>NC_051270.1:5863368-6184959 GCF_015220745.1 Sebastes umbrosus
AAAAGAACAGTTCAAAACTTTTCAAAACAGTTTATAAAAGTGTGTTTTTAGACGGGATTTAAGACCCGAGCCGGCGGTCGGCCGTCAGCCAGTTTGGGGCCGTTGGTGAGCGTCTGTCGGCCTAGTTTTTGCAGTGTGTCCCGCACCGTCGGCTCTATTCTGCCCGTGTCAGAGTTTTTCTGGACGATTCAGCATGTTGAATAGGTGACAGAAATCACTCTGATCAGCTGTTCAGCGTAAGCGAATCAGTGCACGACAAGAGAAACAGAAGTGAGGAAAGCAAACAAATGAGTAAAGTCAAGAGAAAGTCAAGAGAAAGTCAAGAGAAAGTCAAGACGGCGCACACAGAAGGCTCTTCTCATTTTTCATATTTGTCTCATCTGATCGTTCCAATACACGGATATTTTCACAATGACATGGCCATCTGGAATGAAGCTGAGTGGTGAGGGAGAGTGTTGGGAAAATGGTCTGCAAACGCTGCTTTGTTTCATGTACGTATCATAACAACAGTTTGTATATCTGCCGTCCTCGGTCTTCCTGTTACCCTTTTTGAATGACAAATACTACCGCCACCTGCTGGTGTGGAGAGTTATTTCCTCGCATGCAGGCGCAGAACGTACGTGCTAACTGGCCGTCGGCTGTAGTCTTTGCGGTGTGTTCAAGTACAACTTTTCAGCCTTCATTGCCACTAGTTCTTTGATGTCAGATTGGTGTGTCTGTGCCTTTAAAAGACAGAACAGATTTAGCTAGCCTAATTTCCTCAGGTAGTTAGCTCCATTGTACAGGCTCCCCAATAGAGAAAGCACAGTCACCTTTTAAGGCCTTTACACACCAGAGGTGTGACGAATAAACCACACAAAGATGTGGAATACTAGCCCGCGAATATTATTTGTCTAGGGCTTTTATTGTGAAAGGTAAGAACGGAAGATGCGGATCTGGTCTGCGCTGCCTTTGTCAAGGTTGAAAGGAGCAATAAAGTTTGCCGTCTTGGTTCACGCTACGGAGCCTCCGTGTTGTTATTTCATAAAAATAGGCTCGACTCAACCCATTTTGTGCAACATGATTGGCTGATGCCTTTATTTGCTGTGCGAAAGCTCAGAAAATTGACCACGTTCAGTGCACTAGTATGTCACATTTTCGCCGTGTAAAATTCTATTTCCGTGTCAAAGTATTCATGACAAAAACAACAGTTTGAAAAAATATATATTGACGTGCAAATTAGTCACAGGAACAAAATGCCTTCGGGTGTGTTAAGGCCTTTAGCCTTGAGCCTGGAACAACCAAAAGGGCCATACCTGAGAATCTAAGGCTGCGTTCTGGCTCATCAGGAGTCAGCAATATAGCTCGGAGCTAGGCCCTTCTGTGCTTTAAATACAATCAGTAAAATCTTAAAATCAATTTTGAATCTTACTGGTAGCCATGCAGTGCATACACAGTATGCTGGGGTAATATGGTCGCTTTGTTTAGTTTGGTTTAGTGCCAGTTAAAATTCTATCTGCAGCATTTTGAGCACGCTGAAAAAGTGAGATTGAGTTTTGACTGAGGCGGGTACAAAGAGAGTTGCAATAGTCTAGACGAGATGAAATAAAAACATTGATTTTTGATAGTTTTCTAAGCCGAAGGAAGCAGAACTGTAAAACTCTCTTTACCTGTTCCTCCAAAGTCAGGTCACCATCAAAAATCACTCCTAAATGTTTGGTCACAGGGTTTATATTAGATAATAAATCACATAGATCATCCAGGATAGGGAAAGAACACAAATACGTCATTCACTTAATGTGAGTATGTACAGCCTTGTGCAGAGTAAATTAAATATGGAGGGGGCGTGTGGGGGTTTAGTGACGCAAATGGGGCCTATAGTTTATCATATACTGTATGTATGAACCCTCTTCCCAGAGGCTATATGTGTCATTGGGTGTTACATGACAGCTTTGCTTGATTAATTCACCACAAACTGTGGAGGTGGTGTTTATTGCCCTCCTAAGAACGGATTGGTTTGCAGGACGGTATAGCGAGTGCAAAACGTGATTACACTCATAGTTAGTGTTACAGGGATTTCCAATCAGTGTCCTTATACATAGAATGGTTTTCCTACAAACCAGTCCGGTCTAAAATGGGTGCACAAGCAAATCACGCTTCAGAAAGCTAAGATAGTGAGATAAAAGAGAGAATAATGCTAGTATCACCCTTTAAAGAGTTCACATTTAACGTTGTATGAATGCATCAATCTGCACAAATGATCACAACAATTATACTTAAAAGGCGGTATGTCACGTTGATAAAACAAGAGGTGTCCTGTGTACCATTTAGCCATTATAAGGAAAGGAGATACATTAGTGTGGAAGCCAGCAGAGATGGCATGGTTGAGGATAGATGTTAGAACAATCAAATTCTAAATCTACATTTGAATGCTGTGCAGCTTTTTTTTTTTTTTTTGCATATCTATTCATTCTGTTTAAACCTGATGTTTCTGCAATATTATTATTATTACCCTATCTGTAGACTCTACTGGTGGCTGCATAGTAGTGGTAGCATTCTGAGTAAGTTATTAATAATTTACAGAAACATCACGTGCAATAAACCACCTTCTAATGCCCTCTCTGTGTCTCTCTCCCTCTATCTCTATCTCTCTCTTCTTCTTTTCAGGATTTTGTTTGAGGATTTTAAATTTATTTTGTAGAGTGATTACATCATAAAATATTTCGACAGACATCCAAAGCTTCTTTTGAAAACCTCCATAGAAGCTTTGAATGTAAAAAAAATAAATAACATAATATTCAGTAGAGACTTAGAGATAAATGTAGTAGCTAAAAAAAAGTGTTGTTATATATTTGCTAGGGCTGGGTAGCAAATATCAATTTATTTCTGGGGCGTCTGGGTTAGCTCAGTTGGTAGAGCGGGCGTCCATGTATCAAGGCTTGGTCCTGACCGCGGCGGCCCGGGTCCGAATCCGGCCTGTGGCCCTTTCCGCATCCACTCTCTCTCTCCCCCTTTCCAAGACTCTATCCACTGTCCTCTCAATAAAAATGGAAAATGTCCCCAAAAAAAAAACTTTAAAAAAAAAAAAAAAAAATGTATTTCTGAGCAAAATGTGTCTATATTATTAGGTATCAAGAAGTGTCAAAATAAGGTATCAAAAGTGTTTGGTATCCATATACTGTAGAAACTTTTCCTATTGACACTAAATCTGAAAATGCTCTCAGCCTTAATACTTATTTACAACATTTATAATAGTCATGATTGTCGGAACATTGCAGAGAGTGATATGAACGTAGTTGCAATATGGTAGCAGCGTTTGGCCAAAAAAAAAACCTAGAATAACCACCTCGTGGTTGTATGCCTCCGCCAACCAGTCAAGTTGCAGTTTATATCCATGTCTGTCCAAAATGTCATCACTTCATTATTTTATCCTGATAGACATTTGTGTGGAATTGTCATAATTTGCATGTGAATTCTTGAGTTATGGCCAAAAACGTGTTTTGTGAGGTCAGAGTGACCTTTGACCACCAAAATCGAATCAGTTCATCCTTTATTCCAAGTGGACATTAGTGCCGATAAAAATCCCTCCAGGCGTTCCTGAGATATTGCGTTTACAAGAATGGACCGGACGGACGGACAACCCGAACAAATCGAATGAATCTAAATGAAAATCTAAATATTTGGAACATACTGAGCACACAAATGGAAAGTTGAGAGGTGGATTATGCTGCAGGATAAGTTTCTTTGGATGTTTTTTTCTACTTTCTTGAATACATCACAATAATCAATAATCATGAATACATGCCAGCACTGGAATCTATTTTAACTGATCCATTTAAACTGACTGTGACGAACTGAAGTACTATATTTTTTACAGCCCCCTTTATTTCATACTAGGAAAGATCTGTGAGGAGTATTACTTCCAAGTAAGAAGCTCATGTTCACCGTCTTTATAATGCAACGTGAATGCATTATCATTAATGATGGACAGATGTAAAAATGGGGTCCGGTCAATAGGGTCTCTACTTAATGTAGGTCGAGTTCTGTGCCGTCTCCTTCCCAGCACAGGATAATGGATCCTTCAAATCGTTGACATTAAAAACCAATGAGACACACTCATGCAGTGTAGAAATGTCTGCAGTGTGAGGAGGAAGAGGAGGAGGAGGAGGAGGAGGAAGAGGAGGAGAAGGAGAAGGAGAAGGAGGAGGAGGAGGAGGAGGAGGAGGAGGTAGGGAGGGGACAGGAGAAGGGGGTACAGACATCTTGGTATAAGGGGGGTTTGCGGTGGAGTCGGCGTCATGCTGAGTGTCGGGTGATTAAAAAGCAGTAGGTGGACAGCTGACATATCCGCCTGAAAATAACTTTTGATTTTTGATATCCAGCAACACACCTAATCATATACATCAGACCGGCACATATGGTGCTTTGCATAAAGTCAAGGCAGGGTCCCCTTTTGAGGGATAGAAAACCGAAGATCTCATATACTTCAATGACATTTGACGTATGTTTATAATTTTGACAAGTCTGTATGCATTCATCTGTTGTTATACCAAGTTTGTTTTATACACAAGTCTATAATTATTTTGCGACCTTGCCTGAACCTGAGCGTTGACAATACTTTAATAAATTAAAGTTGATCGCCGCCATGTGCCTTCAGTCTTCCCCCGTCCAACACAGTGGCCGGATATTGCTTATCCAGACATCTCTACATATTTGATTGAATCATGTCATGCTAAGTGTCGTCTGTAAATAACCAGCCTGTTAACAGCCAACTGTTTGATCTGTGGACTTAGGATTTAGTTGGAGACGACAGTTGCTATAACGTTAATGTATGACTGTATTACTGCAGCAGCCTCCCACTCAAGCTAACAATAGCTAACTGTGCTATTCACTGTCACCAGCATCATTTAGCCATTTAGCACACTGACAGTGAATATTAACGTATCGTATGAGACTCAAATCTCAATGTGAAGGCCTCGGTTAACCTGCTACACAACAGCTTTTCGTCACTTCCTGTCCTGTGACAGCGAGTTTCTTAACCCCAGAAGGGAGCGCAGCCTCAACGGTGATGCAATACTGGTCTGGTCTATAGCTTGGAGCCATAAAGCCCCTTAAATATATCTTTTTCAGGACATGGCAGGGGAACAAATCGGAGTTCAGCGTTTTTGGATTTATTAACCATAACTACACAGCAACTCTTCGGCATAGCGTTATTACTATTACCAGTTTCAATGTAGACATTTGGAAATATGTTTCAACTCATTCTGGTGCCGTCTACGAGGGATATGGGATTGTTTTCCCCCAAAAGGGGGCGTGATCATACAAGCCTATTCTGGATGATGTATTGCCCGTCTGATGTATATACAGAGAAATGACTACACTGGTTCCATCCTGTTCAATCACACCCAAAAGAGGGCTTTACTCATGCTTCATGATTCATTTATTGTGGGTTTGGCATGCCAATAAGACATTTTAAATTATTGACAGAAGACAAACACATTAGTTTTTTCTTTCATTCTTTTTTCTTTTTCATTGTGTCATTCTGTCATTATATTTTGAAATATATATCTCGCTGCTCAATAGTCCATCTGAATGTGTTTCTGTAGAAAATACTTTAACCCACACTGGAGTTAGTTAATCCTCAAAGCCTACATGGCTGAAAATGAATCAGCATGCCCCATCTTTTGTATATAGTCCCCCATATGTTGAGGAAATGTACAGAGAGGCATACGTTGGATCCTTCAAAAGGCGGGACGGTGTGTATAGCAAGCAACAAAGGACCAGAGGGAGGTATTGTTCCTTAGACTATTGTATCAGTCCACTGAGAGGCTTCCACAATCCTCTCCACTGCCCACGGGGGCCACATTAATATAATGACAAGATGAACCTTGGTATCTGAGAGCCATACCGATGACTTTTAAAAAAAAGTGGAAAACCAATGTAGTATCATTAAAAGTCAAGTGGGGCGTGCTGGATTGAA
This sequence comes from Sebastes umbrosus, assembly GCF_015220745.1. Taxonomy (NCBI): domain Eukaryota; kingdom Metazoa; phylum Chordata; class Actinopteri; order Perciformes; family Sebastidae; genus Sebastes; species Sebastes umbrosus. The sequence continues at coordinate 5,869,328 of NC_051270.1, forward strand.
AACACTGAGGGATAACTTCCATTATTAGAGGTAGAGCGGGGAGAAATAGAGAAACGTAAGGAATAAAGTTTTTCTTCTGAGGCATTACTGGAGAATTGAGAGCATTAATAAAAAGCGTTGGCTTCTGCGCCCCCCCTTCCCCTCCTCTTTCATTCCACCCCTCCTCCTTCCCCTTCCTCTTTATTTCTCATTCACCAGTCCCCCCTTTCTCTCCAGCTCTCGTTCATCCTCTCCATCGCCACGCTTCACATCTCATTCTGATCAACGTCTTCTCCGGAGAACCTGGCTGAATTCAGATGAAACACTCGGCGCCCTCCTCACAAATCACACCTGAAAGCCTGAGCTACCTCTACGCTAACACATCTCTCTCTCCCTCTCCCTCGCTCCCTCTCTGCTTCTCCCTCTCTGCCGCGGCCGTGCCTTTCTCATCCTAAAAGCTTCCATCATATACTCGCACGCTTTTCTCCACATCTCTAATTTTTCACCTCTTTTCTTACTCGACAATAGCCACGTGAAACAAAGAGAGGGTGACCAGGTAAGAAGCTAAGAGAGAGGCAAAAAGGGTTGAGTGCTGTGATTGACCTGAAATGACCACCGTGTCCGTGACTGGACTCTAGATCTGCAGGTTCTCCCCCCCCTAACACACACACACACACACACACACACACACACACACACACACACACACATGCAAATACAGCCTGGCTCACTCCCTCTGAGGACTTCAGGTCAGCTCTCGCTCTTTCTCTCCCTGCTGGTGAAATGCGTACAATTCAACTTACTATGGTTCACTCTCTCTCTCTCTCTCTCTCTCTCTCTCTCTCTCACACACACACACACAGGCCTCCTACTCCCATTCAGACTTTTGAGACGTGAAATGAGGTCTGACTGAAGCCAGCGGCCAGGGAGCGTCAGTGTGATGAAGTGAAACGTTTGTTTTTTTTACTAACCCTATGATGATATGCTTTTCCACGTTTGAAATTTTGCTTAGCCTGCCCTCTCTAGCGCCTGGAATGTAATCTATTAAGACACTTTACGGCTAAATATAGGAGCATCTGTGACATCTTACACACCTTTCTCATTTCACAGAGCACAGTTCTGTTGGGTGTTTTTTTTTTTTTTTTTTCTCCTCCATGTGACTGCAACAACCAAAGTATTACAGGCATAATCCACACTGTGTATTTCTGTTAAGAGTCAAATTGGGTTGGATTTAAAAGGATGTTCCACACTCATGGACGATGAATAAAGTAGAAATAATTTTCCCCCTAGGTTGGCCCAGAAAAAAAACTGTCCAAGACAATGGCCTAAATCAGGTCTCATTTCCCCATGTCCTAAATAACAGAAATGGTTTGTCGGTGGAGAATGATCTGTGGAGACCAGTGTGCATGACTAACACTAAAAAGAAATCGGAAAATGTTCTCCACAGGTGGCCCGTTCAGACAAAATACACAAGCTGTGTCTTTGGCAACATGAGTAGGTCTTTTGGGAAAACTATTTGGCACATGAATCAGCCATCAATTAAGGAAGACTTCCATTTGAAACCATTTAAGGCTTATGATTTTTAGAAAACAGAGAGAGAGAGAAGCCCACTGCTAAGTGGGCTTCTCTCTCTCTCTTTCTCTCTCTCTCTCTCTGTAGTCTTTCTTTTTTCAAAACCTTTGTACGAGTGTCTCAGAAGAAGACAAGACTTTCTTAATTTCAGGATGGACATCTGCGTGATCTAATCTGAAATAGTACATTTGGGTATTTTTGTATCACTCCAATGTATTCAAATTAAACAAACTGTTTAAATACAGAGAATGTTTTTGTTCTTTCTTTTTAGTTATCATGGTCATTTTCCATTACAAAGTTAATATATAGCTAGTTTGCTTTGATTCAAGTAATCACTGTTCTTCAGAAAGAAAAACAAAATTCTGAACTCAAAATTCAGTGTGTAACCACGGCAGGGAGTGTCTTGTTCTTAAAGGAGACATATCATGCTCATTTCCAGGTTCATTTGGGGTTACTACTAGAACATGTTTCTAAGTTTTAATGTTCAAGAAATGAAAACAGAACGTTTTATTCTATGATATAAAATACTTCAGTAAATATCCCACTTATGAAGTTTGATGCTTTTATGTGTCTTAAAAAAGGCTAAATGAGACTACTAAACGCCATCACGCCGACTCGTCCGCTTTCCCAGCCTCGTTGTGTATACTCAGGTTCATGTGAGTCTCAAGTTTGTTTATAGCCTAACGTTAGCTTTTAACCTCTGCCAATTGCATTCATACTACAAAAATCATAAAAGTGAGAAGTGAACTGAAGTGTGAACTGAACAAAATGTGTGCGTATCATAAACGTTTGTTTGCCACAGAGTTTATTTTCTGCAGTAATCCAAAACCCAATGGAAAAATCCCATTGATTTTTATTGAGGAAGGAAGCTAGAAAGCCATGCCGAACAGTTACTCAAGACACAATCTAAGACGTTACGTGTGGAAGCATTGAGAATTTGACACCATATATGGAAAAAAGCCTGGATAATAGGTATTGAGTGCATTATACAGTACAAATGTAAGTACTATAAAGTAACATAACCACGACAACAAAATGAGCTGACAGCCATACAGTATATGCTAATCAGTTCAGTGATACTATCCTTCGTATTGCTTAATTCCACACAATTTCATGCAGATCTTCTTTGTGATCAACTCTATGATAGATGAGGACACTGACATATTTAATCTTTCTCCGGGTTGAATTGGACCATAAAATATAAAAGTGACAAAAGATACAGATAAAGTCATACAGCAGTGGTAAGGTGACACATTTTCTGTTGTTTGGTTTTGAAATAAAAAGTGGCAACTCTCAGCTTTAATTGGAGAGTTGTTTTTACATTCACACTCACATCAGATGAACTGTTTAGGAAATGTAACCTTGTTTATACACAATTTGAAGGGACAGGAAATAATTGGGCAAGTTAACATGAAGTTACACAAAGTTATCATACTTAATATTTGCAGACAGACAGTAAATAAGTGAAGTTTACTGAAGTCTTTGACAATTACGACAGAAAGATATCAGCATAAACTTCTTGCTTGTTTCGGGGGCTTATTATTGTCTTCTCTTGATGAAGTGAAAGATCATTGAACCAATGTCAAGAAAGTCAAGAACAGACAACCCTTTGGTCCTGAAAGCATCTTGGTTTCCTTGTCTGTATGTTTAAGATCATTGTGCTGCTACTTTTCCTCTTAAAAAAATACTACAAGTGCGGTGCTAGATGATTTCACACCTGTCGTACATAAGAGTGGTTGAATTAGACAGGTGAGAATGGCTCTACCAAAATCTGGTGGAGAGTAAGCAGCTGCTCGCTGGTTAAGAGAGCTGTTGTCACAATGCTTTCATACCCAGAGGGGAGCATTCAGACTCAGTGTTGGCACTTTTAACAAATATCGGAGTGGGCATTTTGCACCTGCTTTTGGATCTGCTTAAGGTTTCAAGTGGTGCACTTACTCTGTTCCCTTCATTCTTCCCATGTTTATTTCTGCCAACGTCCAAAGTATGCCGACGCTAGAGTAGAATGTGATTTCTTTTCTTCTCAAAACTGACTAACAGAGTGCTGAGGGCATCACGTCATTCTCAGTTAGGCTTTAGTTGACTAATGTAAATGACTTGCAACTGAAACAGTATAGTCAGAATCTCCCAGTTTAAGCATTTTATTTAAGGGTATTACCATAAAAGCTTTGAATCTTCCCAGGATTTGGGGCTGTGAAGCAGCTCTTCCTGTCAGTTTGTGACGCTAATGTTAGCTCGAGCTGCTACAATGTAGAGCTGTCAACAGAGTCATTTAGGGGGCGTCCGTTAGATATCATTAAGCTAGTTTTACAAAGTCAGACAGGACTTACTGGCACTATTTCAAGTTGACTTTTCTCTGGCTGACTTGTTTGAAAAATAACCCAAAATGGTTACGTTTGCCATTATGCTTTCTAGGATAATATTGAAACCCCTAATGCAGGCTTGGAGTGTAATTCAAAAATAAAGAAAACAATCACAATTCAAATTGAAACAGGCCTTTTCTCACAGCAGACAATAGGTGCAGGTGTTAGTAATAACATTAACAATGGCTCGGTTTTATTCAAGTGTCCCAAAAAGCATTGACTGCGAGCCAGCACGCACAATACCTGGCTCGCAGTGAAAATGTCCTCCATGTAAAAGGTTACATTAGTCTGAAAAATTACAATTCCATCGCCACAGGTTTGTGTTGGTTGATGGGTTTGTGGTTTTGCTGCACTCTGTACTGTGTTTATATTCAGTGATAATATAAATGATGCATGTGCTTCCCCCACCAACAGTTTCAATAAATATACTATGATGTGGATGATGACTTCTGACTAGGCCTCTAAGGGTTTGTGTATTCGTCATGGTACGGGGGTCACGGTCCGGTGCACCCAGGATACACAGTATTGATGCACGTAACGCGGAATCAAAGTCGACAAATACAACTTTTATTTGATTCAATTTAGGGGCCTTCAATTGATACGAGATGATCAACTCTCATAAAGCAACTAAAATATGATTTGACAATTTTTTAACTGAGCTCTTCCAGACATATACATGAAAAACATCTTTTTTTTTCCAATCTTCTTTTTTAATAAAAAATAATACATGTATAGTAGAAATTTAAAAATAAAGATGTATCTTAAAGATGACGATATGTATCAATATTTTCCCTTTGCATTGAGGATATTGGATCTTTGATCATTGAATCAATATTTTGATATATCGATTGATGTACTGATACACCCCTAATAAGCAATGCCTTTTGGGAAAGTGTTTGTTCAGAGTTCGTACACTGTAATATAGAAATGTTTGAAATGTCCTTATTTCTATAATGAAAATAGTTCACCAAAGTTGCCAGTAGACAAATTGCTACCTCAGTCCAAGGCAAGAGGATTGTGTCTGTCTTTGGCACAACTGTCTGTTCAAAATAAATGAAAAGAAACATGTCCTTAAGAATGTGGGGTTTCTTTTCCCTCGCTGTACCAAACTCACACCAAACAGAGACTTCTGTTTACTGTTACACTCCTAGTTCTGACAACTTTTCACTCCACCTTTGAGTATAACCTTCTATCGAAGTTTGCACAACTTGGCTTTCCAACGCAGTGGACAAGAGAGACGTCACTGAAGCTGCTCTGCTTCCACTGATATCATCCTTACCAAGGAAAGAGGCACCAGGCTCACAACACTGCACTTACAAAAAATGCCAATCAAAATATAAAAGCGTCCTTTACAGAACGGTTATTGGAAATAAATGAAGCTGATGAGTTTGGAGGTCTTTCACTATGTACATCACTTGCTCTTTAATGAGACATGACGTGGATGAAATCCGTCCATTTCGCAGACAGTTTTGATGCTCACTCGGCTGTGGCATCTTGTTTTCCGGTCGTGTCGTGGAAAATAAATAGAGAAAGTTTTCAGGACAAATGAGCATCAGTATCATGAAAAATACATTCTGTTGTTGTTTTTGTTTTATGTCCATTAGTCTGTTAGGGCTGCAACGGAGAGTTGTTTTCAGGCAAAAGAGATCAAAGGAGAAACCCAGGTGTGAACCCAGAACATAGCTGCTGCGATGCCCACCGTTACAAGCAAACACTGTTGTGAAAGCAGGTTAGACGGGTCCACCTGATAATGTTAAATTAGATGAATAGACACTTTGGTTATCCACCTGGGAGACATATATGCACACCTTAATATTGGGCGATGTGACGAGATTATCGTTCAACACGATATTGGTTGGCCAAGGTAATGGTCCACACGTGTCCACGATAACAGAACGATATTCAATTATGCAACACCTGTTATGAATTAAGTTCTATATCCAGCCTCACTTTCTCTCTGTATCTTTTTCTCTAGCTTTCTCAATGCTTCACCCAGGGTCTGAAATTACCATTTTTCACTGTGGCAGGCAGTGTGTTTTTATGCAAATAACCCACTATAGATGACAGTAGCAAAGTAAAAGCGAAACATTTAGAGGTTTTGATGGTTGGAATGAAGCACGATATGGAATCACTTCCATCAGCGCTCTGTTTATTCAAATGTAAAATTGCAAAATAAATATTTTGTCCCTATCTATAAATAATCGTGAAAAATAATCGTGATCTCAACATTGATAAAAAATAATAATGATTATCATTTCGGACAAAATCGTGCAGCCCTATCTCAGCTTGCCCTGTTTTTGGACGATAATATCGTATGTCGTATTTCTTAAAGCAATATTATCCGTAGGGGAATTTCAATATCGCCCAACCCCCGCACACAAGCATATTCACACATATCAAGTCAGTTCAAGGATGCCTTTCCTGAGAAATAAACCAAAGTGGGAAACAACAGAAACTGCTTTGAGTTTATGGATGACAGCACTTACGGATGTCAGAAATGTGTCGTTCTAAAATGAGCTTCTTGTGCAGGGTCCAATATATTTGACACACTGCTGCATCTTAACAGTTTTATTACTGATGCGGTTGTGTACTATGTTGTGTGTCAGTCCTGCGTCTAGCAAACAGAGACAATATCCCACATTTTGACTGACATATTTGATTTGTTGGAATTTAACGCAGGCTTCAGCAAAAACATAGCCAGAGGCAAAACGGCTGCCTCCAACCAACAAGTGTCCCATATGGGATTTTCTCTGTGGCTTGACTTATCCCACTGCCTTTGTAGTGCACTTGCTCACTGGTGTGCATCTGGTTAGATTTCGCTATGTAGATTATGTGCGTGTCATTCAAGAGGTTGCGTTGCCAATCAATCAAGTCCTGGAATTGGAGCGCAGCCACCAGCCAAACTAAACAACCAGATTGTAAGGAATCGATTGTGTCTACCTTTACGTATCGATACGGATAAAAGGCTGAAGAACGCAAACGATGACCTACCTTCTGCTTGTGGGCGGCCAGATAACCGTGGATTTTCTCGGGCTGGAGGAAGGAGGGGCCGCCATGCACTGCAAAGCGAACATCCAGCATTTGCTCCTTCACGTCCATTAGGCTAAAGATGTTGACATCATCAGGTGGAACGGAGAGCATCTCAGACAGGAAGTCCAGCAGCAGCTCGTAGCGGCTCCGCTGCTTTCCTCTCAGTTCAATGAACTCCTTTGCTGTGATGTCTGAGGAACACACACACACACACACGCACACACGATTGGAATCGTAGACTGTATAGAAGTGGCCTCATTATTTCCACTCCTGCTCAAGGATAAATCCAATTATTTTCAAACTGGTCCCAAGTGCTAAACTAAAAAAAAAAATAGTCCAGAACACTGGAGAGCGGAGCTGTGATGATAAATTATTGAACATGGCTCACTTTATCTGACAAAATCTTTTGTTTGGTAGGTAATTTTGTGTCGGTACTGCATGCCTGTTTTCCTGTGTGTGTGTGTGTGTGTGTGTGTGTGTGCTTGCAGGTGAGGGTAGTGATTGGTTTTTAGATTTTCAATACTGTGCCAGTTAAAGGTAATTACACTCTTGACAATGTGTGGTTAAATTTCTAATCATACCACACAGCAGGCTCTTGAGGAAGAAAGGAATCTTGCTCTCGTTTTATTTCCCCAAAACAGTCCAGCTCGTGTGGTTTAGCACGTCACAGTTGAATGTTTAAGGACCAGATTTGACAGTTATGTCCATAAGAACAGATGATAAAAAAAAAGATCAACTTTAAGCATAATCTACTGACCATTGGCATTTGTCAAGATTAAGACTATGTCTGATGTGTCATGGCTGAGATCAGGTTAAAGACCATCAGGAACAAGCCTGGCTTATATTACAAGAACCCTTCCAGAGACTCGGGCCTCTGGTCTGGGTCCATGTTTGGATCCAATGTTCCACACAAAATATGAGCAGTTTACAATAGAGCTGTCAATCGATTAAAATATGTAATCGCGATTAATCACATGATTGTCCATAGTTAATCGTGATTAATCGCATATTAATCACGCATTTTTTATCTGTTCAAAATGTACCTTAAAGGGAGATTTGTCAAGAATATCATACTGTTATCAACATGGGAGTGGGCACATATGCTGCTTTATGCAAATGTATGTACATATTTATCATTAGAAATAAATTAACAACACAAAACAATACAAATATTGACCAGAAACCCTCACAGGTACTGCATGTAGCATAAACAAATATGCTCAAATCATAACATGACAAACTCAAGCCAAACTCAAGCCAAAAAGGCAACAACAGCTGTCAGTGTGTCAGTGTGCTGACTTGACTATGACTTGCCCCAAACTGCATGTGATTATCATAAAGTTGGCATGCATGTAAAGGAGAGACTGGTGGGTACCCATAGCAACCATTTTCAGGTCAAGGGACCCCTTTGAAAATGCCCAAGCCAAAATTTTGTTTAAGATTTGAGCGTTATTTATCCTCCTTCAAGCTAGTATGGCCCGGTTCTTTACTCTAGCTATAAAACTGAGCCCGCTACAACCTCCGAAAGATTGATTGTGTTAAAGAAATTAGTTGCGTTAAAACAAATTTGCGTTACCTTTGACAGCCCTAGTTTTGATACTTTCACAGTATTTATGCAGCACCTAGACGTGCTTTATAATCAAATAAAAAGACATGGAAATCTCACTTTCTACAATATGGGACCTTTAAAATCACACTAGGAAGGCATTTCTTCTAGGCCAGCATGGACAGGGGGAGCAAGTACTGTCCCCAAAATTGAATTCATTATACATGTGGGCATGTGGGCGTTGTTTTAAGACAGACTTGAAAAAAAAATGTGAGCCTTTCCTTTAACTTAAAGACTGATTCAAAGGACTACCAGAAAACTGTCCTACGTCACAAAAATGTCTTCATAATCAACATCCTGAGACTCAAACTGGTTCTCACAGAGACAGAAGTAGAAGAATACACACAGACACACGTATATATAAAAAGGGTTGGGCTGGGTGATTAGGTTTGTGAGTGCGTAGAGGGAGACAGAGCCTAGGCATTAAGAGACAAGACAGGGGGCTCAGAATGGGCTCAGCGGATACAGCGTGAGGGATCGAGGCTAATGTCAGCTCCCATCAGTCAGTCCGGCGGGAGAAACAAGGACACAGGCAGACAGAGAGACAGTCAGGAGGGATGGGGGCTGGGGGGGAGAGGGTAGTAACTCCTAACACAGAGTGGCAGCCTTTGCACCTGGCTTTGATCCAACCTCACAACTCACTACTGCTTTCTCCTTGCCAGAGGCTTCATTGGAGTCGAGGCGGCGGTGCACAGGCGCACTCCCGCCCGTAGGCTTGTGGTTTCACACAAATAGGTGCAAAAAAGGGATTAATATCCTACTCATGTAGCTGTATGCTGTTGTGAGAAAGACTGAAACAAAGCAGTGAGAAAGGACAAACACTATTATGGTCTTTGTACAGTGTGTTGTGATTCTTCCTGACAGAAGTCTTAGCCCGACTGAAACACAGTGGAGCCGTTTTTAAAAGGTGAACAAGTCAATTGAGGATTTTTTTCTTTTTAGTTTGAGGACTTTTGAAGTCTTGAAAACTACCTTGAAACATTTTTAAAAGGAGCTTCCACAAACGATAAGCAGGTGTTACAATATTGTCTCTTGGCTGAAAGAAAACTGCTGTGCCTTCCCATGAAATTGTTTTACTTTACACAATTTTACTTGAGAGGTAACCAGTAGATCATTTAAAGCACTATGATTAATGATTTATTTTGTTTTCTCATGTGCTGCTTGTGGAGAACCGACAGATGTCTCACCTGCGATGCCATGGTTTTGAAGGGGACATATTGTAAAAAAACGGGGGTCCCTTGACCTCTGACCTCAAGATATGTGAATGTTAATGGGTTCTATGGGTACCCACGAGTCTCCCCTTTACAGACATGCCCACTTTATGATAATCACATGCAGTTTGGGGCAAGTCGCAGTCAAGTCAGGACACTGACACACTGACAGCTGTTGTTGCCTGTTGGGCTGCAGTTTGCCATGTTATGATTTGAGCATACTTTTTTAATGCTAAATGCAGTACCTGTGAGGGTTTCTGGACAATATTTGTCATTGTTTTGTGTTGTTCATTGATTTTCAATAATAAATATAAACATACATTTGCATAAAGCAGCATATTTGTCGACTCCAATGTTGATAAGAGTATTAAATACTTGACAAATCTAAAAATTAATTTACCATTAATCACGATTAACTTTGAATAATCATGCGATTAATCACGATTATTTATTTTTTTATCGATTGACAGCGCTAATAAAGTCGGTGCATTGCCCCTTTGATTGGTAATGAAAATAATCACTGTCACAGCCATAATTCAAATCTGAAAATGGCACAAATTGACATGGTGGTGCAGCAGTACAAGATCCTAACATCTTCCCCTCATCCACAGAAAAAACAAGACAATGAGGTTTCGTGGCATTTCTTGCATCTTTCATTGCACTGCTCTTTTAATGGAACACAGCAGGCTCATAAACTGACGTCAACAAGGACAGTAACAGGGAGTGATATGAGTGATGATTATAGTGTCAGATCAGTAAGGGAGGTGAAGGAAGTTTCAGGTACATATAATCCCTGCAAGATATTTTCCCAATTTTTCTGTGTATTGATCGCACAATGTGATGTGAAAAGAGAGACCTTCTGTTGAAGTCCCTTCATCATGTAACACAGACCACATCAGCCTGCTGTATGGAGCGTATGCATTCATTATGTGCTTTCCCCCTGAGCACTATGCATTTCACTCTCTAAGCTAGTATGTGGACGTTTCAAGGACTTTTTGTTTACCACATTTTTTTTTTTTTTTTTTACCTTTCCATCAATATTGAAAGAGAGAGGGAGGGAGAGGGAGAGAGGGAGGAAGCCTTAATCTCAGCAAGGCAGACTTAACTAGTGCGTTCTTTGTGCGTCCTCATTGCATTTCACATTTGTTCTTGAAATGGGATTTAGAATGTCAAGGAGGGTGTAAGTAATGCTATAAGTAGAATATTTTCATAATCCCCGAGACAGAGAATCAATGGGACTGTTTACTCCACATGAAAAAATAAAATCCTGGAAATGGCTTCTGTTACATATCCTCCGCACGCACACACACACACCACTGTTTTGGTAGCTTGCCTACACCTCAGGATGATCTGAAAGTCATTAATCCTTGATATTGCATTTTTGCTTTGAAACCTCAAAACTTATATTTTGTCGGTGAGTTTGTTCAGAGCTGAACTGCAGGTTAAAAGTGAATTTGATACCAGTGGTGACACCAGTGCTCTCTGGCTCTCAATTTAAGTCCCTCTGTTACAACCGGGGCATATTAAAATCAATACGCTCTGCAGCTAACAGCGCTTTGATGACAGTGTTGCCATTTAAACATTCCTCAATGAAGTGACCACCCAACAGGGGGAGTTGTTGACAAACCTGACCTTATCATTCTAAATGAAATGGATGAAAAATGGTTTAATTCGCAAAAAAACAAAGAGCAGTTTCTTTCATTTTGATTCTCATTATTCATCTTAAACACACATTTGCTCGTCTACAATTTGAGAACGGATTCAATTCCCTTTACAGGAATATTAAAATGTGGGTGCCAGCTGTTCTCCACCGTACCGTCTCCGGGTTTGGCGCACATTAATTTACCTCAGCCCCGTTTTCAGAATGAGAGGCAAATCCTTTTATCTACTTATATGAGGCTCGACTCTCCCTTCCATCCTTTCCTTCTCTCTCTCTCTCTCCTCTCCTCTCCTCCCATCTTCAGAGTGCACGCTCTGGCCTCCCCCTCTGCTTCTATTTCAATATCTCTGAAATCATAAAAATCCTTCAGCCATGTCCCATTTCTCTAAAGCGAATTTAATTCTGAGCAGACAGCCGATGTGCTGTACATCAGGTAATGATGGATGCTGCTCAACATGGTGAGGAGAATGTGCTGGCTGAGCAGAACCTCTCTACTAATTATTTCGCCAGCATAAGTAATGGAAACAGGCTTTTCCTGTGCGCGCGCCAACGACAACTGAAATCCCATGAGTCAGGGCAGAGGGATTAATAATGGGTGTAATCTTTTGCTAAGGAAACATCTTTAACTGAGAGTGTGACAGTCCTGTGAAACACTGCGAACAACTAAAGCAAACAGTAATCAGCGCTCATGAATTTTCTATGACTGGAGACAAGTGCGCAAATAATGGCCACATTCCCCAGCGCTCCCATGTCAGCAGTACTAAGTTGAGCACAGGTTTCGACTTCAATCAGCTAATCGCAAATTGGCATTGCTATGGGTCCCATCTGTTGCTGTAATAGCACAAAGCGGTCAAGCACTTTGGCATGAATGTCAAGAAGACTGAAAACGAGTATATGTCTGGACCGTGTACGGTCAGTCTGTATATTTATAGCTAAATTGTTACACAGATAGTCAGTGGTTATGTCTATAATGTTAAATTTAGCAGTATATGTCCACCAGGTCCGGCGAGGACACTAGGGGACGCGCTGCTCCACTCAACTGGCAGATCAAGCTGTGACGTATCTTATCGTGGAATGCACCTGATTGGTTCCTGGTTTTCCGCTTGCCGTTTCAAACAGGAAACAACATGGCGGCCTGCTCACAAACTTTCTGTTATTCCGTCTAAAAAATTCACCAAAATCTACTTCTGAAAAAATTTTAAGCGAGAAATAGGCTATGCCACTGCTGAAGTGAGCCGTTTCATGAGCCGGATGTGACGCGCTGGATGGGTTAATTTGCAGAAAAGACTGTTCCCGCCTTTTTAATTTTGAGAGAGCAACAGCCAATGAGAAAACTCTAAGAATGGAACTTGATAATGGTCACACGATAACACAATTTCATCTACAAACTGGTGTATAACGTATCACTCATCCGCTGTGGGGGGACCCTGTACAAAGGACTGAATGAACACCACAAACAACATCAGCAGACCAAAACCATACACAGCATCAACTGGGAAGGGGTCAAAGGTCAAGGAGGACATTCATATGTGACACCACAGACCACTATCGACCAGAGACAGGGGTGCGTGTGTGTTTGTGTGTCTCTGGGGGGGTTCAATCTTACCTGCCAGGCGGAGAGACGCTGAGTTGTAGATGGCCTCGTCTCGCAGCTCCCTCACGTGCACGGTGACACTAGAGACAGCATCCGGCCAGACCTCATCGGACACACGGACCTGGAACTGATAGACGTCGGGTGGGGCGTTCTCCTTGATGATCAGGAAGCCTGTTCGCTTGTTCAGGATAAAGTAACTGAGGAGGAAGAACAAACACGCAGACACCCACAACAGTTTAGAAAGATTGTACATTTGGAGTACACCATTTGAATGCATTTGTTCCTATTCACACAAGCCGAAACCTGTGCAGGGATGAATGAGTTTAACCTCTCACAAATTTCACGTGTTGATTCACGCATCAACACGTGAAAATTTGCCTTTTACGTGTTCAGACAGCCAACCACAGGAACGCAACCTCCCAAGCACATCGGATAAAATGATGAAAGTGACACGGCTGGCATTTTCCATGTGTTTTTAGATGCGGCATGTGTACGGCTGCTAAGTGGGTAAAGGCAAATAATAGATCAGCTAGAACAGTCTGGGAAGTTCAGAAAATTACATCACTTTGAAAAAAAAATAAAAATAAAATAAAGAAATAAAACATGTCTGCCATATTACGAATCAAAAATCTAAGACAATATCTAGTTTCATATAACAATATCGATATAATATCAATATATTGCCCAGCCCTAATTCCACGCAACAGTTATTTTAAGAGGTATTTACCAATTACAAGCAAAGCTGAAGCATTCTGGGATATTGAGGTCATTCAGGCTGACGCCTCATGCGCCGATCTCCTGGCTACTGCAGACCCCCAAAGGGCTGGATCACTATGTGACCACGGTCCAAGACTGGCTGGTGTGTTTGCAACATCCAATTTGGCCACAGGCGGACAGTGCGACTGCTGCATGGCCCAGCCTGAGTTATTTTCTAATGGCTTAGAGCCTGAGAGGGTCAAGCTACTGAATCTATAGGACTGACCGCTGGCGTGGTACTAGTCATTAGGCTATTACAGACGTGTCAATGAGTCCGCAGAGGCCAGTAATTTCCGTTATTTGCTCATCATAGGTCGGCATGATAACTGGCTAAGTGGAAATAAATTCAGCGTGCGTATGGTCTCTAGGGTCAGAGTCAACCGGACCCATCATTATACAATACGTTATGGCTCGCTCCTCTCAAGGTAGCGACTCATATTATCCCTAGGCTCTGCTGTGGGTGTCCAGTGTCGGTGTCAGAGCAGGGAATGCAACCCTCTAACTATTTAAAGTTGAAAAATGATTATGGACATGGACCCATTTTAGGAGGCTCATAGCATTGGGCTCATCCTTGTGCAATGTGCACATTTCTAGTATCTGCTAGGGTGAGTGGTAAAACTCATAACCCTGCTCCAGGGCTCTGCCTGTGTTCATAGATCTGTAAAATTGAGTTTCTCCACAAAGAATCACACTAAAGCACCACTTTAAATATTATTTTTACCAGAGATGTGCTCATAAGTTTCGTAGAAATTAATCATTCAGCATGTAAAAAGCATACAAATCAACTAATCAACTAAATAAATCTTAGTCGACCAAGACCATAACAACCAATTAGGTGACTAAGCCCTAGTAGTTGCCAATATTGAGTCCTATCCAATACTTATATGTTGCTTATATATGTGAAGTGATAGCCTTCTATATTTGACAAACCTTATCTTTCACAAGTTACTTGATCCAATATTAATATTATATTCCATTTATGCCAATAGATACCCCTAAATGCTACACACGGTTACACTGTCCCTTTAAATTATTGATATGATATAAGATTGAAAGTTTGAGATTCAGACTCCTGAAATTGATGCCACCCGCTAGAGAAAAGACATATCACTCTGTTGGAGTTGTTGGAACAACAGCAACGCTCAGACCACTCACTGTTGTCTACTAGTGGATGTTTTGGGACATCTTTAGCTGTCAATGAAGGTAATCTGGGCTTTTTCAGAATTTCCCAACATCAGTGTTCTTGTCTATCTACAGGGTTGCTAAACGCTGAACAAGACATTTTTAGGCGACCAAAAAGGTAACAGTTAACTTCAATGAACTGAAAACACACTGTGAAAGGGGAAAACAAGGACAACTCCCAGACCGGACAACGCCCGTGGTAGCGACCTGTCAATAACAAGGTAGCCACTCCCTAAAGCACCCCCTGCTTTATGGTCTATTTGACAGATGGGACCATAATTTACTAAATGAACATCATCCTGTATTGAAGAAGACTTTAAACTAGCGAGTGAGACCATAAACTCATGTTTACAATGTTTACTGAGGTAATAAATCAGCTGGCTTTTTGAAAGAATGCAAGCTTAAGGCTCCTCTGCATTAGCTTCACTTCTCGGACCCGTTCAAACTGTCCAAGATGTAGACAGACCTATACAAATACTCTTCCCCCCCCCTCAGGCATGTGTTCTATGCAGGGTTTTATTCTGTGTTTTAGTGTTTTCTGTTGTAAACCAAATGTCCCCAGGGACAATAACAGAAAGTGAGCAGAGACGATGCATTAGGGAGAGGAAGGCACGGGGAAAAATGAGACTGACTAATAGGCACAAAGACATGCAAGGAAGCAATTTCACTTGGTCCTTGTCTCCATGCTCCCCTTGTACAGCAAATGAGCTCATTCACGTTTGATTATGGAGGAGATCCAAGGCAGAACCTTGGCAAATCAAATAATAAACCACTTAGAGATAAGGGCCACATTAAGTCATTTTACAGCATATGCTGTGGTGGGTAGATTACGTCTGAGGTCTAGCACTTAATTTCAGGTTTTCACTGAAAGACAATTTTACATCTCTACTAAAACTACCAATTCTCTCCCACTTGGTACTTCCCAATTTGCTGAAGCCTGATTGTATTGCCATTTATGTCAACTACTTACGATATTGGCCACTTCTTTTCCAGTCAAAGTAGGACACTTGTAGTAAAACCATTCTGCAAAATGCATTGATGTGCAACATCAAAATACTAATCTTCTTTCTGTGCTGTTTGTGTAACTAAACAACACAGCATATACAACTACAACACAGCTTCTTGATCGAAAAACACCAAAAATGGATTAGCAAGCCCACACTTACTGTGAACAACAATAACTGTGGTTGATTTGGTGCACAGAAATGAAAAAAAAAAAATACAAAGTAGACCAGAAAGACCTATGGTTGGCTCCGTTTTGTGAAAAGCCAGTACAACAGCGACAACACAATGTGTTCTGAACTCGACTTAGGTCTGAAACACCAAGAGATGAGGGCTGTCATGAAAGCCCCCTATACGGGCTGAACTCTGACTTTGAGAGAGAGAAGGGAGAAATGTTTTGAGTTCAGCTCAGTTTGGAAGATGAAGACTAAGTTGTCGTGGGGTGATGGAGTGTCACTGCATGGGAGTCTTGGTGTGTGAAAGTGAAAAATGTATGTGCTCATTTTGGCAGGGGGACATCTAGAGGAGGGCATTTTCAGAAACAGGCCAGAGCCCCAACATCATAAAGCACGGAACCAGACGAATCAGCAAAGAAGGGAAAAAAAGGAAATATTATGAGTCTACCTGAGGAAAATTGGACAGGACGGCGGGGTATCGGAGGAAAAAGATGGTAAAAGGATGGAAAATAATTGGCACTACAGAATCATCAGGCTGATTTAATGAGGAAGCTGAAGCTTAATCAATGCATCACGGACGCAGCTTGGTAGTTGATTGCTGACCTCATTGCATAAAAAAAGGAAATTAAATTGTGTATGTTCACAATACAACATTGACTATTAAATAACTCACATTTTCTCAACTGCACCACGTCTTTTCAGATTAAACAGGTATCTATATAACAACACACCTAATGTAATTTACATCAGAACTTGCACACTGTGATGCACGGATCAGGGTATTTTAATACCCGTACCCACCCGACCCATTAAAAGAGCCAATCCACACCGCCCAGCACCAAAACTACGTGTTAATTAACCACCGTAACCCGCAAACCGCCAACTATATGCATTATATTAGCGCAATTGTCAGGAAGACTGAGGACTGAGACAAGATTAGAGACAATAAGGACTGAGTGCCACTGAAGAGAAGGTGGAAGGTGGGCTATTGCACACATTGTTTTTTGTAAGTTATTAATAACTTACGGAACGCTGTTGTGTTGCTATGTTCTAATAAGCTTACCCGAACCTGCCCGCCAAGCACATCACTATTCCATACCGATGACTAGGGATGTCACGATACCAGAAATTTAGCAGTCGATACCAATACCAACAAAAGTAAAACAATAAATCTCATGAACTTCAACTCTCCTTCATTACCGTTTGCATCCTGGTTTTTCTTAGGAAGTTAAACAGGTCAAAATTCCTTCTCTATTATCTATGTTATATTGTTGTGAAATCATTTCCTTCACACAACTGGATTTATTCAAGTTTCTCACCAAAATCTACATTTTACAGGATTGCATTTAAACACATCATGATAATGTTAGAATTTACCTTCGCCCAAACACGGTCTAAGACTGGCTGGTGTGTTTGCAACATCCAATTTCACCACCAGCAAAAACAAAAAGTGGTTTCGGTTAAATTAGTAATTTTCTTGAAAATCCATGAATAGCAGTAAAACGCAGCAGTCTGACTTCTGCAAAGTTTGAGAGACTTTTTTAGTACATGAGTCTCCAGAATTGATCGCAGCGCAAAAAAAAAAAAAAACATCTGGTCTCTTCCTGAGAGATATTTCACTCAGGGGTGTTGTTGCTTTGCATTATTTAAATGTCTGAATCAATCACAACAACAAGACTTATGATGTAGACGCAGTGCGCTGCAAGATTAGCTGGGAAATGCAACGTGTCTCAGGGCATTAACTGTAACACAGTGATTCCCATTAGGTTTTCTTGACAAAGTGTAGATCATCCCAAATAGTACAGGTCCATCATCTATCATGAAGCAACAATTATTTCTGGCCATCAAAATATTTTGCCGACACAACCCACATATCTGAGATGGTAATGATGGCTTAGCCAAAACAAAAATAAAACACCAGAATTCTTCATTGACTTCTATCACTATCTGCTTCCTATTTTCATAACCACCTACTGTGCTGAGGAAATCTATCTGGAAAATGATCAAAAATATAATATTGTAAAAACTTGAATTACCGCCTCCTTATTGTATGCCTCCGCCAACCAGTCAAGAAGCAGTTTACACCCATGTCTGTCCAAAATGTCATCACTTCATTATTTCATCCTAATAAACATTTGTTACGTACGTATACCGACCATAGACTGTATACATATAGATAGACGATGCCTCTCCACTTACTCCCACGATACAAAAATGATGCCAAAATATCAGCACAGCTTGCTAGCATGAGCCACTTTGCCTAGAAGGACACAACAGCTAACCATAATATCTCTATAACTACATTTATGATAAAATTGACACATGTTCTATCACACAGACTCGTAACTGTTATGGAAAGAATAAGTTACATCTCCTCTCTCGTACAATCCCCGAGCCTCCGGCTGCGACTCCTTCACTCAGAGCAGCTGTCTATCATGTTCTCACGTATCATTGTCTATACTGCAGCCAGCCACCAGGGGGCAATTGAGATATTTTGGCTTCACTTTTGGGGAGCTGCCATATCGTCCGTCTTTATATACAGTCTATGGTACCGATGCACATACAGATGATATATAGTGCTTCATTGACAAAACTGCTTTACTGACAAACCTAATAGACTTTAATCAGCGATATTCAACATCTCTTTGAAAGAGCAGATGGCCAACCATCATTGGCACTCACTTAAAAATTGTTCATGACACTGTTGTTAGAAAATACTGATGAATAAAAATGAATTTGGACAATTATGGCGATTTTAGTTTACCCATATGTGCGCGGATTGCCCTTTGCATAAGTCTGTGTTTCAGGCTGATAACATTGTTGCATTTTCATTTACAAATCTTGCACAATGCACCTTTCCTTTTCCTGTGTGATAGGTCTAACATGTGAGGAATCCAGCATGAATGGTTCACATTATTTACCTTGGCACATGTCCTTCAAAGACGTAGGTCTTGTTGTCCCAGTCATCAGGGTCAGGAGAGTAGACCTTTCCAAGAACCGTAGTTGGCATGCGACCTGAGAACAGAAAACACAACAACAGTTTATCAGTTTACTGTTTTTAATGACCTTTAACTCTGTTCATATACATTTTGAGAGCAAAGATATCACTCTGCAGTGGCCTTCCATTTATTCAGCAACGCTTTCAGGGTAAGAATAGGTGCTGCTTTTCAGCGTCTCTATTTATATGTACATGCATTTAAATGTGTTCTCTGTGTGATATGCCAATAATACCATCAATACCAAGATCCTTAGAAATTATTCCAATACATACGGTATATTCCAAACACAAACACACAGCATCCACAATGAAGAAGACATACATATGTAAGAAGTGAAAGGCCTGAATGTACATGTGTCAGGCTTCAATCACAGTTACCTTCCAGCAGAAGGAAATACATTACAGAAATTGCTGTTTGAGTGCACAATGATTATAATCATGTAGAAAGAACGGTCGTTGCCTTCACTCTCATCCAACTCCTCACTCTGAACATTGTGGGAATTATTCTGAGGGTACCCTTGTTAATTTAAGGGAAGACCCTGACTTGTTGAATTTTAGTCGTTGCCAAAAACGAGGAAGAAAAAGTTAGACGCCACAGAAACAAACTATTTGCTTTCAATGGCAAAAACTGATGCTATGCTATTTTTTCCAGGTGTAAGAATATGAACAAAAGCTATGTTGTGACAAACAACGTGTCAAGTTGCTAATCAGACTGTAAACAATGACCACGGCACGGGAGAGGACGTCTTGGCCCGGATAGCCGCTGGCTATATTGTCCGTTGCCCCCAGAAGCTAAATCGTCGCCAGATGAATAGCTGATGGGTTCCTAGATTGGCTCAAGAAGAATAAATATTATAGCTGTGATTAATTACATGTCAAATCGAGCAATGGCTTGCCTTTGTGACCCTTAGAATAGCACCATGGGAGTCGTTCTGACTAAACACCGGTCATGCAGACAATGATAATGTGGTGACAGCGGGTGGATTGAGGCAGAGGTGAAAAACACAATAAAAATGATGTGTGCCTGTGTGCATTAATTACTGCACACTCATTAGGAATTAATTGTCTGGCAGTATCATTTTCACCTACAGAGACAGAAAACTATCTTTGACATCAATGTTCAGAATGTGCTTGAAAAAGTAGGTGACAATGAGTTAGATACATGTAAGTAAGTCTGGAGCTTCATCACTTTATTAATCTTTTTTTACTGTGTTGTTGGACACTGCATCCTAATGATGGAGATGACCCTCTCACCTCTGTGACTGTTGATGAAGATTTTCTTCTCCCCCGCCACATGTGCGTGATCGTTCTGGTCACCGATGGTCACTGTCAGGGTGCTGGTCACCGTTTTGGCTGGATGGCCGCTGTCGCTCATAATAATAGGGATGAGGAACTCTTTCTGCCGCTCGCGGTCGAACGTCCTCAGAGCCGTTATTGTCGCCGTGCCATTTAGGTTGTCCTGGAGGTAGAAGTCGTTGCTGTGGCGATACTCGGAGGAGACGGCGAAGTGGAAGGGCGCACCGTTCTCCGGAGAGTCCCGGTCCACAGCTCGGAGGAGGGTCGACGTTTGGTTCATCCTTACTACCTGAACAAGAAGGGAGAGCATGAGGGGTTGTGGGTTGCTATGCTTTGACTTTTTATTCATTCATACCACCACTGGATAATAATTCTCCTTTGCTTCTTCCTAATTTACTTTTTTTTTCACTTAATCATAGCATAATATCAGTATGTTGAGATCAAACTCAGTCAAACCTACCTGCGGTCCGACCACATTCTCAAAAACTATTGGAGAGTATGCCGCCTCGAACTCTGGTCCGTTATCATTTACATCCAACAGCGGCAGCTGGACTGTGGCGCTGCCCGTTAGAGGGGGAACCCCATGATCGGTTGCTACGACAACCAGGTAATGCTGTGATATCCTCTCGCGATCCAGAGGGCGGGCCACAGAGAGTACGCCGGACTGGTCGATGGTGAACAGCCCGTCAGGATCGGAGTCCTCCGACAGGCTGTAGGTGATGTCTCTGTTCTGGCCTGAATCGGAGTCACTGGCCACCAAACGTGCCACACTGGTCCCCACGCTGATGTCCTCAGGTAGCGGGGCAAGAGACAGGAGGTGAGGTATGAAGACGGGAGCGTGGTCGTTATAGTCCTCCACCTCCACCACGCAGTGCAGAAGGCTGGAGAAGTCCAGGTCTTCAACCTAAAACAGGAAGCTCATATAGTCACACGTGGCATACAAGTGCAGTATAAGCAAGATGTAAATGTGAAGACGTCAATATTATCAGTCAAATATTATCAGACTGGTCTGTAATGTTTCTAAGGCACTGTACGGTAATCACCCACACCAAGGAGGTTATGTTTTCGGCAGTGGTGGATAAAGCTACACTTGAGTAAAAGTACAGATATCTAACCAAAAGAACTTTAGTAGAAGTTAAAGTCACCTATTAGAATATCACTTGAGTAAAAAATCCTAAAGTATCTGATATTTATTGTACTTAAATATTAAAAGTACAAGTACAAGTAAATGCTGTTAATAAAAAGCAAACAAGTTGGATTTTTTAGATTCATTAAGTTTATTCCTCTTAACATGTACACAATCTTAAAATGGAGGCTACATTACACTTAAAGAATATCGAGGTCTTCACAATTTAAAGTATTTAAAGAACAAAATCAATTTTTTTCTTCCCTCGTAGTCACAAGTAGCATGTAGCATTATCTGACATGCAGACTGCCTGGATATGAGCGGAAATCGAAACTTAACTATGGCTTTGAGAGCACTTTGAGAGCACTAGTCCATCACGTGAATGATGTAAATTGCAAGCTAGGGCCACCGATTTGCCAAACCTGCTTGCTTGCAATAGTACATAGTAGTGTACAAGTAATGAAAATGCTTAGAGGAAATGTATCAAAGTAAAATTACACATTTTATTTAGGAAATGTTGTGGAGTAAAAGTGAAAGTCGTTATTACTGAAAAACGACTGGCACAATTTTCATGAAACTAGGTGGAAGAGTGCAGCATGGGCCAAGGAAGAACCAATTCAATTTTGGAGCGGATCTGAATCACGGGGCGGCTACACTATTATTTTTCTCTTTCGTTAACACTGTGAGATTGGCCTCGGCGGATATCTGCCCTTCTAATTGTGATTGCAATTAATTGTAATTTTCGTCCGAACAGATTTATGATGTTGTGCATAAAAGCATAAAAAGTAGTGAAATATTTGTATTATTTTACACCCTTGGCTATGAAGCAATATCACACCACCCATACATCTGTGTGCATGAGTGTGCCTCAGCTGATATTTATATCACCCTATACAATTTCTGGTTGTTTTCCGACAGCTACCTCTCACCGCCACCGATATGAACAGTTGCCTTGTGGAGCTTTAAAGTTCTCGTCTGTTGCTGAAATGTGACACATCCTGTGTCTTCTGTGAGTGACTTTATAGTCCTCTACTCCGAGAAATTCTTTGTCTTAGCTGTTGACGGAGGCGCTGACAGGCTGATTTGAGCGGTTTATGAGTACTGACGAAAAATGAATAACTTTGAGATCAATGCTTAGGAAATTTCCCAAAACATTTTTTCCATTGTTTCCCTATCAGTTTCAACAATTCTCAAAACTTTCCAGGAACACATTGTATTCGAATATACCCAAACTTCAGATGCCTACTAAAATCAGGTACCACAGCAGTGTTCATCATCTGGCTTCTGTCAGTCTGGACTCGGACTATATTTCTCTACGTCCCCTTCACACATGCTAAACACCCTTCACTAAAGGTTCCTTCCACAAAAGGTAAATTAATTGAATGAATGAATTAGAGAGAGAGATTCAGAAGCTGAATCAAAGTAATCTCCAATAGTGCAAGACTGTGTTGTTGAACGTGGCTTCCACATACCTTCAGTGTGAGGTTGAACCTCTGCTCGCTGTGCCGTTCGTAGTCCAGGCGTTTCTTAAGCCTCAGGGTGCCGCGCTGCTCCTGCTTGTGACTGACCATGTAGAACTTCTGCTCCTGGTCTCCAGCCACAACACTAAAGGTCAGCTGGGCATTTTCTCCAGTGTCTCTGTCCTCTGCATTGAGCTCCAGGACCTTAGAACAAGCAATAACATCCATGTGATTCAAGTATCTCATTTAGGATTGTTGGCTTCTTACATTTTTGATACGTTAATTGAAATCTCTAAGGTGGTGGTGCATTTTTGACAATAGCAGAGTTTGAAACAGTGCAGCCAGTGGGGTTTCTAGTTGCCATCAGCTTGTATTATGACTAGGGCTGTCAAAGATAAGGCGATAATAATGCGTTAATGAAAAATTTGTTTTAATGCCACTAATTTCTTTAACGCATTAACGCAACTTAGCGGGCTCAGTGTTAAAGCGAGACCTCCCTGTGAAGAACAACAGAAAACAACACATTTTAACAATTGTAACGCAAATCTTTCAGACCTGAATCTACTCAAAAAAAAATTCTACATTTCATATATATATTTAACTCATGTCTTTATTATATTTGTTGCATAACCAGTATGATTAATATTTCAAACGAGACTGTAAACTGTCTTAAACTTTATAATGGATTTTCCCCATTGATGGTTGGTTTAACAATGTAACTATATTAGATTATATATTAACTATACTGTATTGTTGGAGTTATAATGTAGACCTGTTTGGTGCGTTATTTGTATGTGGTTCAGCAAAATGCCCCCTACTGTAATACTAAAGCACCGTCTACTGACTAACCAGACCTCGGTGTGCAGATGATATGATAATGTTACACAAATACGAAGAAGTTGCAGTCATAATCCAGGCTAAAACAACACAGTTAAAACTGACAAATGCAAAAAAGGACAGCTGGATGTATGCTGTGGGTGCTTATCATTTTAAATTATATTTCCATGTTTATTTTTTTACTTTCTCTTTAGTCCGTTTCACACCACCGGAGTCGGGGACGCAGCTGAAAGAAGGCTGAAATAGTCAATTACGCCATATTATTGCTAAATGGTATAATGAAGTGTAATCTATTTATCTATTATATTTTGAAGGCTATATCTATATCACTGCTCCATCTAGATGAATACATCTGACTTTTGAGTGTTCCGGTAAATTAAGTCTTATTTAATTAATAAGAATTTAAGTAAATTAAATCAAGTCTGTTAATTTAGGCATTGGCAATTTTTTTTCTTTTACCAGCTGTCCTTCCTGCATTTGGCAGCTGCAGCTGTGTTACTTTTAGTCTGGATTATGTGTTTTTACGCCATGTTTACAGAGGTGATTTAAAATAAATTGGAGAATATGGTTTCTGTGGCTAATAGCTATATAAAATACACTAATGAAGCTTAGCGTGAATTCACTCAGGAAGACCCTCTTAACACTCTCACTCATTCACAATCTTTCTGTCTCTCGTTCTCTCAACAGCTCCTACTCTATCAGCTGACTTTGGGCGTTTCACTCTTAGTTAACCAACCAGATTCTGCCACGATCTCCCGAGCCAATCATATTGTTGCTATCAAATTTTAAAACTGTTTCCCTCCCTGCAGTACGAACCGATGCAATCCGTCTCCACCCCATCACCTCCAGTATTCATCATATCCAGTGCCCAGTCCTGCTCTACATCCCTTCATCGGATCTACAGCTACTCCCTTCACCACCAACACCAGACTTCGGGGTGAATATACCTTATCTCACCATGACATCACTACACCCTTTAATATGCGATATCACGATGGAGTCTATTCGCCAAAGACTTTGCACTATTCATCTTGTCATGCACAATGTAATAAATTATTGTTAATTCGTCTCTCCTGATTGAAATAAAGATGGTGCCAACCCACCTCTGCATTGGACTCAGCGCTCTCAGAGATCCTTGCTAGGCAGGAGTGATCAGTGAATCTTGGAGCGTGATCGTTCACATCCTTGATCTGTATGGTAGCAGTTCCAGTTCCCGTCATCCCTCCACCATCTCTGGCCTCCACAACCAGGAGGTAGGACTCCACCTGCTCCCTGTCGAGACCACCCATGGCCACAGTGATGGTCCCAGTGGTGGGGTTGATGGTGAACATCTCGGAGAAGGTCGGCACTCCTCCCACCTCGATGTTTGTGGCGTCCAAGCTACCCATAATCCTGTAAGAGAGCACGGCGTTCTGACCCACAGCTGAGTCGTCCATGTCGGTGGCCGTCATCTCCATCACGGACGTCCCCACAACCGAGTTCTCCGCCACGTCTCCGTGGCAGCTGGGGGCGCAGGTGAAGACGGGCGCGTTGTCGTTGATGTCCCACACGTTGATGATGACGTCGGTGAAGCCCGTCAGACCTTCGCCGCCCTCGTCCGTGGCCAGGACGACGAAGCGCCACACGGCGCGCTCCTCACGGTCCAGGGTCCGCTGAGCGTAGATCTTGCCCGTGACCTCGTCGATTATGAATTCACTCTCCGCACCCTGGCCATGGAGAGAGTAACGCAGGGCCTCCTGGTCAGCATCTTTATCTGGGTCAGACGCCGTCACCTACAACATCAAAAGACAGAGATGGGGATGAGAGCATAATCACGTGTTTGTACACTGTTTAATTATTGAAAAGCTGCTGACTAGGAGTAATATCTGGGCTGGAAGCACTTGACAACTTCTCTGTGCAGTTATGAACTGATGTGATAGGTAAACCTGGCAGAGGTTCAACCTACTCACCCCAACCCCCACCTCTCCTGCCTCTCTTCTGCTCCTTCTCACTCATCCTCAACACATCAACACCAATTACACCCCCCTGGGCAGGCCAAAGATGTTTCAATTTAGCGTGGTAATTGCGGTGTGATGTAGAGCCAAAATGAACTTGTGTTCTTTTAAAATGCTCTTAAGAGAAGGAAGAGAGCATCAGGCTTTACTATGAATAACTTTAAAGGGGTTGAAAACAGAGTATCTGTCTCATGTAATAGAGATACAGATAATAATGGTGAGAACCTATTCAAAGAGTGAGTTATTAATGTAGAACTGAGCTAAGCTAGATGTTTAATGCCATTTGCAGGCACCCAGAGCTACAATAGTACATCATATTTGTAGAGAGACCGGACCAAACTCTGTGTATAAATGTATGTGTATAAATCACGGACTGGTTATGGTATATACAACAACGTTGCTGCCGTATTTATGACTAGATGACGTTATGTTGACTGTTGTAGCAGCTACATGTGAGCATAGCCTGGCACTGATCGATACAAACTCCATTCAGAAAACAAGCAATTTAAAAGTTGTTTGCTTGTTGTCTTGTGACATTTTACAAATCAACATCATTATGTTGTTATTTCGGCATCATTTTTAGCAACGTGTGGCTTGCTAGATACAGTCAAATGCACTGTATGTGAATACAGCTCGCCGCCAGTGATGTTATGAGCCCAGACACGACAGCGTTTGGTTTTCAAATATATCATATAATATATCTCTCTTGGTGTGAATGCAACACAAGGGTGACAATTTACACAAGCTGAAATGTGTGTTCTATTTGCTAGAATGATAGAGTGCTTCAGGGTCAAAGCCTGAATGATATCACAATAGAGCATATCTGGTCATAATCACTGAATAAAAACTAAAATCAATCTTTTTTTTTTTTTTTTAAATGGATCCCTCCAAACGAAAGAAAGGGATAGAACTGAATAACGGTGACCTTAATCTCAATTCGATTTCTGCTGACTTTTAAAGAAGCTTGAAAGAATAAGAGAATGAATGTTGACTCAAGGCAAAAGACAAATCTATGATTAATAGTGAAATAAATAAATATTTCACATTTTGAAGTGTTTTTTCTACTCAAGACTTAATAACTCGATAGACATTCAACAAAACTTTTTTTTTCCATTCAGCGGATAATGTGACTTCTGCAAAAAAGTAAGGCTGAACGTGTAACAAATACGCAGGCCTTGAACATTTCAATGTATTACAAGAATGAATGTGTGTAATTGATCGTCAGTAAAGCCACATTCCCCTTTGTTTCTGTTGCTATGCCAGTCAGACTTTCCATTTACACAACAGGAAGATTTACCACTCAAAATGTCTGGTATTAGATTTCAGATGGAGGGAGACAAAAGCAGGATCTTATTTCTAGCTGGCGACTATCGATCGATACTTATATGATATTGAGATAAAAGACTAAAGATTGTATTGCAGTGTATAAGTAGTTGGTCCTAATTTTACAAGAATTATCAGTGGGCATATTTTTGACAAACAAGACAGGTTAGATTATAGGGCACATATCATGAAAAACTCATTTTTTCAGTGCTTGTGCACATACATTTGGCTATCTGGAGTTCCTACCAACCCACAAACTGTGAAATAAGACAACCCAGTCAGTTGTTTGTGGGCTGTCTAGATCCAAAAACATGTGATTCAACAAGCCATTCAGATTTGGCTTCCCTTCATATGTCAGGAACTGAATACTGATACTGAAAATACAAGTATGAACCTGAAAATGAGCTCATTTAATCCTTTAGTGACTGTCTAATTGCATGTGATAACCTGAATAATATGCCAACTAAACAGATTACTGCAAAACCTCTCACAAGCTCCATCATGCAGCTGAATAACGATTGCACTGTACCTGTAACACAAACACCGGTGAGCCATCCAGCTCCTCCGTTACGCTGCCGTAGTACTCGTTAACGGTGAACACCGGAGCCTCGTCGTTCTTGTTAACCACGTTCACCGTCACTGTTGTGTAATCCTCCCACTTCCCATCTGAAGACAGGACGTGAAGCTTGTACCTGAGCAAAAGTTACAGCTTTGTCAGGGGATTTCACAAAATACGATCCAAATTGGATTGGTAAAACGATACTTGATTGAAATTATATTAAACACTGAAACTACAGAGGTATAGTTTATTTTTTAAGTATCAAAAGTGGAGTTTAAAGCTATAGCATTTATAGTGCCAGAAGGTAATACAACAGGGGAAATAACACTGTATATTTGAGGTAAAATCCTTCAGCATATATTTACTTGAGTTAAAAAGTAAACATTGTGTCTCAAAGGATTCTTCCCTGGAAGGTGTTCCTACCTTTTGTTCTGTTCATAGTCCAGAGGCTGGGCGATAAAGATGGTGCCCACCTCTGGTTCCACATCAAACACCCCTCCCGTGTTCCCTGATGTGATCTGGTAGCGCAGCTTAGCGTTTCCACCTGCAGAACAGGGAGAAGATGAAGGTGTTGAAGGACAGTTTGTATAAATGAACCTTAGTTACTGACAAGCAGAGTATCCTAAGTAAGTCTTGTTGGAGCCGTGAAAGCTTATCTGTTGTATTTGTACCATGAAAGGGCTTTGGTGGATTGGAAGTCCCCATCTAGTCCATTGATGTCTGTTTCTGCCAATCCGCCAATCTGTCTCCATTAACTGAGATAGATAGCATCAGTCCGCTTTAGCTGGTGGACTGGAATCAGATATTGCGTGTTTGGTGTGATCTGATTGTTATGAGTCTTTAAAGAACAAGCAGCATCAGCCCTCACAAAGGTGGAACTGTTGCGTTAGAATAGCATCTTCATGAAAATGAATCCATTAAGAAATACAATGTCAGAGAAAGAAAAACTAAAGCCTGTCAAACGATTTGTATTGCAATGGATGTCTATACCTTAGGTTTTGCAGAAACAATAACCTCACTGAAGTGTTTTCTGTCTGGTAATGTTACACAAAGACCGTGTTCAAGGTCATCTTCGAGTGGCATCTTTGCAAACAACACAGTTAGTCCTCTCTTTAGTAATTAGCACCCATGCTCTTCAAACATGACATTTCTTCAGTTTAAGTTAAGCCACCGTTTTGTTTCTATGAAAATACATAAAACAATGACAAAGTAATAATTCCCTTTTGATGTCACTAACAAGATAGACCATGATCACAACACAATGCAAAAATAAAGGAATGTACTTCCATTCGATAGAGTTATTCTTCAGAAAATAATAAAGCATTTTTTTATAATAGGAACATCCATACTCTACATGTTAGAAAATACAGCATTAAATTGAAGTTTTAAAAGAATTTTGATTATTTGTATAAAACCAATATGTTTACTTTCATAGGAAATGCAAGTCTTAAAATCATTATGAATCATAATAAGGGCATTAATGTCCGGATAAAGAAAAATCTGAAATTTGTTTCCAAACACATTATTCGTGTTAGAAAATAATTGCGGAAAAAATGTGAAAAGACTGAACTATATAGTACTGAATTGGGGAGTTAGACTGTTTTTGTGTTCAGGATTTTTTGGGCACCCTGAAATTATGGCTCAATGATGCACTGGAGCCATCCTTAGCATAACACCTCCCCCCAACACTATATAAAAACTAGAGCACATAGCACCAGTGGTTCTTCCATTCAGTCGGCAGTTACAACACTTATTTACCACAGCCTACAGTTTGCTAGCAGTGGTGTACTGGCTATCTGGCATACCAGGACAGATCCCAGTGGGCCGTCAAAAAATCCATTAAGTTTTGACCCTGTGTGTCTCTCACCGGTCCTCTCTGTGTGCCCGTCGTACGGGGAGAGCGTGCTGTGTGCGTGTTCCAGGACTTGGTTCAAGTTTTGTTAACCTGTGCTTATGTCATAAGCTCCGACATAGCTTACTCTGTCACTACTATTGCGGCTGTAAAACGGTGGATAAATGAGCCGCGCGATTGAATTATTTTATCCCCATCCAGCCAGCCATAGGGCTTGGTTTTAGCGCCTTCAGCGGACACGCCCCCAGCGTTGCAGAACAGAAAAAACTGCTTATTTTTTCATGATGTTGAAACACAATTTTATATACTTGGCATTTTTCATCATTCAAATTTGGCTGGGTGGTTAATGACACATTTTTCTGTGGTGTGACAAACTCAGAACACATATTTATTTTTGCTTTACCCGCACTTTAAGAATCAATTTGATAACAGTAAGTATAAACACCTCCTGGGTAATGTGGGCTTAACTGTATCAAAAAGACTTTGTTAATCCAAATGTCATATCGTCTGCTGCTAAGGCTCTGTCTGCAGGTTCTGGAAAAATTAATTACCATTCAAACTTGAAGCAATTCTGCCTTCCAAAAGCTGATAATAATGGCATTTAAATTGTGTTTCTAGGGTGTACGATGGATTCAAGGCCAGGCAGACTTGAGGAAAGTACTGAATTAAAAGTTCACATATCTTCTAAGTCTGCAAGAGAAAAAAAATAAAGAAAAATCCATTATCAGCTTCCCCCCAATACAAACAAAACTATATACTATATACATTACACTTTCAGTGTAACTGTTTAAATATTGGATGTGTTCAAATAGCAGAAAATCACACAAGGCATTCACAATGGGTACCTACGGTACAAGGTCCTGTGTGCTGAAGCATGTAAACACTGCATATACTGCTGCTTTTTTTGCAGTGTGCTCTAAGCTTGATTTGAAAAGTTCCATTACCATACTTGTCTAGTAAACAACACTGAGCTTTCTTTAGAATTTAAGAAGAATAGTGTGTTGAATAGTCCTGAAGTGATTAAGATCCAGCGTCTTTCATTGCCGGAGTGAGTGCCACAGCTAAAGTGAACTTACTAGCAGACGAATAAGATGGAATTCAATTTGATGGTGTTTATGTTGACACAGAGGTATGCAGAGATTCACATAAGTAGAATTCATATGGCTTCCTGACAACATACGGGCCAGGATCAGCGTTGACGAGGCTGTTGAGCCAACTCATTCTCACTCCCTACTCGTCTAATACCGCTGCTTGGTCAGTGCCCCGCGGCATCGGAGACCAACGCACAAGGTACCCGTCTTGCGTTACTTTTGGACGGGCCGGGGACGGCGTGTCAATATACGCTCGTTACATGCATAGTGTCCTTTCAAAATAAATTGGAAATCCATTATCACAGGATGTTAGGTTTAGGCAACAAAATCACTTGGGTAGGATTAGGAAACGGTCGTGGTTGACGTTAACTTCACTGACTAGTGACTCACAGGGCTGATGATACTAACGAGTCGCTTGACTAAAGACTGACATCACAAAATAAGTCACGTTACTTTTAGTTTCACACGGGACATGAACTCTGGTCTCTTGGTTGAAAGTCTTGTGTTTGTTTCACCCATCCTCCACCTCTCCCGCCCGTCCTGAATAGACTCTTTCGCTATTAATACTACGTCAATTGCTCCGACCGTCGAATAACACCACGGCCGGGTTTACAATGGAGTTAGTTGAAAACCCAGTTTGTCACATACTTTTGCTAAAGGGTGCGTATGTCTCTGATGCCGAGGGGCACTTACCAAACAGCGGTATTTGACGAGTTGGGAGTGAGAACGGGTTGATTGAGCATGGTATATAAACTTAGAATCTAATCAGATTTTAGGACTTAAAGCAGTAAGGTGTCGTTACTCTGCCTCCCAAAAGTGATTTTTCATTGAATAATGAATAAATCCATTTGTTCCAAGTCATCTAAAAACCATATTGCTGTAAAGTTCCCCCTCCCCTCATCTCGAAAGTTCTCTCCCCACCTCGCTTAATAATGTTTTTTTTTTTTTTTTTCAGAAAGCTGTGCAAAGCATCTTTAATAGTCTATTATGCTGATCAACAAAATGTTCCCCCTCAATACAATTACTGGTAAAGCGAAGGTCTGCATCTCAATCACCATTGCATCTACCACCCCTCATGTTGATATGAAAGGGAAAAGGATAAACCTCTGAAGACGAGATGAGATTCACAGCTTATTAGCAAGATGAAAGTCAAGGAAGGAGAGAGGAGAATGCAGTAATCCAGATCGTTTTGTACCGTCTGTCTGTTGGCATTTTAAATGAGACATTTGGGGATATATGCAATTGCATCCCTCTTATTTTTTTCTAGTTTTCTCAATCTCTGAAGTATTTAGAAAAAACTGCTGAGACCCTAAGGACAAAGGAAACAGCACAAGGGGTAATACAATGGTTAAAATAAACAAACAAATGGAGAGAAAATTAATGTTTTTTTCCCAGTTGTACCAATTTCAAAACTCTTTTCATCTCCCTCGGTGCTGTACTTTACTGAAACTGGAGTATACAGCCAAGAGAGCAGGGGGGGAAAGAGACACACTTATTCACATGCACATAAGAGCGCACAAAACCCGATACTGATAGACCACAGCGTGGGAAGGACACTGTCCCTATGCTGCTGACGTGGATTCAATGTTCTGTCGTGTAATGTCATTTACATGTGCAGCATAGCAGAGCACAAGGAACAGCCTTCTTACAGCCAACATAAACAAGGCGATGATTACGTTTACCGATTTATAATCTTACACTGGACAGCTACGATAATACAAACATGCAATCAATTTCAAAGTGGCCTTTAGAACAGCGGCTCCCAAAGGTTTCCTCCCAGTGTTTACGT
The DNA here is from genome assembly GCF_015220745.1 of Sebastes umbrosus. NCBI lineage: Eukaryota > Metazoa > Chordata > Actinopteri > Perciformes > Sebastidae > Sebastes > Sebastes umbrosus. The sequence continues at coordinate 5,901,784 of NC_051270.1, forward strand.
TTCATCACATAAAAAGATGAAGGCTAAGTGGTGCATAGATAGTGGTTTGTTTGCAAAGCGAGGACTGATTGGAACATATTGTGCAAACCGATCAACAGCTGTTTAGTGGAACATGCTGTCATGTGGCAGGAGTAGACATCTTTTGGATGAAACAGTCGAATCCTTTGAAACTTCTGTGCGAAGACAGCAGCCACCTTGCAAGCCAACAGGAGGTGAGAATTTGCTACTGAAAAGATTTGGACCCAAGAATAAACTACTGTAATAAACCAACCAGTTAGACTGTTATCAGGTCATTAAATGTGCATTATCAGTGGTTATAAGCCTTATAGATGTGGGACAGTAGGGCCCTGCTACACCCACTAGTAGGTTTTATCATAGATTCACATGAGCGAGCACCATAAAAAAGAATAAAAGAAGACAACAGCGACCTCTAGTGGCTGTAGTATTTATGAAGAGCAAAAGCGGAAGTCAGGCGCTCTAGTATAGATGGCGTGAAACTCCATATATGATGGAGGTTGGGGGCGGTGGATGGGACACAAATGTTAACTTATTTCTTCTCAAAACATTATTAGTTATGCAATTAATGTCATCTGAATAAAAAAAAATATTATAATTTTTTAGGAAAGTTACAGTTAATTTGCATATTGTGTAAAACAAAAATAGACAGAGCACATGAGGACATGTGTGTCTGCTGCATCTGTCTGTCTCCTTCAAAATGTGAATTCACAATAGTGTATGATACTTTAAATTAGTTTATTACTTTCTATTTTAATCTATTTTAACTGCATAAGCTGCAATTGGGTGCTTTTGACTGAGGAAGTCATTAGGAACAAATGGATTGACAAAGTCATGAATCGCAGGGATGATAGAAGAAAGCACCTATGAGGTAAAGACTTTTTCTCTCTCAATTTGAGTACACACAAATCCATTGAGTTTGTTTTTGTTGCAATTTGTATGAGGTTACTTTAGGTAAAATGCCCGGACTAATAGTCAATTAGTCAGTACCACCACCATCTTGATTATGTGACCTGCAATAATACAAACACCACAGATTCAGTACATTAGTCTGAAAGGATGTCATATTTTAGGACTAAGAAATTCAACTAGAACAACTAGTACTAAGCCGACTCGTTTTGGTACTATAGTACTTGTACTAGTATTAATACACTACTACTACTAAAGTGAGTATATTTATCAATGAGATGTCAACATTCTAAAAATTATAGGTATGTTGCATACATGCTTCTATACTTTTCTAAATAAAAAAAAAGAAATGCTTGCTCTAGTATCTGACAAAACAATACTACCACAACTGTTTTTACTCATTCACAGCACTATAATCAAATTATTATATAATTAAATTACCTGTTTCAATGAAAAAGTCCATAGAAATGTGAGGTAGTATTTTATTAGGTTGTCAGGGTTACAAGGACCTTGATTATGTCCCTTATTGTATGCGGGTCCAATATGGTGGGAAAGTTTCACCAACTGCTGGTGGCTACTTTGAAAAATGGCTGCCACGGCCACCAGGATGCGAGTTAGTGATGACCCAATATCGAGTTTTGTTCCCAATATATCCATCAACACATCTGCCGAAGTTGGTGCTTTTATCACAAAATGAAGAACTGTTATGACATGTTGAGCTATGCCGCCACACTATACTGTACATCTTCAATTCTGCCTCTATGTAGTGGTCCATACACTGATATTAAATGGACTGGTAAGGAGCAGTTAATACATAATATATGGTGTATACTAGCTGCATCAGCTATGCAATATGCACAAGCATCGTCCTCATTACTGGCAGCATGGAAATCCCTTCCCCGACCTTCTCCTCCCTCTCATCCTCCAACAACTTAACCTTACACACAATAAAAGTAGAATAATCAAACATGTCAGTGTGTCAGCATCCTCCATCTCTGTCGGTTGGTGGTAATAACTCTATTCTGGACTCCAGCAGGTTTCTTACACTCACACAACTAAGTAAGCAAATAGGTGTCCTTTCATGACTTTATGTGGGTGTATGTGTAGCTGTTGAAGGGTTACTTATCACAGGTGCACATCAGGCATCTGCACTCTACTATATTAAATGCTAGATAATATGAGAGTTATACCTCTATCGTCTCTATATCTTCACATTTACAGTGCATCCTTCTCTCTCTCTTCTTATTTCTTTGAGCATTTTCCTCCTTGTGTGTGTGTGTGTGTGTATAGCAAAGACACCAAGGCCAGAAACACACTGTGTTTGAAGAAGCATTTGTAAAAACTCCCAGGAGCTGGTGTCAGCATGAGTTTCACTACTTAGTTAGGTCAATCAGGGGTAGAGTGAGGTGAGTTGAAATTTAAAGTATATTTCTCTGAGGGTTATTTTGACAAATTTTGGATGGAAAGCGAGAGGTAATGAGACCTTTATGAGTCCCGATATTGACTGGCTCCGGCTTTCAAACACCTTGCTTACAGGCAGAATTCGATTGGAGGTTTTTGCAAAGCAAAAACACTAGCAGCAGTAAATACGTGAACACCATCCCCAGGCTCTTACTGGGTGAAATTCAATTGGTTTGAATGATGATGACAGCTCAAAGTGCGGGTACTCTTTTCAATCCAACAGTGACTTCCAATTTCTCTTTTGTTTTACACAGAGGTATTGCTTCAGTCGGGAGAAGTACAATTTTCACAGGTGAGCCATAACAGGCACATAATGGTCCCCAGATGTCCACCATTTGATCCAGCTTAAAAGGTACAGAGTAGTGTCTGATAGTGTGAGGGGAAGAATTTGTACCCATCAGCCTAAACTAAAGGTGCTGTTATTAAAGGCAGTTAAGGCAGCAAGCCGACTAAAGCACCTGAATGGTAGAAGAACACTTGTCCACCACTACACGGACACAAGTTCATTATGATTTTGAACATGAGCCATGAGCAATAATTAGTCCCAAGCAGTTTATAGTTAGAACTTTTTCTTTCTTACTTCACACACACTTATATTATCCCTTTGCTGGAAACTTTGGTTGTTTACAGGAAAACTCCACATGGCACCTTGAAGGTTGCTGCATTTTCAGCCTCACTATTCAAGAAACCCCGTAGCCATTTCCAGCTAAAAGGCCCTGATTGAACCTACTCTACACTACCTGTCCAGCACCAAATGACATAACGGGCAAAGTTAGCAACTACCTGGTGAAGGAAGCCCAAAATATCTTTACTGGGAGTTGGTGGCGACAAAATGAGAGTTTAATATTGGACTCTGATTCATCATGTGGACAAAAACATGACTCCAATTAAACGTTGGTCCATGTAGGCTGGAGTGTATGTGGGCAACTGTTTGCCAACACGTTAGCCATAACAGTTGCATTTATCCAGTTTGCTCTGTTTTGATGGCTAAATAAAGATCTATCAGCCCTACTTCCCCAAGTCCTCTCTGCTCCGATGAAGTGAAAACATTTTCTGTTGACTCTCTCTCAGCTGTATCTTGATGTCTGTTGCAGTGACCCCTCTGTTACGCAAGCCCTAGTCACTTACAATCAGCAATTCTCCTTTGATGTTGTTGTTGATCTATAACTACCAGACCTTTTCTGGTCAGAGTTCTACCCGGTTACAAGATGCCTTCTGATAGTGTAAGCTAGTGCAAGGCTTTGAGAGACGTTTCATTCCTCAGAGTAATAATGGTCTTGTCTTTTCTGTCATGAGCTGACATTTGCCTCTGGCTATGGGAGACGAGTGTCTCGTCATGTTCCACCATAAACCTTAAATCTCTGTATTTAAGGATCCCGGCAAGCTCTCAGATCCTAACCAGGTCTCTTAATTTGTGCTTTATTAAAGGAAAGTCTACTGGAAAGGTCAACCAGTTAGGCCTATGTAACTTATAGAGGGTGTTTAACCCCCTGAGATCTGCAATCCCGACTGACTTTACTGTCTTTCAGAGGCTGTAGCAAGTTCAGTTATCGAGCTACAATGAAGGGACTAAACTAGAAAACCCAAGGAATCATGTCATGCTAGCTTGTCGGGAAGGAGGTTAAATAACGCTACAAAGTTCTGCTAAATTTTGGCGAGGAAAAACTGGCACAGACATTTTCAAGCCAGCCATGCAGCCATGTTGAAGCATGTGCCTTCACGTGAAAGGAATCACTGAAGCAGTTGACTAAACTGAAAACCACATTCTCAAACTTGGGCTAAACACAGTTTATTAATGTTAAAATGTTGCAACAAATTGGAAAAATAATAAAAAAAACTCCAGGGACATGTGCCAGTAGGGCTGTCGCCAATTCCTCTGCGGTAATGATGATTGGCTCAACAGCGCGATATGCGGTGTCATTGCAATTTAATTAATTTTTTGCAAATTATGTAATTTATCCTAATTTTAGTGCTGTATAAATAGGCTTTATTGTTAGACCATGATTAGGCATATTGTTGCTTTTGAAATGACAAAGATGACTGTTTTAAAACTAATGAAAAACTTGTTTATTGTTAAATGCAGAATGCTGAAGGGCAATGAGGCGCAGTGTTTATTTTTTCAGCTGAGACGCGTTGGTTGTGTCTGGTTGCTATGATACGGAATAAGCGTTAGAAGTAAAAATGTCGCACGAGGTAGAGTACTGGTTCTGGATGAAGGTATGCTGAAGCACGTAGGGAGAGAGAACCTGCCGGTCCATGGGTATCAATATCTCCTTCATTGTTGTTTAGCACTTGAACGTATAGGATGTGACGGGTGGCCGTTGTGGTATTTGTCCCGCCCCTCCTCCATTGTGATTGGACGGCGGGGTAAAAAAGTGACAGCGTTTTACCCAAAGTTGAACCCTCTCAGTAACCAGAAAAAAAAACACCAAACGTGCAGCGTTCAGCTCAGAATAGAAGCTCAGCGCCTCGTCATGCTGTTGCTGTTTGTAGCATAGTGTAAATATTTGCTCGCCATCCCCTACGGCTGACGTGTAAATAGCACGGTATTGCAATATTGCAGTTAATGCGACGGCCCTATGTACCAGCTGCAGTCGGCGACATCTCAACAGTGAGAATTGTTTGACCCAGACGGTGAAGGTACACATTTCAGCGCTTGAGAGATTCTTTCTTTGCCTTGTATCAAAATGTTATATTCAATGGGTTCTTCTAAAGTGGCTGATTCAAACTCACACACTGCTGCGGTTTTATGACTCAATGACATGTTTTGTAGTGCAAACCTTTTTTCCCTCCCTCAGAGCAAAAGGGGGTCAAACAAAAGCAGGGAAGTGAAAAGTGATTTTTTCTTTTTTTTTGAGTGAGGAAAAAGAGAAACACTCTAGCAATGTGCTTGAGTAAATGTGCTCGAGTATGGATTTACAGTACTAGCCCCACCACCACTCCTACACTTTCCATTCTGTATCCACATCGCCCCGTTCCCAGAAACACACGTTCACATATACACATTCCTTTATCCATGCCACCCACCTTCGTCCCCGTCGTTGGCACTGACGGTGAGAATGGCGAAGCCTACGTCAGCATCCTCATCCACATCCACCTCATAGGATGCCTGTGCAAACGCTGGCTTGTTATCGTTCACGTCACTGATAAAAACGCGAACATATGCTGTGTCTGAAAATAAAAAAGATAAGAAAGAGAGAGAGAGAAAGAGTAGAAAGGCGATTATAAACATGAGGTTGTTCTTATTCTGTCAACGTGAACATGAACATCTGTCTATCTCCCTTTAAGAGATTTAGTCACTTTTCACCAGCATGCACACTAACACACACGCACATACACAGATGGAAAGTAGACATTTCTTCATGCACAGACAGAAACAAAAATAACATCCTTTTTTTTTTTCTTCCATCCACCGTTGTCTGCCACTTTTCTATTACAACTGTCATCCGGCTCCACTATTTCGGTCTATTTTACCATTAAATCCGGCTGTTTCTTTTTCCTTCAGCATCCGACCGCGGGCTGAAGCAGAGCACAAAGCACCCTGGGGGCATCGGTGTAAGGCTCGGTAGTTGAGCAACCCAACATACTAAGCTTCCTTTGATATCGCTATCAAAACGAGCATAATCTGCGATACACGCTTCAAGATGAGATAAATTATTTAAGCCAGGGTGGAAGAGATGTTATACAGTTCAGGGCACAGATAGCAAACTAACACAGCCCTTGGAGCTATAACAAAACAAGTCGCAGATGCCAGGGCTTTGCACGTGTTCAGAATCTTTCAGAGAGAGAGAGAGAGAGGTATAGGGAGGGATGGAGGAAACACAGAAAGTGGATAAGCAGATGTAGCAGCCATCCCCTCATCCTCCCTCATGTCTGTTAATGCTGCACCAATGTTTTCACACTTTCACATACATGTATATGCGAAAAATCCCACCCCTCCCAATCCCATCCCCCACACTAACTTGTAAGTAGCAGGAGAGCCTGATAATTGCCTGTGAAAACAGTGTTTATCAGGGTTATTTTTGTGACCACTTGACAACATTCTGCTGTATTTAGTTTGCAACTTGGTGCTGATCATGTGTGTCTGTCTGTATGTGTAGTAGGGGTGGGGGAAAAAAAAGATTCACCTATGTATCACAGTTCTTTGAATATTTAATGCCAGAATCTATATATTTATTAATTTGAGTCTATGCCGAGGTAGAAGGACGTTACCACTTTCATTGTTGTAGTCTGAGTAACGCAACGTTATATCTGTTCTTTATCCGTCAACCAAAACAAACCGCAGCAAGACGAAATGAGAATGCAGCAAACGGCGGAGGGTCTGCACGGATACGTCCGGCACCCTCACATGTTAAATCCAAAATGGTAAACACTATACATCCAGTTAAGTATGGAAAGCATGGTTTCGCACATTGCAGGGAAAGGAGAGCTAGACATCATGGCTAAAGCTGCATATTAACTTTATCGGAACTTTATCGTATTGCAGTAACGTGCGGTCAAGCCAGCCGTCACTAGCATCTCCGTGGTCAAATCGGCCGACGCTACAACAGTAGAGCACCCATATACTGACATTTATGTTAAATGCATTCAAATGGCCCTGATAGAGCTGACCATGGATGTATTAAGAGAACGGAGCTGACGGGAGAGCTAGCGACGGACTTGAAGAAGTTAGCGGAAGTATACACATCCGGTTTTCAAAATAAGGTGTTAACAAAAGGAACTGTATGTACAAAATACATATATGGAAATAAGATTGATTGGATTATATTCACCAGAAGTATAAAACATGACATCCCCCTTATAAATTAAAAAGAAAATACCACTAATTTGTGAGGGAGACGTCTTTATTCTTTGATTTTTGGGTTGCTGGAAAAACTTTAATAAAAAATTCCTGACAATGACTGACATATATGACTAAATGCATAGTGAAAATAAAAACTTTGACTGTATTCATTTAGATATTTTCCAAATTAAAAGTCCCTAGAAGTGTATGATTCAAATTTTTCCCATGGTCTAGTGGTAAATATGTTAACAAAAAAAGTAATAAGTCATAATATCGAATCACAATACTTGTAGAATTGCAATAATTAAAAAATCGCAATAAATATCGAATCGGCACCCAAGTATCGTGATGGTATCGAATCGGGAGATACTATAGGTGTATGGTCCCAGCCCTAATGTGTAGATGTGCAAATATCATCAAGCCTTCCTCTCTTGTACTTCTTTTCTTTTTCATTCACTATTTCCTTTTTCCAAATGACACATGAGGGTTTGCACCTTGGAGCTTTTGAGTAATGTTTAGCCAATTTTCTGTGCATAAAAAGAAAAAAGCGGACAAGTTATGTTCAGTATAAATTAACAAATATTGTCTTACAAGCTTCCACTTTAATTGAAGGGTTGTTAGGAGAAATCTAGAGGAAGACTATTTTGCTCTTGAACAGGACACACGATAAAAGGGAGAAATTAGGAATAGGATATTCATTAGCAATTTCACTTAATTAAATTCAAGTGAACGCTTCAAGTAAACTAAGTAGCCCATTAGCTTCCCAGAGGACTCTGGTGGAAACATTTTGGGCTGAAGATAAAATTCACCTCAGGTTTGCCAGTTATCACAGTTACCAGAGTTTTATGTTTTTGAAAAAGATTTTTCAGGGGTTATCTCAAATACGAAGCTTATCGAGCCATGCAGGTGAAGTATCCTCACATAACCAAGGAGATATCAAATGCAGTTGAGCACTCAATCAATACTTTCTCAAAGCAATAAAAGTGATGAGAGCTGGCAGCTCTGCTTTATGCAGCTGTGGGTGCTAAAATTATCTGGACGCAGTCTGCTGGTGAGAACCGCAGCAAAGGGTTCATTATGTAAAATCCTATCCATCCATAAAGGTAGTTTTTAAATTCGTTAAATTCGGCATGGTGAACATTTTTTATTCAGCCAGTAAAACCATGGGACCATCACGCTAATGTGTCACAAACGTTTAACTGAATGCATTACCACCATTGTTTACTGGAGTTAATGAAACCCGTAATAGTAATTATTTCTGTGAAGTTCCCTCATAGTTGGAACTTTATTGTACAATATACAGAAGCACACAAGCGTTTTAAGGAGTTGTCAAGTCAATACAAGATAATACACAGATATTATTGGACACCATTAAGACTCAACAGAGTAGGGTTTAATAAATAGCAATTTATGTAAGAAATGTCGGAAGGCACTTTTATACAGTGCATTTGGGAATGCCCAGTCATCCAACCCTTTTGGAGAACAACTTTGGAATAGTTGAGAAGCTGGTTGGGAAGGAAACTAACATTATCTCCATGATTGTGTTTATTAGGGGACAGAACCCAAAATACAAAACATACCAAGTGGAGAATGTTCAGTAATCATAGTAGGTATCACAGTGGCTACTAGGACAATACTTAGATACAAGAAAACACCCAAACCTCCAGAATTAAAAGAATGGGCAAACACTATGATAAAAAAGGCTTCATATGAAGGTATGCTTTACAGGATACAAAAACAGAAACAAGTGTAATTCACAAATTTGGGATTTTTGAACTTATATAAGACTGATTGATAAGACTGTATAATATGTTCTTCCCTGATAGTATTTTTTTTAACATAAGTGTATTATATTTTTATGTATATATTTTTTTTATTTGTACTGTATTTTTTGTTTTGTTGTGGCTTCTGACACCACTGATGTTACATGTATTGTAAGCAATAAGAAATGTCTCATTATATGAAACACCTTACTGTCATATATCAAAGATAAATATACCAAAAAAAAAAAAAAAGTAGTTGTCAAGTATACAAATATATTTTAAAGTAGGCTTCAATCAATCCAAATAAAAACATAAGTATATGTAATATGATTAACTAGAAAAGTCCACCTAGTAGAGTGCAGATCTCTGCCAGATGTGTCTCCTCTTCCCTCCCGAACAAAGAAGAGTTGAATCTAACTCAATCTCCCTCCCGGCTCCCTTACAGTCAAGATGGCAGCAAAGATAACAAAAACAGGGATTTATTCATCTCCTATTGTGCCTAACTTTAGTGGATCATAACATATCAGGTAAGGAATTAATTTGCAGATGCTCCAGTTCAAAATTAAACCAAAACTTTCAATGGATGCCAGTTTTTGAGCCACGATAAAGACCAAAATGTGGCCTGCAACAGACTAGGTAGGGCTTGTTTTTTGTCTCGCCAATTGCCGGAAATGCCTTTTGCTACCGAAGCAGTTGTCGATCACTTGCAGCCCATACTGGCCGGTTTACAGGTGTGAGGAGTCAGCAGTCAATGACAGTATAAAACAGTTAATAAAATAGGTTTTTCAAAAATTGTTAATCACTGCAACCACAAGAGGTCCTTGAGCAAACAGTCATAAATGAGCACAAATAATATTAGGCTGATGGGTCCAGTAGGATGCGAGATTAGCCGTGGACAGACATAGAGATAAACACACACGACCGAACGCATAATCTCCCAGGTTTACGCCACTAGACGCATGGCCATAGTTTTTGTGGGGTAACTTGTTTTCAACAGTGGATGCTAATTCATTTATCTATAATTTTAGCTTGGTTAAGTACTGAGGTTCACCAGGTGGTAAAATCAGATGGTACAGGGGAGTACCAACCCAATTCAATCAATGGTCACCAGTATCATGGAAAGATTTTCAGACTGGAACCATTTAATAGTGAAAAAGTTTTTTTTAATTGGAGATCAGAGCTTTGAGAGCAGAATTTGATCATTTGTAACAAAAGGAAGCTGAATAGGAGGAGAGAAAAAAACTTCCTTTGATTTAAGGAGCGTCAGGGGATAAATCAGATTTATATCAATTCTATCATTTCAAAATGAATTATTAATGATTTTTGGATGAACAAAAAAAAAAATCCCCCCATTTCATCAGCGACTGAGGGGATAGTTTGGTATTCTGCCTTCTTTTTAATGAGAAACACTACATGCCACCCTGGAATGTTGCCATGCTTGTATAAATCAGATTTTAATTTCTGTATTATTTGTTGGTTTCAGAGCAGAGAGCAGTGATTTTCCTTCAGCCCTCTTCAGGATAAAGGTCAGCAGCTCTTCAAGATGTGGTGAGATTTTTTTCATTACAGGTTTAACAGATTGTTGAATAAAAAGTTAGTCACGCCACAGTGAGATAATTTCCCTGTGGTAATCGTTATATCAGAGCTTGGCAACAATTACAATTACATATACTCCTGAGTGTGTCTTTTGACGTGTGAATCTGTGTTAAATATCAGTTAATTTGCCTATCATCCATCAGTCTTCATGCTACCTCATTCAATATTCATAAAGCAGGAAAAAAATAAAATAAAATGACTCACACAGCTTCACTGCAGTCTCTGCTCTGCTTAATATTTAACTTCTGTTTACATTGCCACAAATTTCGTAGTGAGCCAAACCTAGAGAGAGGATCTGTTAATAATCTATGATCACATTTATTACAAATATATCCTGGTCTGTCTTTGCTGTTTATTCAACACCTCTCTCCATCCACCCATCTGTCTACAACATCTGCTCATTTCTCCGTGTCTCTCTATTCTACCGTTGGAGCATGTATGCATTTCATCTGGCAGCGAATGAGAGAGAAATGGAGAGATGGAGCAAGAGAGAGAGAGAGACTGAAAGAGAAAGATGGCCTTTGGTCATTCAGTTGGGAGAGATGAGCAGATGTGGGGAAAGAAACAGAAAGAGGAAAACAGAGATTATTGCAGCCTTGAATGAAGATTTGGAACCTTAAATGAAGTCTACAGAGCAGCTGTCTTCAGCTCTCTCCCCTTTTTTCTGCTTGTCCTCTTTTTCAGTCAGTATAACGGCATCCGCCATCGCTATATTAACTGGATTACAACTCTAATATCAGCAGAATCTAAATTATTTCTGCAATTACATCAATCTGTTTGCAGTTTTACATTAAAGCTAATGATTCAATAACCAGTCTAATTAACTCTTGTTTGAAATGAACTGCTACTACAGATCATATCTTAGAGGTAATATAAAATTCTGACAACTTGTCAGCCTGGTGGTGGTGATCTTTGGTTGAGCATTTTTCCTTATGTGCAGTCGGTGCTCGCGGGTGGGCCGCTTCTTCATTTTACTACTCGGTGTAACGTGACTTTTTCTTGCGTACTGTCACTACTCACAAGCTGCCGGCTCTCTTCTCTGCCCTCTCCATATCAGGGTCTCTGGGAGATTCATAATCATACGGCACAGCGCCAGCGTTTTTGTGCTCATAAGCCGTATGATCATAAACAATGTGTAAACAATGTGGTGAGCATCTAGACGAGCAGACGCACGGCACGGTGGAGGGTGGGTGAGAACGACGCTGCTGTAATTTATCAATGTCCTTCATGTCCCTTCTGTAAAATAATTAGTGAACTGTCCGTCATAACTTTTTTAGTTGTGAACAAATATAATTAATAAGTCAAACGATTTCTGAATCGGCTCTTTTGATTTATAGAATATGATTTTACAGGGCAAACATTACCAGAATAATTCAATGTTCAGTTGAAGGCTGTGATATGTGTAATCCATAAAATAATTATTCAACTACAGTAAGTTTTGTCTTAAAGCTTTTTTGGAGTTATGTATGAAAATAATGGTCCAAAATTATGTAAAAATTGCATAAAAAGTCTTAACTTAGGCGACTGCAGTATTACTTGATACATAATGATGTGAAAAATAAAGGTGCAGAAAAAAATCAAGCACACAGCTAAAATGTACATTTGCAGCAGAAGTGGTTGTGCTGAGGAGCTCAGAGACTTTTAATGTGGCAATGTCAAAGGATATCATGTTTCCAATAAGTCTGTCTGTAAAATATCTTCCCTGCAACGTTTGCCCAGCCTAGGAGCAATGGCAGTGCGGCAGTGGAGCACAGAACTGGACTGACTCACTACAGAGCTCTGAACTGCCCCCAGAAGCAGCGTTAGCTCGAGAGTGGTTTGCAGGGAGCCTCACGACATGGATTCCTTGGCTGAGCTGTGGCACACAAGCCATGCGCGATGCCAAGCCTTGGTTAGACAGGTGTAAAGCCCGCCGTGATTGGACTCTGGAGCACTACAAATGTCTAGGCTGCAATGATGAATCATGCTTCACTATTTGGGAAGCTGGGGTTGGCATAATTATGTCAGGAGAACACTACCTGCCTGAACGCACAGTGCAAACTAGGACGAATAATGGTCTGGGGCTGTTTTAAGGGAAATCTTAACGCTACAGCATACAATGATATTTTAGACAATGGTGTTCTTCCAACTCTGTACAGTAACAACAGTTTGAGGATGACCCTTTCCTGTTCCAATATGACAATTGCATTGTGCAAAAAAAACAGGTCCATGAAGAGAAGTTGTTGTTTTTCTGGCGTGGAAGGACCCTGACCTCAACCCCATACAACACCTTTGGAATGAAGCAGAATGCCGATGTGCGAGCCAAGCCGTATCCCTAACAGCAGTAGCCGAATACAGAAGTGGTTCACCTTTTTGTAAGATATTGACGGATATTTTTCCTATCCTAACACTGAGGCACAAGATGTAAACAAACTGTAAAAACACCACAGCAATAAGAACTTAACCCTTTAACACTCCGAAGGCCTGCCGGTGGGCCCAGCCACTATTCTGTCTTTCAGGAGTTGTAACGGATTTTTAAGCTAGAGTGAAAATACTGGTATTATTTGAAACTAAAAAACCTAAGGAATCGATTGGTAGCAACCATGTCATGCTAGCTTGTCGGGAAGAATGCTAAATAACGCTCCAAACTTACACTAAATTGGCGAGGAAAAACTGGCATGGCCATTTTCAAAGGGGGTCCCTTGACGTTTGACCTCAAGATATGTGGATGACAATGGGTTCTATGGGTACCCGCGACTCTCCCCTTTACATACATGTCCAATTTATACAACTAACTTCATGCAAAAAACATGCAGTTATTTGAATGCAGTATAAATGTGTTATTTTTGTCTATCTTAAAATGGTGTGTTTGAATATTTCTTCATACTGGGGTCCCTAAACAGTCTTAGAAATACATAAATTAGGTATCACTGTAAAGCTGATGGGGGCGGAATGGTAAGGGGTCAATCAGCAATTCAGTTTAAGGTTGTTCTGTGCCGTGTCAGCCTTACTTACCAGAGTTGGGCTGTCCATGTTTGCCGGGCCGCGCTGACTCCCAGCCATCCACAGACTGAACCTCCAACAGGTAGGAGCTTTTGGTCTCGCGGTCAAACACAGTCTGTGAGTAGATGAATCCCAGCTCCGGGTCGATACGGAAATACTGATGGTCTCCACTGCGATCCTCCAGCAGGGAGTAGGAGATCTGGGCGGCGGGGAAAGGGAGGGGGGTTGAGGCAGACACAATTATACAGAGAGCTAGGTGCTAAAACACTGTTAAACGGCTCATTTTCACAGCAAGGAAGAACACATTTTAGATAATCAAAAACAGAGGGAGACTGAAAATAATTGCGTGCACGTATTCAAAAAGGAACAGAGTTCTAAACATCCCTTTTGAGTGACCACACTGAAAAAGCAACATCGCCACTTTTACCACAGCGTGTGTGCATGTGTGAGTGTTTTCACCTTGCCATTAAGACCCAAGTCCATGTCATTAGCTGAAACCTGGAAAACCAAAGTTCCTGATTCTGCCCCTTCGGTGACCGAGGCCTCGTAGATGGAGGAAGTGAAAAATGGGACGTTGTCATTTACATCTAGAGAAGGAAGAGAGAGGGTGCTTAGGATATACCAAATAATTATGTTTCTATTATACTGGATGTGTGGTGGATTTGATAGAAACGTCATAGATGATTGATGGGCTTTTTGCAAGGCTCAAATTGCCTGCAGCACTAGGTGGTAGCATCCATCTAGCAATACCCACACTTGTTTATTACCAACATGTGGTTGTTGGTGGCAAAATTATCAATTTAATGGATATATTAACTTGCTACGTTTTTGTAAAGTAATATGTCAAGTAGCAACTTTCATTTCATAGATAAAGCTCCCAGAGAAGTCATATAAATAAAGGTTATTACTTGGAAATGAAGTAGGGCTGTCAAAGTTCATGCAAAACACCACAAAATTATTAGATACAAGTATAGATTCTGGCATTATATAAAACTATAAAACCTGAGGAATCCATTGGTACCAACTGTGTCATACTAGCTTGTCACGCAAGCTAAATTTTGGTGAGGAAAAACTAGCATGGCCATTTTCAAAGGGGTCCCTTGACCTCTGACCTCAAGATATGTGAATGAAAATGGGTTCTATGCGTATCCACGAGTCTCCCCTTTACAGACATGCCCACTTTATGATAATCACATGCAGTTTGGGGCAAGTCATAGTCAAGTCAGCACACTGACGCACTGACAGCTGTTGTTGCCTGTTGGGCTGCAGTTTGCCATGTTATGATTTGAGCATTTTTTCTATGCTAAATGCAGTACCTGTGAGGGTTTCTGGTCAATATTTGTCATTGTTTTGTGTTGTTAATTGATTTCCAATAATAAATATATACATAAATTTGCATAAAGCAACATATTTGCCCACTCCCATGTTGATAAGAGTATTAAATACTTGAAAAATCTCCCTTTAAGGTACATACAGCCCTAAAATAAAGACTATTAATACTACCACTACTACTACTACTTACTCAAACTTCTGCAAAAAACAAAACTAAACTTGAACACTACTACTCCCTTACGCCAGAACGCAATGAAGCATTATACTGCACTGGCCAATCGAACATGTGCAAGTGCTCCTTCCTTCCTTCCTTCCTTTTCCTCCTTCCTATTTCTTTATAATGTGAAAGCCACATTCTTCATGTTTACCTTGTTACTATTGTAACAAAAGATAAAAGACTTGTTTTTTTGTGAGAACTTTCCAGGGTTGTAAATTCCTGCCTCAGAGTATTATAAACCGCTGAGTAGTGTTTTGGTGTCTAATAAGGCTTCACACTCTTTGATCTGTTTCTAAAACTGAACTTCCTGGATCATATTTCATGTCTCACCAGTACCTGAAGCAACACACCCCCACCAACGCACACCACCCACTAGGCTTAACTACATCAACCGTGTGCCAATAGCATTTCCTTTTTCAAATCATTATATTTCTTTTTTTCTAAAGCCTTCTTAAAAGGAAGGTAGTGAATACATTTAAAGAAAAAGGCTGCTTTTTGTTGCTGCATATCGGCCTTCAGAGAAGCTCCTGTTCTCCTTACGATGATGCCCTGAAGCATCCTGGACTGTGGTTGATTTTGGACCTTCATCAAGAAGCAAGCCTACAGCTAAATATTGGAATAAAGGAGTAGAATATATTCCATTTGTATACTGTTAAGATCTGCTAGTGGAGAAGACATGATAAATGAACTGCAGATGTCTCCTCCTCTCCAAAACAAACAAACCTGGTGATTAAAACCGATACAATCCCTGAATAAAGAAGTTTCACGCTAAAAATCAGTATTTTTCCGAGGCTGTTCGACGGACACGTCATTTTTTACGGATTTCTCTAGGTTTGAAAACTGTTGGAAACATTTGGGATGATGTATAACACAACTCAACACAATATATAACTCTAGTCTCGTCGTTTTTAGACATTTTAATGCGGAAAAGATACATATTATACCTTCAAAGTAATTTTTGCTGTTGTGGTTATTCTTCCAAGCGTTGTCGGTGTCAAGAGGGTAAAAACATGCCAATGCAGGCCAATTAATAATGGACACACAATGAACCTTTTCTTGCATCAATTACCTTCAACCATAACAAGAGAGGAGAGACAGTTACATTATTCAGAGAGCTAAAGCAGGTAGTGCCAAGAACCAGCGAGACAGACCGTGAACTCTGAAGTTTGCCCGGAAATCAGAAGACAAATTTCCACATAGTTGATTTCAGGTCAAACTGCATTACAGAAATGAATTGACTAGAGCAACACATTAAATCTAATGCTGCTCCATGTGCCATTTTTTCCCCCCGAACCTTTCTTCTGAGTAAATGTCTTAATCTGTGAATTAAAAATGGGGCCTTAAATCCATTACAGACCTCCCTCCCTTCCTTCCTCAGCCGCGATGCCTCTGGAGGAGTCAAAGAGCTTTCGTATTAAGAGAGATAAGCGAGAGGAGGGGCGAGCGGAAAAAAAAAGGAGAAGGGGAACTTCGAAGAGGGACAGAGAGGCAAGAGAAGGGAGAGGGTCTGTGTGAATTAATTATTTCTCACTGGATTAAGACCAATTTGATGAAATGGGGTATGCGTGCATGTGTGTGTGCGTGCATGCATGTGGCAAGGGGATTAAATGCAGGGGAGTCTGAGGCATGTAGGGGAGGCAGAGCTATTTTGAGGAGCAAGGTCATGGTCTAGCAAACACCACCATAGTAGTAATGATGGTGACTTAAGCCTAGTAACCATGGGCTAACCGAAACAGAGTTACTAAAGTAATCATACCTTGAAGTACCAAATATTAAACTCATGTTCTTTAGCCAAAGATGAGAGATAACAGAGAGTTTAAGAGAGCGACTACCCTGGGAGTCCCAGGCTGGGGCAGTGGGGTTAAGCATATATGTTGCAATCTTGGGACTCATCACACTCACAACAGCTGGCGAGCTCTGCAAATAATTTGGATTTGTGTAGCTTTGCAATCCAGGCTTTAAATGACTCCAATTGGAAATGAGAACGCAACTGGATTTAGAGAGCGCTACGATACTATTGACCCTTCTGTTCTTCCCAAATGCTCATCATTCTCTCTCTCTCCATGGCCTCAGTTGTGGAACAACCGTTGCGTTGTATAAGCAGTTTAGCAAGAGCTAATACAGTGACACTGTCCATGTTGAGTAAGGAGGATAAGAATAATAAAAACAATAAGCACATAGACAATAATTACTGTAACAGCTGCTGCACAGCTGTGGGTCGGGGCCGGGCATTTTGAGGGAGATGAAGATGAAGGGAAAAGAGGAGGAGGAGGATGAAAAAAGGAAGTTTGGTAATATGTGTAATTTAGTTAATTGTTGTTACAGCAACATTAACTTTATTCTACATGATAATGCTATTTTTTTTAACCAGCGGTTATGGGATTAATGCCAGCTTGGCAGAATAAAGCTCTGTCTGTGATGACAGTTCGTAGTACTACACTGAAGGTCTTCCCTTTACTCTAGTGACTCTCTTTACAGCCATCTGAAGTCAGCAGGTATTTGTTCCATCTGCAGTCTCTAACTGGAGTAATGTTGCGCACCGTTAAGCCACAATTACGTATGGCAGACCCGCTGGGTATATTTTGTGCAACCAGCATCAGTATGTAGTTAAATAGCCACAGAACCCCCCGTGCTTCTGTGCACATCAAAGTTGTGTGGTTTTGATTAATTATTCTACACAGTTTATCCTGCACATCACTCGTGTTGGAGACTGACAAATTGACAACAGTTAACGCAGCTCCTCCAAAAATTGTGAATCGCTTAAACCTTCTCACTACGTGTAAAACTCCCTAAGGACCGTTCATTCTGATCCCAACCTGACCCTGATGAAGACCACGAGCCGAAACGCGTTGGTCTCAAAATATAGTTGTTCTTTATACTACAAGTGTTGCTGGAGTTTTGACCTTTTCTGATCCCGACCCATTCCCAAGTGCGCCAAGGGAGCCTGGCCATGAAATTACAGGAAAATAGAGCCTGCGGTGTCCTCTTGTGCACACAGAGAAGCAACTATCCATCGATTTGTGGAAGTAAAGAAATAAAAAACAAACATTCTGCGCAGAGAAAGTAGTGACAGCTTCTGATTCCGAGGACAGGCAGGATGCACATCTGAAACATGACTCATCATTAATAAGATGTTGAATAAAACACCTCAAAGTAAGTGGTAATCAGCCCATACTTGTCTGTATGTCTAAGAATTTATTTTCTTAAATACATACAGTATATATATAAATAATCGTGATTAATCTCATGATTGTTCATAGTTAATGGTGCATAATTGCAAATTAATTGCATTGTTTTATCTGTTAAAAATATACCTTAAAGGGGGATTTGTCAAGTATTTAATACTGTTATCAACATGGGAGTGGGTAAATATGCTGCTTTACGCAAATGTATGCATATATTTATTATTGGAAATCAGTTAACAAAAACAAAAAGAATGGCAAATAGTGTCCAGAAACCCTCACAGGTACTGCATTTAGCATAAAAGAATATGCTCAAATCATAACCTGGCAAACTCAAGTCCAATAGGCAACAACAGCTGTCAGTGTGTCAGTGTGCTGACTTGACTATGACTTGCCCCAAACTGCATGTGATTATCATAAAGTGGGCATGTTTGTAAAGGGGAGACTCGTGGGTACCCATAGAACCCATTTCCGTTCACATATCTTGAGGTCAGAGGTGAAGGGACCCCTTTGAAAATGGCCATGACAGTTTTTCCTCGCCAAAATTTAGCCTAACTTCGGAGCGTTATTTAACCTCCTTCACGACAAGCTATTATGACATGGTTGGTAATGGATTCCTCAGATTTCATATGATACCAGTATCTTCACTCTAGCTATTTATATATTCTCTTTGTGACAAAATGGACAGGTGGCGTGAAAGCATGTGAAAAGCATTGATTTCCTGAGTCTCATGGCCAATGTGTGAGAGTTGGCCGCCCTGTGAATTCACAAACCATTAGTAATGAATCAAAAACACATTAGGTGATAATGCTGGAAATGTATAATGTGCGTCAGTAACATGTTCTGGGATTGCACTTTTATAATATATGAGCTTCTAGACCTTAAAAGGGTCCCGAAGCCATTCAGTCTTTGAATAGGCATGGAGCCCGATGCTGCTCCTGTTTTTGTTATTTATATTCTATAAAGTCCATTAAGCCCATCTTGTCATATCTTTTATATTCTACCATTAGCTTATAGCTCAGCCGTCAAAAAATTAATCATCAAACAAACAACAACAACCTTAAATAGTCCTACTGCTGGTCAGTATGCTGCAGTGACTCTTATTACATGAAGTCCTACAAAACCTTTCACGTTACACAACTGGATAAAAAAGGAACACGATTGGATATTTTCGTGACATACTTTTTTGTGTTGATTAAGCGATATTCATCTGTCACAACAACATATATATTCCTTCACAAAACTTTTGTTTCTTCTCAATACTTTCTGTGTTCACCCAAAATACATGTTGTGCGTCTTTGAAACAGCATCCTCTTGACTCCAGTATCCTTTAGCTTCAAAATATATCCTTAATGTGACAATTTGTTTGATTTTACACTTATTAATGTAATAACTGTGCTTATTAAGCAATGGTGCTATGTTTAATGTTATGGAGTGTTAAGAAAACATATTGTATGAAAACGTGATTCACGTGAAATGCACAACTATTACACAGGAACACAATGATGACAGGAAACAATGTAACGTATGGTGGAGGAATCAAAAAGGCTCACCTGTGACGTTGATGTAGACCGTGGTGAAGGCCGCCAATGGTACAGCAGCGACATTCTGAGCTCGAACCCGCAGCATGAAGTGCCTGGTGGTCTCGTAGTCCAGGGGCTCTGCCACGAGGATGGAGGCCGAACCGTCCTCTCGGTTGGGGGTCAAGTAGAAGCGAACTGGCATGTTGGTCTCTGGGACCATGCCGTCTTCCAAGTTGTACGTTACCCTGGGATCCCCAAGAGGGGAGGTGGCTTTGATGTTCTGTTTGGAGCAAAGAAGAGGATTCAAGGTTTCAATATGATCACTAATTTTAGCTCTGTGGGACTTAGTGATGGTTTACAGCCAGTACTGGTCCCGGTGAGAAGTCGTGGCAGTTGTTGTAGATGACATGGTGTAACATAACACTACACATGACAGCTACCCTGACTTCCTGGGATTCTGTTAGTCATCTTACCCAAGAAGTGAAGAAAAATATAGACCTAAAATAACCTCGGTGTCAGCAGCAGATAGGTTTGTCCTGTGTCCATGCTAGCGAATACCAGCCCCGTCTCCTAAAATATACAGTATGTTCCCATACAACGGAACTGCAATGTGAATTAAGTTTTGAGGGAAACATATTTTTTTCACAGATTATGTTTGTTTTTGACGTATCACAAATATGTTTCGTAATGATAGTCTATATAGGGAGGAGGTCGGTGTGATGGATGTGATGGAGGCCCTGACACACCAAGCCGACGGTCGGCCGTCGGACAGTTTGGGGCCGTCGGTGAGCGTCTGTCGGCCTAGATTTTGTGGTGTGTCCCGCACCGTCGGCTCTAGTCTGCCCGTGTTGGAGGTTTTTTGGCTGATTCAGCACGTTGAATCGTCGAGGAGCTCATCAGTGAGAGAAATCCCTCTGATTGGCTGTTCAGCCTCAGCAAATCGGTGCACAAGAAGAGAAACGGATGTGAGGAAAGCAAGCAAACGAGTAAAGTCAGGATGGAGCACACAGAAGGCTTTTCTCATTTTTCATCTTCATCTCATCTGATCATTCCAATACATGGATATTTCACAACGACATGATCATTGGATGTAAGTTAAGTGGTGAGTGAGAGTGGTGTGAAAATGGTCAGCAAACGTCGCTTTGTTTCATGTATGTATCATAACAACGGCTTGTATACCTGCTGTCCTCAGTCTCCCGGTTTCCCCTTTTTGAATGACGAATACAGCCAGGAGACCACGGTTTGTGTCCCGTGTAAAATTAAAGTCAACGTTCACTTATTTTAATTTGCGTCCGTAGTTTAAATAACGTAAAAAACTTAGTCATTTTAAGCCAAACCATGATGTGACGTTAACCACATGTTTAAACATGTTCAAAACTGCGACCTCGAAAAGTAACTTAGAATGCACTTTAGTTGTATGGGAACATTATTTTGTAGGAGCCAGGGTTGGGGCATACACGTGGTCATGTAGACATGGGCAATTACTTTGTTTAGTTGTCTTACTTTTGGAATCCGTTTAGTCACCCATGATCACTCTATGGTGTAACTGAGAGATGACTAACAGAACACAATCTTAAATACAGACAGTAATTTGCATTTGACAGAAATTATGCAAGTTTCCTCTTATCAATTTCGAGAGCTGGAAAAACTGTTGAATGCCAGCGATGATCCTAAGGACAGAGACAGAAAACGAGGACAGCTGCTGCTGCTGAGCTTCAATGGAAGTGTGCTTATTCTAAATAGTGGGAAATGATCTGCCCAATAGAAAAAAAAGTGTTTTATAGCCCATGATAATAACACTAAAATATTAAGGCAGTAAGTTTCAAACTGTTAGACTAGACAACAAGCCGCTGAGATCCTGTGGGATCAAAGGGAAACACACTCTGCTCTTCATTCTGCATTCTCCATAAACTAATTAAGGAAAGGCCATTCACAGCTGATGCCATATACACCCCAATTAAAATCAAAAATGCCATCTCAGACGTGATGCGGCTTGCCTATGGGTGACCTAGCTGTATACATTCAACCTGCAAAGCATAGCAGTTACAATAATGAGACACCCTATCGGGTATGCAGAATTGGCAAACATGCCTGCCTGCTGTATGTGCTGATTTAGGCCATAAAACGCTCACATTTCCATGGTAGAGCTATTACAACCCGCTGAGAGCCGTTGCATCTTTGCACAACAGCCAAATCAACACTGAACTACCATCTCGATTAATACACTGCACTGTGGGGACGGTGCTGGCTCTCTTTCACCTCGCTCTATCAGCGCATCTCACAAACACATTCTTGTGTAAAGTGCTCTCCCCTGTCTTTTCATTTTCATCTCTTGGTTTAAAATATTCATCAGCAACTTTAATGGACTTAATTGCTTTCAAGAGATCCTTAGCAAATACTGTTGATTAGTTGAAAATGTGTTAGTGACATGAAAAGGCAATGCCTGTGAATAATGCACTTGACAGGATTCATTATAACTGCACTGCATCAATGGAATTATTCAATGTCTGCATTTTTCTATAGCTGTTGTTCCTAAACATGTGGCTCCCCACACATTTGTTACACAGCTATACTCTTTTGTTGCTCACCAATGACTAAGACTGACTGAACATTTGATTTTCAAAATCAAATTAACTTAAAAGGAAGATTTGCCACCTTTTCATGTGGATGTCCAATCAGTGTTGATGGTAAATGTATTCAATTGAAGCAATACATTCCTCAGTGTGGGCTATACTGACTCAGAAATCTGAGTTCTCAGCTGCAAAATCTGTTGCTCTTCCTGCGTCCAGGGCCGTCATTTAACACTGACGTAGGTGGAAGCAAGGAAAAACTACAGGCTGCTGTTTAAGCTTGGAAGTCTCTAGAGTGTTCTAGATCAGTGGCTCCCAACCTAGTTTCTTTGTATCTAAGAAAAGCTGAGGTGTCCGACATCATCACCCTAAAAAAGAAAATGAAAATTCTTGAACAAAGTCCTCAATTTGAATTAAGTGATTCAGTGTACTAAATGAGGCAGTTTCGTCAACGTAATTAAAGTGATGACGTCTTGACAAATTACAGAATACATGACATGATCCTTTTTTGTAACAACTTAATTAATTTAGTCGAAATAGATTTTTTTGTTATTGTGGTTAAATAAATATCACTTATGGTGTTCTTTGATTGCTGCTACATCGCCTTGTTAATACCGGTGTGGCCCTCCCTTTGTTTGCATCAAGCGGGAGAACAAATAGGTTTTTGAACGCAATGAAATGTTGTTCTTTAAAGACCAACAAATATGTACTGAAGCAGAATATTTTGTTAGATTTTGCCTTCAAATAGCAAAAATATATGTATTTTCAAGTAGTTTTATATACAGACTTTTGTATAAATTATCCAGTAAGTGTGTTATTATGATTTTAGTTATACATGAGCAAATCTAATTTTGACAACCTCAGAGCAGACAAATCCTGGCAGAACCCCTGAGATCTTTGGACCCCTGGTTGGGAACCAGTGCTCTAGATGCCACTCAAAAACAGAACTTCCTTGTTCTTTTCGCTTGTATTGCAAACTAGCTGCATTTCAAACAGCGAAAATGACAACCCAGAATGAGTGCAGAGGATGTTTTTGGACGAGGATACATTTTACAGTGTTTTGGCTGACTCGGATATTCAGCCGTATTTATTGGAGCCAGAGAATACAGCTGAAAAAATGCAGCGGAGCTGTAGCGGGAAGATCAGCGTGAACATACTGTAGGAGTATGGATGCCTGCTGTTTTCCTGTGCCTTTGATTGATTCATTCACCTACTGCATAGTTCTTTCTCTTATTGTATTTGGAAAAACATATTGCTGCACAGTGGCTGCAATATAATGCATTTTTGTTTTATTAGTATTACTTTGTCTATTTGTATATAACTTTGTCTTATTCTATTCAATTTATTTTATCCTACTTTAATAAATCTTTTTTTGTATTGTGTTTTAAATTTAGCTCTTGTGCATTTGTTTACCTCATGTAAAGCACTTGCATCTGTTTTACCTTTATTTATTCACAGATGACTGCTTTTTTTACTTTCCCCCCCTAGATTCATCCTGCCGGTCCGGGGATCAAACCTGCGACAAGCCAGCTTCTCTCCTCTTAAGGCCACCACCGCCCCAGAGTTTGTAAGATATATAAAAATATAAATACCTTTCCCATTTTGACATGTTAAAAATGTACAAATACGTAATATCAGTTAGAATGTATATAATAATAAAAATGTAAATATATATGTTTTAGAGCTGTCAAAGTTAACGCATTAACGCAAATTGCGATTTTTACCTCGTAGTGGGCTCAGTTTTAAAGCTAGAGTGAAGATACTGGTATCATATAAAACTAGAAAAACCTGACACACTGACAGCTGTTGTTGCCCGTTGGGCTTCAGTTTGTTATGTTATGATTTGAGCATATATTTTATGCTAAAGGCAGTACCTGTGAAGGTTTCTGGGCAATATTTGTCATTGTCTTGTGTTGTTAATTGATTTCCAGTAATAAATATATACATACATTTGCATAAAGCAGCATATTTTCCCACTCCCATTTTGATAAGAGTGTTAAATACTTGAACAAATCTCCCTTTAAGGTACATTTTGAACGGATAAAAAAAATTTGTGATTATTTTAAAATTAATCATGATTAAATATTTTAATCGATTGACAGCCCTAATATGTATATAATATGTGTGCCAACAACCAAACCCCCGCCCCGATGTACCACGATGGGTGTGTCTCGGACAGTGTTTTCCGGTATGACCACGCTGTAGCTGTCTTTGTCCCACTGTGGCGGCTGGTTCTTCACGTTGGTGATGGTGACGGCCAGCTCCACTGAACTGCTCCTGTTCCCGCCGTCTGTAGCCACGATTTCCCTAGTAATGTAGGTCCTCTGTGGCAAAAAAAACACAGATGGAGAGGAGAGAAGATTACTTGATGTGTTCTTATGTTGCAGATTAGTGTGACGCAGCGATAATTATAGCTTCATTAAAGACTGATAAACATCGTGAATCTAGATCACACAGATATCATCGAGCAATCCATTTTCCACACTTCTGTGCAGGGACAAACTGACTGTAAGCTGCATTCTGGTAAAAACAAACATGCTTTTAGATAACTTTATTGATTGAAAGGGCAAGGCCCTCTGTGGAATAGCAGAGTTGTGTAAACCTTACAGGAACAATTAGATTTATCCACTGCAATCAGGCAAAACCATCTGTGTAAGTAACTAAAGAAAATAACTTATTCAAGAGTCTGCACTGCCAGTGTGGGTTAATTGGTATTTGTTGGAGAACAAAAACAAACTTTGACACCACAAGTTCACTTTTTTTCTATTTTGTTCATGGCCAAGGCTGCTTTATGCACCATGTGATGAAGGCTCTTTACACATTATGCCCTTTTAAAGGTATTTCAAATTCATAAGTCAAAGAATTGCTTTTCATAGAGCCAGTTTTTCACATGAATTGAGTTAAATTTTCAACATGTTTTTTTAGTTTTAAAATTCTATATTTGCTCTTAGCAATTAACAAAACCGAGATTGTCACACTGGCAAAGGCTGAAATAAACGTGTAGGCAGTTGCCTGCTTGTGTTATACTTTATGCAGTTGTACTCATTAGTGGAAAAAGTTTTGTATCTTCAAACATGGATGTGTTGTAGTGTGAACCATTCTCTCAGGCAAAAACACTGGCATGGTGCCCTGTGTTGGTGGAAGATGCAAGGTGCTGAGGATACAGACATTCATTCCTCTTGGCACTGCGAAGATGGCGAGTTGTTGCTTTTTTTGGGGGGCTTGATCATTGTGGCACTCATCTGAGGTACAGACTTGTTTTGCACACAATACGTGACAATTTCCTCTAGTGCTTGTTCATGTTCCCACCGAGATTGTTTTTCTTGCTGGGAGTGAAGCGAGGGGTTACAGGCAGTGAGATGAGGAGAATATCAGCGATGTTATTTCTCCTCATGCCAAAGACAAAGGCAGTGAAGACATTATCACATATCCAGGCTGCCAGTCTGCCACTGGCCACTGGACTTCTGCCCCCTCACTGTCAGCAATAAAGTGCTTGAATGCAAATATACTTGCTTTTCTGGACATGTACTAGGAGAAGTAGCAGGTTGTTTTACTTGCAATCTGAAGTTTTCTTTGCTAGAATTTGAAAAGAGTGAGTTCTTGAAAAATTGAAATGAAATGAAATTAGGAAATTACATAATTTACATAAAAGTGCTTTTGTGCCATTTCTTCTTTCGCTTCCCGGCTGAAAAAAGACCAGGAGTCGCTGCATAAAACACATCAGGTAAGATTACGTTTCATGTGTGTGAGGAACATAGCTTAGTTGGCTAGCTAGCTAGTCTTGATGATGTATATTGTGTGAGAAGAGAGCATGGATGTATAAAAAGAACTAGATACAGCGTTGGAGGCGGGCTCCCGTTCATTCCTATGAGAGTTGCTCAGTGGCGCATGAAGCCAAAATGGCTCGACTGCCGAGTGATAAAGTATCTGGATCATCCGGCGATCGTCCGCATCCATTGGGCCCATAGAGCAGGCGCAGTACCGTTTCCTTTAACCCCGCCTTCAAGCCCTCGGTCCAGCCTCGGTCTGGGTCTCATTCACATGATCGGAGGAAGGGAAATAACTCTGGATTCAGCTTTTAGTGCAATTTACAACTTTTAGGACCTAATGATTTAAATAAGGGCTATTCAAGTGTTCGTACTGGGAAGTTGATTCACCTCAAAAAACATTAGCTGCCGAGTTACAGACGCCTCTTCAAAATCTTCCTGGGGGCTTGGATGAGAGATGTAGTTCACTGAGCGGCTTCAAACTAAACTAAATGATACTGATAATGATTTGTCTCTCACCGCTGACTATCGTACATATTTTTTTTCTGAAATAAGGTCACATGGGGGACACCGCAACGGGAGGGACTTCGCCTCTCTATAGACCGGTACATAAACTGTATCATGTAACTGTCCCAACAGTGGTTTGGTATCATCTGTTTGCACATAGTGTTACCTGAGAAATGGGCTGGTTGACAAAGACCCAGCCTGTCAGGGGGTTGACCCTGAGGTACTCTGGCTGTTCACTGGACATAGAGTACGTGACAGCTGCATTGGTGCCAAAGTCATCGTCGTGAGCTGCCACCCGCAAGAAACTTGTCCCGATCATTGTATCCTCACGAAGGAAGTCTATTGGAGAAGAAAAAGAGGTGTGCTTTATGCCTCGGTAGTTCTGTGAGGCCTTATAGTCTTTTATACTGTATTTGTCAGTAACTTCAGAAAACACAAGCAAATAGAGAAGAAAATCTTGAGACTTTGATAACACGTGTCACATTTAAAAAAAAAAAAGGCTGCACACAAATAAAACATAAGCCAATTAAGAAAAAAACATCAATTTCACAACAAATATGTGGCATAAAGGAACACAGAGTACACAAGACAATCTGAAGCACTTCAAGTCATGCAGAACAGAATGGAACTTAGTTACATCACAACAAACACGTCAAGAAGACACTAAAATCTGAGGAACATGTTTGTCAATGGATAATGTTAAATACAGCTTTTAAAGTTAACAGTTTCAACAGTGAAGATGTTTTCTTCATTTGCTTGTTTTTGGTCCACTTGCTTGTGTTTTCTTACTGCAAGTTTCAGTGAGCTCTCTCAGTCACCATAACTCAGATTTAATGCATACAAATATCTACTTACACTCATATCGGATGTTCTCAAACTTGGGACTGTTGTCGTTCTGGTCCAGGATGAGGATGTTGAGCTGACAAATGCCAATCAGTGGGTCAGCTGCCTGGTCAGTGGCGGTCACTGTCACCGCGTACTCCCGCTGGCGTTCGCGATCAAATTTCCTGGCTGTCACAATTACTCCTGGAGACACAGAGATAACGAGGTTGATCAGACAGCTAAATCATACAAAACGACGCTCGGCCTCATGTCCCCGGAGCATTTGCAATTTAGCACCAAAATGATTTCCTCTGCTTGCCTTGAAGCTAAACTTTAAAGACAGTAGAGCAGACGATGAGCTGAATATGATGGGAAATGAGAGGTTTTCAAAAGTAGTTATCGTCAAATCCTAAGAGAATTATGTTTATTATATATTTTAGAAATGATTTTAGACATTAACAATATTTCCAGCTCTACTAAAAATGCTGTTGTTTCTGAGGTGAAAGGTATGTTTGCAACTTCGTGTCTTTTCCCCTCAGTCTCTCTGACGGGAGCAAAAGTTCTGTTACTGGGGAAATATTACCATCTATATCCGCCCTGACATTGTCATAAGGGGTTGTTGCCATGGTACTACTACTGCTACTATGTTATTTCCTAAAAAATATACTTGAATAACTGCTTGGGCTAATATTCAATTCAGAGTATTGAAGACCACATTTATTTGACATTGTTGGCAATCCTTGTTTTGGAATCAGAGCAGCGTAGATTATTATTACATGGATTCAAATGTTGCAGATTTATCAGCTAAACATTCATTCTGCGAACAATTTAAAAATTATTCATCCTCAACATTTGTTGTGTTATGGTTTCAGAATGATGAAAACAGTTGGAGAAAATTAGATACAAATTGGATTTCGGCTCTACAGGATGATTTTTTTTTTTATCCCTGGCAGCGATCATGTTTTTTCCGAATGATGTACAGATTTTTATTATCAAATGGATGGAAAAATAGTGCATACAGCTGCTGTAAATAGGATGCCCCCGGCCCCCTCTGGTTTGGGCTGAGCCCCGGATGTTTACAATGTCTGGCTTCGCCCCTGGTTTGGCACTTATTCGTCTTGCCTGCCTCATATTTGGCCTTGGGATTGTTGTAACCAATACATTTCCCTAAATGCCAAATCAAAGACATTTTTACATATTAAAGACTTTTTTTAAAACAAAATTTGATAGACATCAACCAGTTTTGTATCATTTCCCGTTAATATTAAATTAATAAATACGTTTTTTGATTTATTGTATACCAACAGTATCCCATCATGATTAATATATAGTGCACACTAGTTACACCACATATGTTTTATAAGTCCTAACATTTGCAAGTAAACCACTACAAATATTTCCCATGGCCCTTGTAAAATTCAGTAGATATGTTTTATTCAGAAAGGCTTGATAATGAATTTGATATATTAAAGATATATTCATTGAATTATTTCTACTTTTTGAGTAAAACTTTTACGAAATCACTTGCCAAATATACCCTTTGTTTTCCAGTGAGTATGTATCAGCATATTATAAAGTTAGACTTTTTTGAAGAACAAAAGTAAAACAAAGATTGGCTTCATTCCAAGAGCTTGAAATGCTTATACAGAAAAAACGATGCTTTTGTCCTTCCAGAGGTCCACATTAACTTTTTCATTATGTCAATATTGTTCGATTAATGCATACTGAGCAGCATATTTCATGAAGACAAGAAAAAGGAAGGTCAAAGCTGTTTTTTTTTGACATCCACAAAATTCAGCACTAAAGCCACTAGGCTTTTGAGGTATGATCCTTTATGTTAACTGCAAAATGACAACTACTGTACCTTTCATCCAGTCTGGTATTAAACTGGATCTACAACATCTTAGCTTTAAATTGTAGACTCAAGGCTGGCACACACTAAAAGATTTTCAAATCTTAACAGACGCCACACATAACGACATGTTATGTTCAATTTAACTGTTTTATTCCTATAGTGTGTGGTGAGCAACGACTTGGCAAAAATAGCAACCACACACTAACAGATTCATTCATGAACAACAAGAGTCCCGACTAAAAAGAAAACAGGAATCTCGCAAAATCTCTCGCGACTAAAGATGACTTAAATATAAACAAACATGGCAGACGATGGACCGAAAGACTTAGCAATGCTAGTTTTTGCATTACTTTGTACTGAAAATTCACAAAAGGATGGATGGATGAAGTCATGGAGGCACGTTAAAAAAAAACTTGCTGCAAATCAACAAGTTGGTCCTCCATCTGAGCTCCATCTTACTACTACTTTATGTTTCGCGTTTTGCATCAGCTCATGCATTAGCTGCAGCCGCCATGACGGCGGGGGGTTGTCCTTCCGCTTCAGGCAGCTTGGTTCTCAATTGGCTATCGTTCTTTACCACGTGACTGGGTCATCGGCTGTCCTCGGGGCTCCCCACACATAGCAGGATATCCGATCATAAATATTGAAGTTTAATATATACAATATGAAATCGGTGCGGCCAGGATGGACTTCCGAGCAGATCGGGGATGTAAAAAACACTCTTAACATACCTCACAACACAGGAATATTTGGAAAGATAATCTTTGGAACCATCAAAAACTCTGGGCTTTTCTGACGATTGTCAGGAGGGGAGGAATCGGGCCCAAAATCAGCTTGTCTAGTGTATACCCAGCATTACACACTAGTAGACACTCTGCATGCCTTGTTGCACTGCATCAAGCATGATAGATAGGCTGAAAGGAATTAAGCCTGCATAAGAATCCCTACTGGAATAAAAGTATGTGTAATCCTCTGTAAGTGTATGTTTGTGCAAGTGAAAGTGAGTATGTGTGTGTCTGAGTACCGGAGTCAGGGTGGATACTGAATGCAGGCACAGTGGAGTCTTTGTGCATGAAGCCGTAAGTGACCCTGCCATTGGAGCCCTCGTCAGCATCCACAGCGTGAACCTGCAGAACAAACGTCCCCGCTGGCTGGTTCTCCAGGACCGACGTGCTCTCTCGGTACTGCTGACACTGAGGAGAGTTAAAACAGCGGGTACAGAGGTAGGAGGAAAAGAAGATCACAGCAATGTAAGTATGGAGAAACTTAGATCAGCGCTCCATTCTATCGAAACTGGAATCAAGAGGATGTAGGAGGTGGAATGTTATTTATTATGAAAGGACATACTGATGAAAAAAGAAAGTAAGAAGCCTGGGTCCTGCCACATTTCCATTTATTTTCTACATTTGCTTGTCCTGTGTAAGGCAGATACTTCTAGTGGGTTCAGGGGTCTTGAAGCACATACCAGCACCCAATGGAAAGCTATTGGAAACGGTGCTCAATAGGTGCTTGGTGATGTGCTCACCGTGCCTTGGTAAATATGTAATCTGCTGATCTTTTGACACCTGCTTTGTTTAGTGCTGTCCAAAACATGTCTTCTTCATTGGAAATGGGGCACAACACTTCACAGTTAGCCTTCAGCTATGTACCAGAAAATAGCTGCAGTTGTATTCATAAAATCTAATTTTGAGTGAGGTCTTACAAAAAAAACATGATATGAATCAGGTACATTTCTGTCAGCCGAGCAAAACCTTTTATGTTGTTGTGCCATATTTTAGATTTTACAGAATAACGTAATGCACAGTAAACTGCTCATATAACTACAAGAGGAGTTGTATACTGTAGAAGGTAGTGACAACCCAATTTGGACAGGGATAACCCAGGGTTATCGTAAGCCTAGAACTATATGTCACACTGCACTTCTACTAACCCTGGGTTAAAAGATGTTTGACACAAAATTGCATTGAAATTTATAAAAAATGATTTTGTTGCTTGTTATGAATGCTTGCACACCCCTGCGGAACATTTGTGCGGGGAAAAAAATATTTTGACGGATGAAAAACTTTCTTCCAACTGAGGTCATACAAAATATTGCCATCATTCTGCAAAATTATTAGCCATAAATGCTTCTCTTCGTTGCACTTTGTTGAAAGTTTGTATCTTGGAACAATGGCCGTTTGTTTTCGGGGTAATGGACTGTCGCACACATGGGCTTTTTTCAGCCCAATGGGACATTTTTCGGACTATTGGTGTTTCACATTAACAATGGGCCATCCTCCTTTCACTATAGCAAGATTTGTAAATTAGCGTCCTCTTCGCAGCACCCATGTACGACAAACATCGCGATGACTACCTCAACAACCAAATAAAGGCAAATATATGGCTTGACATCGGGATTGGGATACAATGAAGATGGTCACGTAGCAGATATACACTTGCTAACGTTATAAGTTGGTCACGAAATGGGGCTAGCCACAACAGCTAGCGTTAGCATCACATTTGAGGTCCGATTAGTTATGTATTGTGTGGTTAACATTAGCCCCTTAGACATTCTCTGTCTGGAGGGGGTTTTGTTGTGTGAAGTGGAGATGTCACTATTTGGGAGGAAACTCATTTGGCCTCATTGACATAAACGGAACACAAAAATGTGGACAAGTCGCTCTGGACTGGGTGTGAATAGTTGTCAATGTGGAAAATTTGAATGCGGATTTTCCGCGTTCCCGCACCGCATCGTACTGGTGAGAAATGACTTTAAATGTCCGTTGTAACATGTGATTATTTTTTTTATTCTAGAATCCAATGTTTACTTTAGGCCCGTTTCAAAGAGGCAACTTTTAGCCCCGTGTATTTATAAAATTTTCATAGAACCCATAAACTGGGTTCTAACCCTGCTCTGGAGTAGGGCCAGAAAGCCCTGGGTTAAAGTTTGGGTTAGCCCACTTTGGAAAGTAGATTAAAAGCCTGAATAAGAATAAAAACTGAATGCAACACACAAACATTTACACCTATAAAGGTTTGCACCTGCACTGCATGCATTGAACGCCTGTGTCTCCATTAATTCAGTTTAATTAATTAACGGGATTTACCAGGAATTTTTCTAAATCAAAACCATAGGAATGGGAGTAGGAGTGCATTAGTGAGCTTGCGTGGTTGTGTGCCCATGTGTACTCGCTTACTAAAGATTACCATATGTACTCAAACAAAAGGCTCTTCCTCCAAATCTTGTTAACCTCACCACGCAACTGTCACCATGCAACCGTCCTAGCTGAAGACTAAAATTCTGCCGCATAGCTAAATGTTTAATTCAAGTAGAACAAGTGTGAACGAACAAAAATGTTGCAGTGGTTCAACAAATAGCTCAGACATACAGGCTTCCATTCCCAAATCAGATTGCGGAGAGACATTAAACTGGTGTGGTGCAGAAGCCCTAACCTTATGACTAAAGATCCAAGAACAACATTCCTTGCCTAAAAAACACAAAAATGACACAAAGGTCCAAAAGGTTGCATGCAACTGATTTTCCTTCCCCACCACTATACGCAGTAAAGATGGTCATACACTCCTCTTTTACCACTCACACATGCCAAAACTGTTAAGAGGATATGCTGTAAATCAGATTCTGTATCACTGGTATTGTGTTGTTTCCATCTCAAAAGATAAGAGCAATGTTATCCTGCACATAATCTATTGAACATGAACAAATAACATCAAGAATGAGGTTTTTTGATTAATTATCTGCCGTCCTGGCAGAGAAATCCTGTTTTTCCCAAGAGAAGAGTAATTCCCAAGACATCCAAAATTGAAAATTCAACCCTAAAACATTAACCCTATTCTCCATTTAACATCACAAAAGTTCTCTGAGTCATCATAGAGATTCATTAGGCGCTTTCAGTTCCTGGTGAAATGCAAGGTCGCTGCTCCGTGTTTGGGTTCTCAAAGATTTTGTCAATCACTGAACTTGTCAGACACACAGAGAGCTTTATTATCCTCATTTAAACGCTGCCTGGGTTTCACTCACACCCTCTACCCCCCCTTTTTTTCCTCTCTGCTCTCTCATCTTTCTCTCTCTAGTTCTTTCTTCCTGTCTCACTGGAGTGCTGATGCTCATGTGCCACAGACACAGCAGAAGGGAAGGAATCCCTCAGTACTGCTGATTGATGTCTTGCTTTGACATCTAATTAATGACAGTGGAACTTTTTTCTTTATCTTCTCCCCTTCCCTCCCGTCATGCCTCTGTCCATTCTTCCTATCTCCTCTACTCTGTCCTCCATTCTTCTATCATGCAACCATGCTTTGACTTTCTCTGCCCCTTCAACTTTTCCATCTGTAGTCATCAGAAGCTTTTAAACTTTTTGACTCCAATACTTCATATTTTGCTTCATGCCTTCCACAGATTACGGAGGGACTTTGGTGAAGATATGCAGGTATGCATGCAGGCATTCACTCATGCAATCAATCAGAAGAGTCAAAGGAAGTGCTACGTGTCACAGATGCCCAGTCAATGTGAAAAGAACCAGGGTGGGTGGACTGGACATTCCATACCAAACAAACAAACAAACAAACAGTTAGCTTAAGTGGTATCCTGACGAGGAAACCATCTTTTATACGCCATGCAGGTGTCTCCTCGTGGCAAACCGACATTCTCAAAGTTCTCTATTTTCTCCGCCTATCAACATCTGCGTAGTTAGAAACATTTGGATGTGCACTGACAGGCTGAGACCTGCTGCACAGAACCCCCGCGAAGGGTCATGTCTGATGGTGTGACCTCACTTTGGCCGAGCGGACACTCGCAACCCAAGCATAAATCACGCTTTAGTCGGCAGCAATGTTGGTGTTATGCAGACTGTCGTGAAAAAGAAGGAGTTGAGTTTGAAAGAAAAGCTCTGGATATACCAGATGATCCGAGTTCCTACCTTCACCTGTGATGATGAGGTTACTGAGAGAAAGAATGAGATCACAGATACAAGCAGTCAAAATGATTCTGCTTCACAGGGTGGCTGGGTTCACCTTTAGAGAGGGTGAGGAGCGAAGGAGTTCACTGCCCAACTTTTTTCTGTTTTGAATCCAATACCTCAGCTCAGGGTACTGGCTGATAAAGAGAACCAATATGATATCAGTGCTCTCTTTCTTTTACATTCTGTAACCTCAAAGCATAGAACTCATTGGGATCGTTTTCATCGAAGGGAACATGAGGCCAAGGACTGCTGTGGCACTAAAAACTAAACTGTTGGCTGTGTGTGACTGAAAAAAAATGTAATTGATAGCATAAACACTCATATGCAATGATGAAGGCTCTGATATTTACTGTGAATCAGTAGCATCTGACCAATCCGCTTAATAAAATCTAGTATCAACTGGTGTCAAAACCGAATGGGCAGATTGGATCATCCCCGGGAAGAGCTGGAGGACGTGGGTGGGAGGAGGACACCTTGGCTACCTCACTTAGCATGGACGGATGGATGGATAAGATCAGATATTCAGTCGCTTTGCAACAAGTGGGTAACTCAGCACACACATCACAGCAGGTTTGCTGGATGGTTGTTTGTGTTCATGTTGATCTTAGTATTTTGTATTCAAAAGTGTAGTCACGCATGAAGTGAGAGATGCACTGTCCTGTTTTCCGCCCTCCATTTCTGACACAGTGTGCTATAAATGTCCAACATGGGTATTTTTTGCTTCTACAAATATAGACGTGTATATGAATAAACCCACACGAGAGTGAATCACAGGGGTACTGGAGGTTAATACATGTAGTCAGTGTTTGTGTCTGCAGTCTGATATTTATGCCACTGGGAAAAGGTAGGATCTGGCTTTATCCGAGAGATCTCGCCTCCCTGTATTTCCACCTCTCAGTGTGAGTCTCTTGCTCCTTCTGTCTTGGTCCACTGATCCAGCTCGGAGTTCCAGAGAGGCTACAGTACGTTATAAGATTGGGCATCAAAACAAGATAAAAGGGGCCATGCTGCTTCAGTGTCCTGCTGCTTGCTGCCAGCGACCGAAGAAAAAACACCAACTTACGGATCTCTTTACTAACTGAAAAACCAACAATCAGCCTCTTTTCACTTTTCTGTTCCAGAACCGCGTTTACCCATCAGTTTGTCCATGGTGGACTTAAGTCTTTGTCCCTTTTTGACTAAAGACACATAAATAAACAGTCGTGTTTGTCCAGTGTTTTCTCTTCCACCTACTCTGTTGTTTCCCATTGTTCATATTTTTTATCTGCGTCATTTGTTGGTTTCTTTTTCATCTTCAGTTTTTTTTTAATTTCTTTTAAATTCTCTCTTTGAGTCAGAAGAGGCATGCTGAATGGGGGGGGGGGTCGGAGGTTTGTTTGTCCATTGCAATCAGCATCCTGCCCACAGTAAGAGAAGAATGAATCACAGACTTGGAGTATGATGCCAGCAGGAGATTCCTGAGAGAGACAATTGAGCATGCAGAGCACATGAAACGGCGTGCACCAGGAATCCCTCTCTTCTCATCTTCTCTCTTTTCTTTTGGCTCTCATCTTGTCGCCAGTCCCTCTGTTTATTCCTGCTAAGAGGTGAAGCCGAAAGGGAAACACTTGGCGCTCACTTTCCCCCAGGAGAGGGTGAACAGGGTTTACTCAGCAAGCCAGCGCTCCTAATCTTGGCTTGCGATACCTCGGGGGGCTTGAAAAGTCACCTCATTTAAAATTGAGACATGACTAGAAAAAAAAAGGTGGAGACATAGCGCTTCCAGAGCGGGTCGGTCGGGATTCCTCCCACATCCCTCAAAGCTTTAATTAAAAGACCGAGATGATGTATAGGAGAGACGAGTAAGCAGAGACGAGGGTCAAGCCGGCTAATCGCTCCTCCAGAGAGGAGAGATAGAGGCTAATAAATAGAGGATGTAGACAGACAAAGAGAGGGAGCCAGAGGAGTGATGGAGGAGAGATACTTGGCATTGATAGAGACAGAAAAATAGAACTAGTAAAGAAAAGGATGGAGTGAGAAGTCATTGAGACATATAAAGGAGAGTAGAAAGCAGCGGAATAAATGGCATAGCAACCAGGAGAGCAGACACAGCAACATGGTTTCAATCACAAGTGGATAATGAGCCAGACTAAACAAGGTTTAATGATGCCAGTGTGTCGTCTTACCTTTTCAAAGACGGGCTTGTTGTTATTCACGTCGTCCACTCCCACTATGACCTGGGCCGTGGATGACAAGGCCTGGGGTCCGCCTGAGGCGTTGTCATCCGTGGCCGTAACATTGAGGATGTATTCAACCCCCTGGAGGTGAGGGGGCGGGCTGGAGCGCAGACGGATCAAACCTGAAAAAGACAAACGTAAGGACACTCAGTCAGCTGGTACTGTGATAAATACTTGATGTTCAACCTTTAAGTTTGAGATGAACACATTTCTTTTTCTGGAATTTAAGGAGACAAATTTGAATTAGCATTTGGAAATCCCAAAGATAATACAAACACTTTAACTTCACTGCAACTATTAAAACTGGGCTGACCACATGTTTAGCAGATATGGTAATGAAGCCATTACAGAACATGGGATGTTGAAAACGTACCAGGACACAGAGGATTTCTGAGGTAACTCAAAATCTTGTCTCCAAATCCCCTGAGCTTTCGCACACCAGGAATAAAGGCGTCAACCAAAGATGTCGTGCGGAACGGGTTGCGTTGCGCCTATACTCATGAAACAACAACACAGAGACTCCCTAGTCCAAACCAAGACGGCAAACTCTCCTACTCCTTTCAGCCTTGACAAAGGCAGCACAGACCAGATCCACTCCTTCCATTCTTATCTTTAAAAATTAAAGCCCTAGACATATAATATTTGCAGGCTAGTATTTCGCAATTTCGTCATTTATTTGTCACGCCCCAGGTGTGTAAAGGTCTTTAAAGGTGCAATGTGTAAAATAAAGCCAGAATGTAAGCCAAGTCCGTATTTAAATGTATCAACTAGGGCTGTCAATCGATTAAAATAATTAAACGCGATTAATCACAAAGGAAACGCACATTTTTTATGCTTTCAAAATGTACTTTAAAGGGAGATTTGTCAAGTATTTAATACTCTTATCAACATGGGAGTCGGCAAATATGCTGCTTTATGCAAATGTATGTATATATTTATTATTGAAAATCGATTAACAACACTAAACAATGACAAAAATTGTCCGGAAACCCTCACAGGTACTGTTAGCATAAAAAATATAAATTTTCATTCAGATATCTTGAGGTCAGAGGTCAAGGGACCCATTTGAAAATGGCCATGCCAGTTTTTCCTTGCCAAAATTTTGCGCAAGTTTGGAGCATTATTTAACAATGGATTCCTTAGCTTTTTTAGTTTCATTTGATGCAAGTATCTTCACTCTAGCTTTAAAGCTGACACCACTACAACCTAAAAATCGTAAGTTGCGTAAATTCATTAAAGAAATTAGTGGCATTAAAACAAATTTGCGTTAACACATTATTTCCTCTTTAACTTTGACAGCCCTAATATTGACATTATTAAGTGTAAACCCATCAGAAAAATGAAAAGCCAACTCAGCAGATGTATGGTTAAGCATATAACTAGTACCAAACAACGTACTACAATACTTATGTGTTAAATACGAGATTGTTATATAAAAATCATTTTTGAAGCAGATAAAATTCCGAGAGCAGAGAGCTTTGAATTTCTTATCTTAAAATGGTCCGTTTACAGACAGTTTTTGTTCCTTAAAGGGAAGCCATATTATCCATTGTATCTGTATCAGTGATGACATCTCTGTCAGACTTCCATTCATGTATTGATGTTCAAACTGTTCAGACCCAATCCAGTCACTGCAGATATACGTCAAAGTAAACCAGTGAGCTTATTTTAGCATGACACTTCAGTACAATCATTCTCGATACAATGCAATCTTAACGCTATAGACCCAGCCAATTTAACTGACTGCCTCAAATTCTGGGTTGACATCAATGGCACAGCCTTTACAGTAATTGCTGCAGCTCATACCTCACACATCCTACAACAGGTACTCAAAGCTGAAGTTGCAGACAAAAAAGAGGATCATCTCTCACATAAAAACCAACTTCTTAAGTAACAAAAAAGATGTGGGAGCAAACAGAAGTGACTCTATGTAATTTCTCCTTTAAAGTCTCTTCGCTGAAGTGGAACACTTGAACACACACATAGTGGCTGTGATTTTGAGTGGAGGGAAGGGTGAGTCAAGCAGGTGAGTAGTAGCCAAAAACTGCACTTAGGTATTCTTATTTTATAATAAAACTGAAAAATAGCCATCAAAGTCCCTGTCGTCAATTAAACCAGAACCTCCAAGAGACTTAAGAATGTAGTCACTTGAATATACTCACACCGTCGCTGCAGAAGCGTGGCGTCCTCCCTCCGGTTCCCCCTCAAGTTAACACTGCTAGATCTGTCAACACTGTTTTTGCACTGGTCGTGCTGTTAGCACCATTAGCTGCTAGGCAGCTCAGCCGTCGCCATGATTGAGTTGTTGCCGTGCTGAAGCAACACCTCAATCATAGACGTGTTCTGAATTTGGAATTTAGCACCTTTAAGGTTAGATACCAATCTAATTACTAAGTATAGCGTGTTGATACTGTTTGGCACTGTGGAGTGGAGCAGTTTGACAATATAAACGTGGTGAAAACAGGCTTCACCATCCCAATGTGCCACTTCAATCATCAGTCAACCTTATCGAGAAATCTACAGAGTCCTCTTTATGGCAACAAAAAGAGTTTTGATGATTAAAACTAATAACATGTGAAAGCTGTATTTCAGATACCCTCTGAAGGCTGACGGACCCGGTACCAGGTCTAAACGGGTTGTACCTTGTGGCATAGTTACAAAAAAGTCACAATGGAAGATAATCTATTCATAGGACATATGCATGCCATACCGTTTGAAAACCTGAGGTCTTCAGCTTTCAGAATCTGTAAACCAACTGTATGTTGGTCAAACTATGTCTTATTATAAAGTAAAATCTGCCATTTTGGGTGACAGTGTCAGTGTGAGCACACTGCACACAAAGAGTGTGACTGCAAAATGTGATGTTTGACACCTTCATTTCACCAGCTGTGTCTGTGAAAAAAGGTGTATTTATGCTGCATTGGAAAGCTTGGAACTTTTGATCACAACTTGTTCACAAAGTTTATTTCTGTACAACTTTATTGTTAATAAGACAGCTTGACTAACATACAATTGGTTTACAGAGTCTGAAAGCTGAAGACCTCAGGTTTTCAAACAGTATGGCATGCATATGTTCTATGAATAGATCATCTTCCATCGCAACTTTTTTGTAATTGTGCCACAGGGTGCGACCCGTTTCAACTGAGTACCGGGTCCGTCGGCCTTAAACAGGTAAAGAATAAAACAATAAAGACTGTAAACATGAGATAGGCTCACTTGCTAAAACGAGCATCATTGTACGATATGAACAGCTCTCCACAAATGCCAGAAAATGACCCTTGCATGTACCAAGAAATGCTAACTAAATGAAAACACTGAATTTTCAACTGTTAGAGATCACTGATTAGCTGTGTATGAGTGGACAGAGGATGCTTGGCAACCTGAGGGTTTGAAATCTATAGAGAGAATCAACATTGATAGTTGAAAATAACCCGCATTATCCTTAACACTGTCTGTTGCAAAGGCACAAATGTTTCCATTGTAAGTAAGAAGAAAAAAGCCAAGTCATGAGAGAGAGAGAGAAGTTTCTGGTGTACACACACTTTATTTTAGTTGTTAGCTCTGAGAGAGAATTCATTAATTATGGCTACACAACATATGAATAGTTAAATTGATTGGTATTCCCTTTTAGCGGCATCATTCTGGCATTCCATTTCATCCTCTCTCTCTCTCTCTCACTCTCTATCTCTCACTGGCTCTCTCTTTCAGTCCGGTGTAGGCGTCTCATCTGCATCCCACTCTCTGCTTTGAATGACTCTCCTCCACTCTGCATTCATCTCACCCTCTGGTGCTCTGTTTACTTTGTATGTGTGCTTGTGTGAGAGAGAGTGTGTGTGTGTGTGTGTGTGAGTGTGTGTGTGGGTTAAAAGTGCGGACACACTTATTACATCCTCCTTATCTTCAGAGGCAGCGGCAGGTGCTGTGGCTGTCATGTGTTCACTTGGTTTTCACAAGAGAACCTGGAATTGGAATCATATGTACACTTATCATAGATATGTATGTGTGTGTGTGTAATATTCATCCTTCTATCTCTGTTTACCAGACCAAAGGAACTGATGAGACAGATTGCAGCCAGACGATGTATGAGTTTGTTTTTTTATGCGCTTGTGTTCATAGCTACTGCACCAGCACGACACATGAGGAAGAATTACATCGTATCGATTTGATTTGATTCTTTGGAAAGGATCGATAAAGGAAACATGATAAAGAAAAAGAGGAGAGTAGTTGTTGTACTCAAGTTAATACTATACAAGCTCATCATTTTTGAGCTGCATATGTACAGTATGTCCCTTCTGTTTGCCTTCCAGTGTGCGTGTGTGCATGTGTGCGTGTGTTGTTGCGCAAGAGATGGAGGATTGCCATGGAGGGGGTGTCTGCCTCGAGGTGTTTGTCACAATGGCTGGTTCCCTGGCACTGCTGTCCATGGTTAAGGGTATGCGTAGGGGTGTGTGTGTGTATGAGTGCGTGTGTGTGTGCGTGTGCGTGTGCATGTGTGTGTGTGTGTGTGTGTGTGTGTGAGAGAAAGAGATAAAAATAGACAGGGAGGGAACGAGAAAGAGGGGGGAAAGATGATTCCAATTTACAGTTGTAGAGGTGCAAGGGGAGGAAGCTCTGCCTCAAGAAAGACGTGTCACATGCAGTGTCAGACACTTATAAATGCATAAATATACTCACACACAGACCGTAAAATACACACGGGTGCACACAAACACTTATATTCAGCAAACGCTGCTGCAGAGGTTTATGCCGGGTATAATAAAGTCCAGCAGTGATCTTTTTTCTTCTTTTTTTTTCCCAGGCCAGACTCCAGCCAGCCAGCACTCTGTATGCAGAGCAAACCGAGGGGATGTTTTGCAAAAGCTTGTATGTAGATGATTAATACGTCTCACAGCCTATTTTTTCCTGTTATTTCACAGGAACAACACATTGCCTTTTTCTGTTAAGAGAGTCCAGATTCTGTGGTTTAACGCAAATCCACCACATGCACGTAGTTTTTAAGCTGTTTTCATTTTTATTAGTCTTGCAAAGTTGACCCAATTTTCACAACATTCTGCACACAGCACAGTGTTGATGTGCCCTGTTGGCTCAGAATTACGGTATTTTTTTTTTTACCACTGTGAAACACAAATGCTTTTAATACTGAAGACACACATGACATGATTCCTAAATGCCTCCTGCTAGAGTGCCGACATTTTTGACATTCTCTGGATCAGCCCGCAAAGCCTTGCAATCTTGCAACAGTGACATTTTTTAACCTTCAATCTCTAAAAGAAAAGTTAGCACAGCATATTTTAACTATTATATTATATTATATAAGGCTTTGGTGTCTCAGAATTGTGATCCTTGTAACCATGTAACTGTGATACACAAAAGAAGTGGATGGCAAACAGGAAGCGATCCATAACTCCCTTAGAGGAAACAATTTCACATTAAATTATGTGGGCATCCAGGCTGTGGTGCATTATTAAAACAGTATCACAGTGCCTTGTTTTTGTGTGTTTGTTTTGTCCCAAGCTCACGTTGGTACATTGTCAAGCACACAGGAAATCTCGCCAAACAGACCCAGACACAGATCCTAACTATTTGTTTGTCTTTTTCCTCACATCTGAGTTGGACTGGATGCTGTTCATACCGTAAAAGAGTCCCATTTGTCTACAAGTTTTGACAAATAAACGCAGGTCTCAATTAGATGTCGGGTAACTTTTGTCAATATGGACATGCTACACATTGTTAAATTAGTTAGATTCTCCACAATTCAATCGTTCAGTTCATTTTACAGAAACCTTGAGAACCAAAGTATTATTCATTAAATTATTTGGTACTGTTAAAGGAACAGTGTGTAGGATCTGGCGGTATCTAGCGGTGAGGTGAGGAGATTACAACCAACTGAAGCCTCTACCGTGTGCCAAGCATGTTGGAGAGCTACGGTGGCCAACGCGAAAAACGTGAATG
Organism: Sebastes umbrosus; assembly: GCF_015220745.1. NCBI lineage: Eukaryota > Metazoa > Chordata > Actinopteri > Perciformes > Sebastidae > Sebastes > Sebastes umbrosus. The sequence goes on from NC_051270.1 coordinate 5,944,191, forward strand.
GTCCTATCTAGAACCAGTTGGAGCAGAGCCAGTACGTAGAGTGTGTATGGGAAGGGAGTGGTGAAGCAAGAGAGAGAGAGAGGGCAGTGGCAACGGGAGCAAGTAACGTTAACGGCCCAAGCAGGAAAAGTTAACAGTGTTTGGTTTGTCCGTTCTGGGCTTCTGTAGAAACATGGCGGTCTATTCATGGCCTGGCACGAGCAGATATGTGACACATCATTTGTACCTAGACTTTTTAAACCACAGAATTTGTACTTTGTATTTAATAGAGTTGTCTTGGATATTAACTCCAAGGCTATGACCATGACTCACATTATGCATCAGCTTTACAGTATATTTTAAATAGGCAATACTTTAGAGGTATAAATAAGTCTGCAAGCTGCTATAATATACTGTGGGGTCAAACTTTCACTCAGTAGAAATCAATAATTACAATGAAGGCAACACTTCACGATAAAAATTCTTAAGACCCAGGCCAATTTCAATATTTAACTGGAAGTCTGTTCAGCACGGCTACTGTGTGGAAGCATAACCCACTGATAACCTCAAGCCTGCATTACATGTCTTTACATTTAAAATCTGCATGTACAATTCCCTCTGCGCCTTTTCTCATGTAGACCAGGCTTTTAATTATGGACACTTATTCCATGCTAGCGTTGCTGAATGTCAGTCGAGGTTTGTCCATTTCAGCAGCTAGCTGCATTCGGGCCAAATCTCCCACCTGGACACCTTTACCACGATTAGAAAAGGCAATTTGCTCATACTCTAAAATGACAGTAGCCTAGACAACGGTGTGCTCCCAATTTCTCATTATCCAAACCAAATAGGCTATTGTATGGTGCGTGGCTGGGGCTGATAGGGGTTGCATTGTAGAATGGGCTTACAAGAGATTGTGATAAATACAAAAAAGAGGTACAATGAGACTAAAATTAGAACAATTGTTACAATTGCTACATAAAGAGCGACCGACTGGGGTCAATAAAGACTGTTCACAAAAGATGAATAAATAAATTAACTATCCATTTAAATGCAGATTATTTCAATACTGCAATTAACATTGACATCAATTTCATTTTGTATCATATTATTAGGAATAGCAAGTGGTACAATTGGTGCTAATTATACAGTACATGTTATATTTGTAGATACACTGATCAGCCATTACATTTGGACAGCATGTGCACCCTGACCGGTCTGTGGCCAAGCACATCGGATAGAAGGATGGAAGCGACACGGCTGGCGGTTTCCACGTGTTTTAGATGCGACATGCGAACGGCCCTTAACACTGCTTGATAGGTGTAAATTAAATAACAAGACTAAGACAGCAATGCCAATGGTTCTGTGAGGTTGTACTTAGGCACAGCGTACTTTGAGCTAAATGCTAAAGTCAGCATGCTAACATGTTCACAATGACAATGCCATCATGTTGTATAGCAGGTTACCAGGTTTACCATGGTCAGCATGGTAAACACAAAGTACAGCTGAGGCTGGTGGGAATTGCATTAGTTTTGCAGGTATTTGATCATAAACAAGGTAAGGGTTTAACTGCGGGGGACATAAATGCCTGTACCACATTTCATGACAATCCATCCAATGGTTATTGAGATATTTCACTTAAAACCATAAATGTCGAACTCATGGTGGCATAAGAGGTGAAGTTTGGGAATCATGAATCAATGTACAAAATGTTGTGCCAATTTATCTGACAAATGATGGGATTTTTCACTGGGTAAGTGTAATGCTGGCAGCAGACTATTGGAAAAATCAGGGAATCACCACAGTCATTACAATTCATCCTCCTGGGACCATGAATGGCTGTATAAATGTCATGGCAATCAATCCAATAGATAGGTATAGATATTTCAGTCTAAACCAAAGTGTTGGACAGACCAACTTACATTGCCATCCCTAGAGCCATGCCCCTAACATGGTTAAAAACAGATTGTTTTGATTGAGTCCCTATGAAAACTGTTAACAGTGTACTCTGTGGATTGTCCAGAGTAACAAATGTTACTGGAAAGTCATGTACATTTTAATTTGTTTTTTAATGCTTTGAACACAACAAATTTGTTTGTTTTTCTCCTCAATTGTGTTGGTGTTGAGGCAACATTTTGTGTCTCAAAACCTGTGGCATTATTTTAAATGATATAATAATTTAAATAAAAGAAATTTGAGTGAACAAGCCTTTTACATTAGTAGTAGTAGAAAAAGTAGCAATAGTAAAGGTAGCAGCAGAATAAAATAGGTAAAGCAGTAGTGATGGACAGAAATAGTAGCAGTTGTCAGTTTTTTTTTCTAACATCAGAAAGTTGGACTCCTGACCCCTAGAATCATGAATTAGAATAAAAAAAATGTGTATATCCATACCAAAGATGCATTAAGGGTGTAAGCACTCTTCCACCCAACCTCTCTCCACCCACGCTGCTCCAACAGCGCCGCGGAGTGCACTCATGCTTAATGAATTGAGACAGAAGGCCAGATAAATGTGACCAGTTCAGTAAAGGCAGCAGGCAGACACAGAGAGAGGCTACTGCCTGCTCGCTATGTTGCATATACAGGGAGCACCGGAGGCGCCCTGTAGTCCGATCCCCGCTTTACTCTGCCTCTGGTTGGCATAAACATCTAATAGGGCCTAAAAGCCTTAGATGAGAGCAACACATGCTGGGTAAGTGGTTGGAAATGGGACATGGAAAAGGTTTTAGGACATTCCAAGAACAAAGCATACAGCGAGCGTCTGTTCTAATCTATGAGATATGTGTCCCTGTAGTATGGGTTATGGCCCTGTGAGTATGTGCAGCTCTCTGAGTGTGTCTCTGGGTGTGTGTGTGTTGGTCTGCATGCATGCATGCATGCATACATACAGTACAAGTTTGGTTCTATGTGAGGATGCTAATTTAGAATTTTTTTTCTAACCGATAACCGACCCTCATTAACCGATTATTAACCGACAAGATTAGTGTGTCGCATGCAGCGGTGCGTCAGCTGCAGTTGTATGTGCAAAACAGACAACTGAGTCCCCAGTTCACCCGTCCGGTAGAGTTAGCAGCCATGGTGCTGCGTGTGTTGTCGAGGACACATGCAGCCACTTTCCCAATAAGTCTAAAGCGCAACATTTAGTTAAGCTGCGAGGTTGTCAGCTGTGTGTCTGCCGGGCGTAATGACAAACCGTGTGTGTGGTGGCGGTGAGTGTGGGGTTGTCGGTGACGTTATAGCTGTGAACGTAGCTGTAGCAGTGTGTGTACAGTTTAATAATCGGCGAATAAATGCTCAAGACCCGAGCCAACTTCCTGCATCTTGCAACACCGGCTCAGACTCTCTTAAGGTGGGCTGGTAAGGTGGACCAGCTTTTCTCCTTAAAGTGACGAGCCGCTCCTCTGAGTTTTTGCTCAACTTTTGAATTATTTTTTTATATTTCTTTTAACTGCTTAACCTATAGCATTAATTGGTAAAAATGTTGAATGTCAGTTAAACGATTAATTATTAACATCCCTAGTTCTATGTATAATTCTGTGTAAACATACAGGTGTTGTTTGTGGTTTTGTCTGTGCATGTCTGTCTATGTACAGTATGTGCCTGTGTGCTCACATGTGTGCCTGTATACAGTATAAGAGTGTTTTTCCATGTCTATAAATGTGTCTCTATGTGTGGGTGTTGCTGCTAACAGGGCCAGCGCATATCTTCGCTTATCAGAGATGGAGAAGATGTTTCCTCGGGGGTCAGTGAGCAGCCGTCACTTCACATGAAGGCAGCCAGGAGGGAGGAAGGAGAATGATGAAGCAAGGAATGGGTGAGAGACAACACAGAGGACTGGGGACAAAGCGGGGCGTGTGTTTGTGGGGGGGGGTTTGGGGTGTAGGAGGAGAGGGACGGAGGGAGTGCTTCCTCCAGTCAACATCATGCCAACTGGAGACTGGAGCTGGGAGAGAACGAGGGGAAAGTGAAGAGAAGGGATGAAAGAAAGTGTGATAAAAAAAAGAAAAAGAAGAGAGGGAAGTGGACTAGTGAAGGAAAGAAACAATAGCAATATATTTGCCAGAGGGGACCAGGGAGAAGAATGAGGGCAAAACAATGTGGGTTTGTTACATAAAGCAGGATCAGACGCAGGTCAGCACATCAGACCCAACACAATAGATGGAGGCGAGCAGTTCAGGAGGAAAGACTAAATAATAGAAATAAAACAAGACACCGGGGCGACTAATGCTGCCCCATCACTGGTTATATAGGAGACTTCACTGAAACAAACTCACCTACTGTCTCCCTCTCAAGGAAATACTACTTTCCGAATTGCCATAAAAGTTAGCCGAGGAAAAAAAGCAAATGATCGAAGCCTGTTTATTGGCGCCAGCATTTCCCCTTTGCTGTCAGTAAATACTTCCTCCCCTCGGAGGAGGGTTGAGCGGGCGTTTCTGTATTTATGGGTTTTAATAGGAAGAGCGTGATCATCATATTGACCGGCCTGCTCGGATCCTAATGGGCACCTTAAATCTCGGGGAAACACACTGTATTCTGGGGTGAGTTACAGGCAAATTAACATGGAGAGGGAGGCCGGCGGAGCCGATCCAGCCCGAAGGGAGGAAAACAATCGCTTGAATGATTGTCGGACATTTAGGATGAGCTGGGAGGGGTGGCGACGAGAGGGGAGAGGAGGCAATAAACGATTTTCATCAGCAGCAGAGAGAGAAATGAGGTGGGTTGGAGAGGGTTGGCGGAATCCAACGTGCTCGCCTTCCATTATAAGAGTCATAAAATAGTTTTAATGACCAAATATTGGGCTCTTTCAAACAAGATATTGGATCATATTACGAGCGTTATGGCTCACACACTTTGGTGCGGACAAATTGTGTAGTGGCTTTGGGTGCATCTGTGTTTGGCTCACTTTCCTCTGCGTGTCTGCATGTGTTAATATGACAGGCTGTCACTCGATTCACTGTAAATCCATCACTAGAAAAGGTGTGTTCAATAAGGCATGTACTGTGATAATAATATGAAGGACACAGCAGCAAACTCAAAGCAGCTTTTTCTCATTTCTTCTGTGTTGCATTATGTTTTAAGTAGGGCTGTCAATCAATTAAAATATTTAATTTTTCGCAATAAATCGCAAATTAATCACACATTTTTTTATCTGTTCAAAATGTACCTTAAAGGGAGATTTGTCAAGTATTTAATACTGTTATCAACATGGGAGTGGGAAAGTATGCTGCTTTATGCAAATGTATGTATATATTTATTATTGGAAATTAATTAACACAAAACAATAACAAATATTATCCAGAAACCCTCACAGGTACTGCATTTAGCATAAAAAATATTCTCAAATCATAACATGGCAAACTGCAGCCCAACAGGCAACAACAGCTGTCAGTTTGTCAGTGTGCTGACTTGACTATGACTTGCCCCAAATTACATGTGATTATCATAAAGTGGGCATGTCTGTAAAGGGGAGACTCGTGGGTACCCATAGAACCCATTTACATTCACATATCTTGAGGTCAGAGATCAAGGGACCATTTTGAAAATGGCCATGCCATGTTTTTAGTAGTTTCATATGATACCAGTAACTAGCTATATTAGCTTGTAACAGCCTCTAAAATCTAAAGATTTGACACTGTTCTTCGTTTTAAATCACTGAACATATTTAATATATTTGGGTTTTGAAACAAGCGGTTTGAAGACGTCGTTGTTGGATCCAGGAAATTGTATCATGTATTGTAAATCAGTATTTTCAGACAAAAAAAGGTGAAAAATAAACACATAATATAAAGCCTGTTTTTGCTGCATCTGTTGTCATCACTCCCCTTACAGCCACAACACAAATATATTGATTTTGTTGTATACTAGGTCATTAGTACAGTAGTTGATTATTGGTTTGGTTAATAAAACATCAAATCACATCATCACAAAAAAATCAATGGATTAATCCACAGTGAAAATAATATTTTCTTCCATTAGTTCCCCCACTCAGTATTCTCTTACAACGGGATGTTTTATTCCATTAATAAACACCAATTATAGTGAACCTATGGATTAACAGATGGCTAAATCGATCAATGTGTTCTTAATGCCAAAAAGGCATTTGCATCCAAATTGGAGATAGATAGCATGCATAACGAGTAATGAATACAAATTTGACAGGCAAACCAGAAGATGTCCACCGTCCAGACAGACATTTAACTTTGCCTTTACATTCAACTTTAACACAAAGCTCGTCGGTCTGAGAAAGCGAACTTGAAATGAAAAGTTAACCTTTAATGAGCGATGACGGGACGAAATTTGGTGAATGAGACTGAATGCACGAGAGTCAAACAATATAAATGGCAAAGCAAGCCTGCGCTTATCATCTGATAGCCGTTGGAATCAAGTTATGAGCCACTAGTCTCCTCACTGCTCGATAAAATGACCGCCACTATCAGTATATACAGACTTTACTGACAGCGAATGTCATTGCTGGTGAACAGAGGAAAATTGTGCCTTGAAGTTTTGAGTAATTGAATTTGTAAAAGTCATCGTATTACCCTATAATACGATATGCAGATTCAGAGGAGGTTGCAATTTACAAAGGGGTCGAACCACTATGAAATTGCCATCCCCTCCAACACACACACACACACTTACCGCACACAAACACACACTGCGTCATTAACACAGTTTCCTATTTCACATTGCTTCTGGCATTGCTGCTCCTGCCTCAGAGGAAGTTGAGATGTGTGACTATAAACCTCAGATGATATTTTGTTACAAAGACACTGTGGAAACGCTGCTCACACTTTGGCTGATTATTCTAACGTCTCCGTGACATGACCTGTCAGGATTTAAATATCCTTGACAAAGCTTCTTGCGGAGAGAGGAAGGCTGGTGAGGCATCGTCATACACAGAACAGTAGATAGGCTGAAGGACATAAAACTATACTACACACACTATATGAAGCACAATTTCAAGACGCTCTGAGGCACGCTTGACAAACTGCAGAGCTTTTACATTTATAGGATGTACGTAAATATAGTAGGGAAGGCTGACAGCACAGCAGCATGAAAATAACAGTCGGAAACAGCAATATTTGTGGAGATTTCAGGTTTTGTGATAAACGGAAACGTAAGTCAATAGCACAATAATAACAGACTGCTATGCAGCCTAAAGTTCTATTCTATTCTGTTCTATTATAGTGCAAGACAAGTGATAAACAGAAAGACACATATGATTCATAATTATAGAAAAAATAACAACAATTATCTAACCATAAATCAAGGAGTCTCTGTTTATCTGAATTTGTGCGTGTGTGTAAGTGTGTCCTTTGCATATCTCAAGAACCGTTCATCGAATCTACTTTACAGTTGCTGGGTGTATTGCTGGGGAGACAAGGAGGTGTTCACGTTGTACACATTCAATATTAATAAACTTTGTATAAACAAGAGATAGCACTCTGCACCCACAGGCCACTGCTCATTGACTGCAGTTCATTATTGCTGCTGGATGCTGGATATACAAACAATACAATCAAACTCGTCTTCACTTCCCTGGAGTCAACGAGCGATGAGCGGTTTTTGATAAAGCTGGGGTAAGCAATAGGCCCGTTGCAAACGGGCACGCGCTTCAAACGGCCGCGCTTCGAACTGGCACTGCACTAGTCAAAATATTGGGGAGAGAGTAGAGGGGAAAAAAATGACCCAAGGGGACATTTCTGGACGTGTCCCGAGGACAAAGAGGCATCAGGGTTGAACCAGGATGGGGGGTCAGGACAGCTGGGTCAGGGCAGAGTTTTAATTATTAATTTATTTATAAGGGCTGTCAAAGTTAACACAATAATAACGCGTTAATGCAACTCGTGATTATTAGGTTGTAGCTGGCTCAGTTTTAAAGCTAGAGTGAAAATACTGGTATCATTACAAAATAGAAAAATCTAATGAATCCGTTGGTACCAGCCAATTAAACTTTGGCGAGGGAAAACTGGCATGGCCATTTTCAAAGCGTTCCCTTGACATCTGACCTCAATATAAGTGAATGAATATGGGTTTTTATGATAATCACGTGCAGTTTGGGGCAACTCATAGTCAAGTCAGCACACTGACACACCGACAGCTGTTGTTGCCTGTTGGGCTTGAGTTTAACATGTTATGATTTGAGCACAGAATAAGAGACAAGGACAGCTTAAAAAACAACATGTCTTACCTTTTTGGCTGTCAATGATAAAGTTGCCCTCCTCGTTTCCTGTGGTGATCTTATACGTGATTCCGTCCCCATCAGGGTCCTTCGCCAGCACCGTGGCAACGAGCGTGTTGGGGCCCGCGTCCTCCGAGACGAACGTCCGATATCTGATAAAACACATAGAGATACACAATCAACACCTCACCTATACCTCTCTGCGGGAGGACTCGTGTCCTGGCTATAAAGGTGAAAATGAGACACATTCAACAAAGTTTTGTCGATGTTTCAAATCAATTCTATCTAACTCATGTTCGACCAGTAGTTCAGTGCGTCAACACATAGAACAAAGATGCATATGGAAACATGTTGCAATACCCACATAAAAAAAATGTTGATTGATATGAATCATAAATGTGTCAAGAGCAAATCCATTTACAGACCAATCAAATGCACCAGTATATTTCCATCACTATACATTATAACCTCATTAGGGTAATTTCTAATTCAGTTTTTCAGTGCATCTTTGCATTTCAAATTCATCTAGGGTGAACAAACATGAACAGGGCTGGCTTTATATACTGTTAGAAGGAAAAAAAATACTCTGCAACAACTCCAGGGGTGGCAGGCTTTAAAGACCTTCCGGATAAATCCCACTGCGTGTGCCACGGTCAACAGCATAAACGATCAAAAATCACATCTTTGGCCATGTTAGCCTGAGATTTTGTGCCATTACTTCAGTCTGACATCTGGTAGCAAGTGATGACTTTTTCTTTTTCAATCTGCTGAGCGATGATGGCTGGACCAGTGGTTGTGTTGCACACTGTGAGCAAGGGAATTTCATCAAACGGTTACACCTGCAGCCACAAGAGGCCTAACTGTGACTTTCTCATAAGGTAAGTGGTTGTGTTCCCAGGCAATACTGAGAACATTTGGAAGTAGTTTCCGACATAGTGAACAGACTACATGTACCAGACATATACTCTATGTTAAATGCCGGTACCTTTTTTATAAAAAAAAACAGCATTGCCAGTTTCCTGTTACCCCAGCTAGTTGATTGCTTAGCCCCAGGTGTTAATCAGTCCCTGAACAGTTGCAAAAATATAAACTAGCAGAGTTCTGAGGAGCAGCGTACAGAACTACTGCAGGGCAAAATTCAAAATAACCTTAAAAATGCACATGAAGATACCATTCTGGTAACCACCATACCTTGTATGAACATACAGTAAAGACATAAAGAAGGTTTCCCACTAGAATCAGAGACTTCTGACCGCCCATCCTCCATCACACCCTCCATTATAATGTAATCTAACTACTACTACTACTACTACTACAAAATTACAGGAGTGAGAATGTGGAGTAAGGTGGTGGTTGTGAAAACTAACTTTCTTTTCCTGTGATATTGCTACAGTAAAACAAGACACAGTAGACAGGTGTAGTTCTCAACACGGCACTCGCTTTCTTGGTTGTGTTAGCAGCTGGTGTGCATCACTATCCTGGAGGACATTCAGAATCGCTGAACCCTCATCAAATTTTTAGGGTGTGTATGTCCGTTGCCAGCTTCTAAATCAGTGGACAAGATGCAAGGGAAAGACTGCATCCTTCAGCAATGCTTTTACAATTCTGTTTAAAGCTTAGAAGCATTTAAGTAATGTTTTCCCGAGCGATGTACAACAGTATCATAAGCTCATCTTTACACTACAAACAGAATCATTTAACCGGAAGGTCAAAGACAGGGTATTCATGCAATCCATCAATTGTTGTGATGCTTAAACGCATGAATAGATGGATATAAATACAAAACAAAATGCTGTCTCATTAGAGCAATATGGATATTTAAAGTAAGGATTTCCCAAACCAGATGTTTTCTGTTTGATGTATTAACAAATGTGTGTTTTTGATCATCTATACCATTGTTTTTATATACAAACATATATATATATATATATATATATAACCCATTCAAGCAAACTTGCCTTGACACGCATTTCTTATCAGCCCACGCACACCAAACTGAGCTCAGCTTCTTGCTCTAAAATTCCCCTTCAGTTTTGTCTTTGTATCTTAAGAGTAGCACTTTGAACTTCAGCTTTGAACTCTCTTTTGGCCTTACACATGCATCTCTGAACCACTGATGTGCTTGAAAGTAAAACTTTTCTTGAAAGGCTGGCCTTTCTACCTCGTTGACATTAGGGTTCACACTTTACAGTGTTGGGACACGTTTTGGGGATAGCAGATATCATCGCATAATACAACATGGCAGCCTCTTGGGATTAGTTAAACATCAAGAAGTACCTTGGCAATAGGATCAAGACATTTTAACTAATACGATATAACTGCAAATGGAAGAATGGAGTGCATCTTAATCAACACTTGTTTTATGTCCACACTAAGGCTGATGGAAAACGATGACTCTGAAGCAAATATTCAAAGATTAGTTGTTGTTTTGTTTTTTGAGAGAGAGAGAGAGACAGGGTTGGTTTTAAAGATGATTTAAACAGTATAATACTATATACCAATACCATATATACTGCATTTTGTTTTTCGGAAATGGGCTAGAGTAAGTGAGCAAGTATAAAGCAGTAATGACTTGTTCCCAGTGATGTTTCCCTTGGTTTGAAAAACCTTAGTAAGTGTCACTATTTTAAAACACGGGTGGACTATAGAAGGGCACTCCTGAGAGTGCAGACCTCAGCCAAGGCCAAGCCGCTCCAAAATGTAATGGGTTCTTCCTTGACCCATGCTTCACCCTTCCTCTAAGTGTCGTGAAAATCGGGCCAGTATTTTTTTTCTGTAATCCTGCTGGCAAACAGACAAACAAACCAACAAAACCAAACTGAAAACATAACCTCCTTGGTGGAGGATAAGGCAGATCACTGCAATTAAGAAGTATAGAAAATTAGAAATTAGTTGATTTTTACTAAAATACGAGCAATTAGAAGGGTACTTGAGAGAGCGCAGACCTCCGCCAAGACCGTTTCCATGCGTAAAAAATATATGTGTGTATCCGCCCTGTGATGCAGATCTGCTCCAGAATGTAACGCATTCTTCCTTGGTCCATGCTACATCCTTCCACCGAGTTTCATGAAAATCAGGCAAGCAGTTTCTCCATAATCCTGCTGACAAATAGACAAACTAACCAACAAACCAAACCAAAAACAAACCTCCTTGGAGGAGGTAATAATCTCATCCCACAGTGGCAATTCATTTCATATGTCTTGCTTTTACATCTTTAATATAGATTGCATAGTTTTAAGCTGAAGCTACAACTCATTTGATACTTTGCTCAACAATTATATTGATGATGTACAGTCCCCAGTCATGAATTGTATCCTAGAAAGTCTGTCCACCAAAATCACAAAAATATTTCTTGCTTACCCTCACTGGTATCAAGCCATGCAGATAGTTTTGTTTTGGATGCTGAGACTTTTTGACATTTGACTTTTGTCGGCACCAAAACACCAAGGTGGTGAACTGAATCGTATTCATTGTGCTCACAGCACTGGAAAAAGACATTTAAAATACTTCACATCAAGTTGTCCTTTCATAAATAATGTTGCAGTTACTGAGCACAACCCCTAGCCTGACCTTGTCAGATGGTTTGTTTCACAGAACCATATGAGAAGCCGTCATTGGAAACTGTTTGGAAAAGGGCAGGCACTTTGAAAAAATATTTGGCAGGCGATTGGATGAACCATCTGTCAATAAAACTAATGAAAGCAAAACTTAATGAAGGCGAAAACATCGCTTTCAGTGCTGTTCTTTGCTCTTCTTTCGATGAAGATATACTCTCCAGTTCTGATATAACCGATGCTATTGCAGCATCAATGCTAACCTCTTAAGAAGCTGCCATTGCTGTTTAGAACAAACAGTCGCCTCACCGTGTCGTCTCACGCTATGGTCTCTCACACCTAAGCCACGCCCGTAGCTGCAATAGATCCCCCCTAGGACCCTGATCGGTCCGTTGTCTGGTGCCCCGGACACAAACGCATTACTTGAAGCCTGACGAGATGAATTTTTGTGTGACAATTGAACCCACAAATTCTTGTGTGATCACATAACATCGAGAGAATCCAGCTGCCGTGCAAGGTTAGACAATCCCCATACTGCCAACGGTTTCATTTGTAGGCACAGACAGACCCCTTCGACCAACCACCATTACCTGTCTGTGTGGACATTTTTGCATATTGAGCTTCAAGCTGAGACTAAAAGATGTACTCTGCTGCCGTTTATCAAGGACTCATTACCTGCCCACGTGTTTGTGCACATTTAAAATTCAGGTTTAGTAACTCTGACAGCCTGACATAAACGTACATCCGTCTGTCACTCCGCCCCAGCGACAAGGCCTATTCATTTTTCACTGAAAACAAGGCACTCTCATTAGGAGTTGAACACTGTGATCATGTTCTGTCACAGTCTTTCTGCCTCAACAACTGTTGGACTAGTTCTGCCTGGGAAGATCAGCGATGTGCCACTCGTTTGCTCTGTTTGTAGACTGTTGTTGCAGCATTCGAGTAATTTCAGCTCACACTGCAAGCCGCGCACTTCCTTGCAGATCAATACGCAAGTCAGGCAAGGGGAGATGCTGTGCTGTGTTTCTTTATTATGTAGTTTCTCTAAGGGTGCATAGGTCGCATTGATCAAACGGCTTCAACTTGTAGTCTAAGGAAGCTATTTGAAAGATCATTAGATAATTGCTTGTATTTATCTTACCTGAAAGCCAGAAAGAACTAAGGCCTCCTTGTGCATTTCTGCCTGCAATTTGATGGCAAAATTACAGATGCTGTCTGTGCAGCTGAATTTATGCATGACTCTTTCACACAGCCCACTAAGCCTCTTTTGTCCTGACTCCCCAAATTAGCTCTACTTCTTCATTACAGATGCAGAGAGGGTAATCATTATAGATTCAAATGGGGTTGGCTAACCATTAGGCTTATAAATACGAACGGCCTGATATGACAACAATAGCTTATGTTGGACTGTATTGGTTAGCAAGACAATCAACTTTGTGATATGCTGAAAACTCCCACCGTCTGTGGCGGTGATGAAACAATTAGCTTATTAAAAAACAGCAAATTAAACAATTCAACCATTTCAATAACTGCTCATTTAAGTTATATATCAAACAAAAATGTTAAACATTTTCTGAGTCCAGTTTCTCAAATGTGAGGATTTGCTGCTTTTCTGTTTTTTATATATTGTAACTTGAATCTTTGGGTTTTAGACTGTTGGTTGGAGAAAACTAGTGATCTGAGGACACCATCTTGGGGTCTGGGTAATTGTGATCAGCAATTCCATTCTTATATTTTGAAGACTAAACAATGAAAACAAACAAAAAAAGAGATTCATCGGTAATGAAAATTATTGACTTGCTTACTTGCGACTGGAATTTTATTCTTGACCTTGGAGATGGTGGTTGACAAAATTATCTCACCACAAGGTTCATTCAGTAATTGTTAAGGAGCTCTTGATTGCAATACACTATGTTCTTAAGAAAATGGTCATCATGGTTTTACTTAAAATAAGTATGTTTGTAACGTAACGTGAACTACAGATGCAACGTCATGTGACTCAATGGCGTAGCATCACACGATATAAAGTCACCTGAGATAACATAATGGGTAAAAAACACTCAACTTTTTGGTTCACACGGGACACGAATGTTTCATCTCACACAGATGCTAAAGGGCGCCTTGTGCGTCGTTATGAAGACGCTGCAGGCCACTGCCCAAGCGTCGGTATCTGACGCCCTGGAAGTGAGATCAGGCTGACAAATTTCCACATCTGCGTTTCCTTCAGGGATCCATGTGACATATTTTTTTTTGTCAGTGGGCCTTTTCCACAAGAGTCCACGTGCCATCCAAAATGTGTGATTGTGCAGACTGATATGACGTGTGGAACATGTCCGCTAACACAAGTACCTAATGTAATATGTGCCCGCAAGTGTTAACCCCAAAAAATAAAATAAAACTGAGATGGATAAGATAGTGTGGAAGACTACAATTTGACAATACAAATGGGGAACTGAATATTATAATGACATGGTAAAGAAGAAAAATACAGCATCTGTGTCCTTAACAGCATAAAAGCAGACCTATACCTACACTGCTGGCTGTTCACTTTAAAATATTAAGCCAAGCATGATGTAAATTTCATAAGTACACACCAAGTAGATAATGGTGCTATGGCAAATTTTTCAGGAGGCATTTTAAGGTTAATCCTTCTTGACACTTACATCAACCTTACTTCAACAAATACCCTCTAATGCTTTCAAGCAGATCTTTGTAGGCTTCTACTGCATGAAGGACTGTCTATGTGAGTATCTGGGAGAGAGAGAGAGAGTAGGGAGAGAGATCAGGACAGATCACTGAGAGGAAGCAAAAAGCCCAGCAGTCAAGCAGCAGTGAGACGCCTTTCGCAATCACATTTGGGCTCTACCACAACTCTAATTTGGCCGGATCAATGCTGCAATCAATTGGAAACCGCCTCAGACATACACCGCCACACACTAATTACTTTTTTAACCTTTTTGTTTTACTTTCTGTTTTAGTTTGTTTTCGTTCTGTTGATCTAGGGAGAAAAATAGATGCGTCCCTTTCGGCCAGTGCCTGATGCCGGTTGTGAAAATTAATTACTGAATTTAATTATTGAGTTAATTTAGTTTATCCAGATAAGGCATAGATGGAGAACGGAGTAATGGACTGTGTCTATGTGTGTGTGTTGAATTCTTGGGGGTCAGGGCAGTCAGCTGACTGCACACTGATTGTTTTATTTATTTGCTGGAATGCCCCCCTGTCTGATTCCCTGTTAATCGGTGCTTACAATGCTATGTTTCCATTTGCTTGTTGAATTAGGTGGGGGGCAGGGGTTGGTGTGGGGTCGACGGTGAGCAGCAGTAATAACTTTCGCAGACGTGGCTGCAATATAAGCACTGAAGCGGCAGTGTTTGCCATAGCAAGATAATAAGTCAGGACTCTGACATTTTAAATTATGCCATCTTATTAAGGCGGTGGGTTAGATACGCTTATATGTGAGCAGAGAGTTTCATGTGAACCAATTTTATGAGAGTTGCTTCTGTCAATATTCTAATATGTCTGCTGGGTTCTGGTCTGTTTACCCTCGTACAGTTTAAAAGCTTGATCTGTTGAATCTTTAGTATGTTTTTTTAAAGGGAGAACCAAACAGATTGAGGGGAAAGACAACCGTCTTAGGTTTGCTTTACTTACCGTCAGTAAGCCTATCTTGACACATTTTAGTGCTCGATGACTGTGAAGCTTCACATGCATAGGGGTCAACAAAGCAAGTGCTGTTATAAGACATTGCTTTTTCTCAGTTGAAAGAGGTTTAGGGTTGCACATTTTTTTCAAAACTACAATGATTTTTTTTATATAATAGGTGTCTATCATTGTGGTAAACGGATATAGTGCTTTTGTTTTGAAGTCAGCATGACCTTAAACTGCATGCGACCGTTATCCTTGCTCTATGTCTGACTGTGTCATCGTTCTCAATATCTCAACACAGGGAATCAAAAAGCGGGGAATGAGAAATGAAGTGTTGTATAAGAGAAGCATCACTTTTTCTCACCTCTCACCAACTCCCTTGACCTTCATATTCAATCACCTCCTATTACATATTAGAATAGTATGTCTATTGAATCACCCCCATTCACTTGGGCAACTGATAGCTTATCCTCTCCAGCAACTTTCCAATCGTGTCTCTTTTGTGTCGTGTCTTTTTTTTCCTTTATCTTTATCCTTTATTTTTTTCAGTCCATTTATCTGGGTTTATCTGCTCTAACATAAGCTGCAAATGTTAGTATGTTCAGCTAATTAGCTTTTTTTTAACTATAGCGCTAACCTAACATTACAGAGCAATAACATAGTATTGCATTATTCACTAAAGACAATGTAATACTACAGCTGCATGTCTTTTCATGTCTTATACACAATCACATTTTACCTGGATATGTAGCTATAACTTTTTTACATCATGACATGGGACTGAGTGGTCATAATGTTCTTGTTAGTAGCCATTAAGTGAATATATAAGACCATTTTGTTCATATGTTCCAGGTAAAGACTGTGTTTCCAACCAATTCAGAGAGGTCAAGTTAATTAGCAAGCCAGCAGCAGCAGCAGTTGATAAGATCTGCCAGTGACGGTTTTCATTTCAGCTGGCAAACTGATTGTCGGAGACTAAAAATGAGAAGCCTGCCTTTGTCTACCTCTGTCTAAAATCAAGGACTTGTTGGCTTTAAAAACTATTGCTAATTTTAAGTGGTGAATCCGCCACATTTGTCATAGTAAACTGCATACATACAGTGCAAGATTGGAACGCTTGACAAGCGTGTATAACAACAGTAACTTCAGGGACTTCACGCTAGGCATTTTATCACGTTTCCTCCACTGGAAAGGCACCCTAGAGGGCACTTTATCACATTTTCTACCCTGGAAGGGCATCCTAGAGGGCACTTTATCACGTTTTCTCCACTGGAAGGGCATCCTAGAGGGCACTTTATCACATTTTCTCCACTGGAAGGGCATCCTAGAGGGCACTTTATCATGTTTTCTCCACTGGAGGGTAGGGTTGATCATTAAGAACCGGTCCCAAATTAGAACCGGTTCCAAAATTCTGATTATAAAGGAACTATAAAGAAAATTCAATTCTGCTTATCGGTTCCTAAACAGCAACACATTGGCGCTCTTTCTGGAATGGACGGCGCTGCACAAATCGATATACTGTATTTAGTTTTTGTTTTGTGTAGGCACTAGCAAAACCGAAATCACAACACAAACGTCCATGATCTTCCGTGTTACAGTGACGTTTTATCACTTTTTTTTTGTATTGGCACAGCTTACCCTGGATGACACTTCATCATGTTTCCTCCATTTAAGGGCACCCTACAGAGGGCATTGCATCATGTTTCCTTCACTGGAAGGGCACCCTGGAGGGCACTTCATCAGGTTTTATCTGCCATGCAACAGGGGAGGAAGACTCCCAGGGTGGTTTCCGTGGCAACAGGCAGGTTGATTGTAGGTACAGTAATAAGGTCCTGATAGCTAGCAAAGTGACAGCAGATAGATGAAAGGCGGCTATTCTGTCACTCACCAGGAAGTGAGAGCCATGCAGTGAAGAGGCAGATCTGAGAGCTAGAGTGTAGGACCGATGGAAACATGAAAAAACAAGGAGTTCTCTATTCATTCCACGCCTTTCTTTCTTTCTTTCTTTCTTGCACTGATGGTCAATAGCAAATGTCAACAACACAACCAGCATCCAAAAGAAGGCAGCAATAAGACAGACTTCAAAATAACAATGTTCAGTATGATTTTTAGACTTGCAGCCTACATTTACACTGAACTGGCAACACACACACACACATGGATACTCATTATCGCATGCTTCCAACTCCAAGAATCGATACAAATAAGACAAATAGGCCTCGATAATGATATATTTAATGACCTCTCTCGCTTTCTCCCTCTTTTCCTCTCTGTCCATCACATGCATGGACTTAACACACATGTGTTCACAGTCTCTACCACACACACATACATGCAACATTGAGGCATTTGATCTTTATAAATTGTATCCTCTCAAACTGTCCCTTCTGTATCTGCTTCTTCAAAGACATAACACATGAGTTTGCTCATTCCTGCCCCTGTGTGTGCATGCATATAAATGCATTTGCACAAGCATGCACATGTGTGTGTGTGTGTGTGTGTGTGTGCCTGCATGGATGACTCTGGAGATATGTGTGTGCAAATATGTGTTAGTGATACATAATAGATTGTCCAGTACAGTTTAATCAATACAACCCAACACACACGCACTCACATACTAATCCCCTCCCACTATAAACAACATAAACACATGCATATCAGATGCATGATGCATGAATGCACTTTATAACTACATCACTCTGTCCATACCAACAGCTCACTTTGCTGGGACCTTTTACCAATTACTGGATGCATACACACACACACACTCAGGAAGAAGCACATACACAGACGCAAGAGTGCGGGCCCAGGGCCTCCTGAGGGTGCTGGTGGGCATGGCTGATTGACCCTGCCTCACCAATCTGCCCAGCTCTCTGCCAGAAAATCAACCAATTAAAAGATGCAGGCGCCACAGCAACACTGGAATTGTGGTTAACGGCAGCTGCGATGTTGAATTGGGAAGCAGCTGTGAGGAGCTGACCTGACAAAGCAGCACTCTCTCCCTCTCTCTCTCTCCCTCTCTCTCTCTCTCTCTCTCCCTCTCAGCTTTGGTTGTCTGTTTTTTCCCCCCTCTATATTCTCATAAATTGGTATGCAATATAGATCTGCCCATCACTCAGGTAGAAATGTGTTAAAGGCTCAAGTTGACAAGTCTTCAGTTCATTCTGCATTAGCTGGTTAAGTGCAGAGCCACACTATTCCAGGTGTATTTAAAGTGCATCTTCACACGATAAAGACAGAAAATGAAAGGGGTAGAATAAGTCATCAATTTAATCCGAAAAAGAACTGCAACATCTTCTACTTGACCCCGACCAAATCATTTTGGCAGACAGTGGCTGGAATTGAACTAAGATCGCATCGAATGATTATTCTCAAAATTAATTAATATCGGTGTATTTTTCCTCAGACTACATCTGAAAATCCAACTGTATGCAGTGGCTCAAAAATGTGAATGGTACATAAGCGCTGGGAATGTTGGCAGGCTAACCTAGTTGTATCATCCTGGCAGTTAACAGAACTTAACCTAGAGAGGCTGACCCAGATTGTTTGTCTGCAACAATGCTTTCCAGTGCAGAGAGTATCACCACCATCCCCTTTAATTATATTTACTAGTATATCAATTATTTTATTTTATTTAACTATTCCGTTATTTTATTCTATTATTTAATATATTTATTTTATTATTATTATATATATTTTTTAAACATATTCTTTTTATTATATTGTTTTCTAATTTCAAATTTTGTTAATTTCATTCATTGTATTTCATAGTCCTAATTGTGCTTCGACAACTCATGTCAAATGTCAGAAAATCCTATTGAATTGCATT
Source organism: Sebastes umbrosus (assembly GCF_015220745.1). NCBI lineage: Eukaryota > Metazoa > Chordata > Actinopteri > Perciformes > Sebastidae > Sebastes > Sebastes umbrosus. Next base: position 5,963,377 of record NC_051270.1, read on the forward strand.
GAATTGAGTCCGGGGCAATGCTGCCAACAATCGAGGTACTTCCGTATAACATGGTGCTGTCATGTGGTCCTGCTCAAAAGAAATTAGCATCCCGTGTGTCACCCTCACCAGCACGGAGGATTCCGACACAGAGTTAAGGGGAGCTTATAACAGCTTCTACAACTAACCATAAGTTTCATTGCATCCCATCGAAACCTCTTTCCATTGTGTCTCATCTCTTAGAAGCTGAACAGCTGGGTGAGTATCGGGAGTTTAGAAGCCAGATTCGTACTTACATATGTTGGGAGAACTCCGGTGCCTCATCGTTGACGTTAGCCATTCGAATCCGTACTGTAGTTGTGCCAGTGCGAGGCACCTCCCCCTTGTCAATGGCCATCACTACAAACTCATAGAGGTGGTTGGTCCTCTCGTAGTCCAGAGGCCCAGCAGGAAAGATGGTCCCGTGGGGAGAAATGGTGAAGTCTGGACTCAGGGTGTAATAGGTCAACTCGGCATTCTCTTCCGAGTCACAGTCATTGGCTGACACTAAAGATGAAAACAGAGAAATGGAGAATAGAAAGAAAGAAATTAGTTAGAAGTTACTAAACAAAGACAAAATCGGGGCACCATAGATACAAACTTTTCCCTTTCCCTAAAAGGTATATATGAAGGCGGATTTATGTGATGTGCTCTCTAACACCACCTCCATTACTCTGGTGGAGTAGGCTCTCTACGACTGTGAAAGCAAGAGTGTCATGGTCAGTTGATGAATGTAACCTTTGTGAGCATGGCTGTTAGTCTCAAAACACTAGCATAAAATTGTTTAGAACATAGACTTTGGGAAACAAATATCACTTTTGTCCAATCTCAACATGATGGTGGCCAAAAGTGCCGTGTAGTAGAGAAGACTAGTAGCCACACTTTTCAGACTTTGCTAGCTTTATCAATCAACACATCTGCAATGTATAATTCATTGTAGTGTAATCAGATGATATACACCCGTACAATGCAGGTTAAATAAAATCAGAAATATATCAAATTGTAAAAGTGGAAGTTTGTTGTTGGAACATCTCCATAATAACAGCACATTCCATATTATAGAGTTAGCTTAGCATCTATTAAAGTGGACTAAATTTGGCTGAAAAGTTGAACTTTTTTCAAATGTCTACATGTAACCAGTTGCTTCAACAACATTTCAATGACTATTTCAAAAGGCAGCAGGTTCTACAGGATCTCTTAGACACATTTCTCTATAAAAGATGACAGAAATTCGAAATTAAAATAATTTACAAACACACACAACAGCATTATTGCACACATTTACGAGTGAGATGCCACCGCAGTTATAGCGGCTTGTGTAATTTTGCATACTTGCATAAATGTGTCTATATTACTTCAATTGGCTGGTGTCCATGGACAAGGGTTGTGCATTGATTGAGCTATCCTGTGAAAAACAGCAGTACTAACATGAGGCTACATCACTATGTTCTTTTTTTCTTCCTTTTTTTCTGTACCACTTGGATTTCTTTTGAAAAATTAAATTACTTGCAACAAACTTACTTATTATGCCAATAAAGCATACTGATTTAAGTCTTGCTGAAAGAGAAAATAGTAGCTGAATCAAACAAGAAAGTACAATCTGTTCTCTTATTATTTCAGAGCCAAGCTGTTTTTTTTTTTTTTCTTCTTTCTTGTATTTGAGTAAAGGAAGTCAACATTCGCACAGGATATCTATTCACTTCTCATGCTATGTGAGCAAAGTGAAGATTGCGAAGGAAGTGATGCTCCCACTGACTTAAATGTTCCGTCCCATAACACAAGGGGAGTAAGTGTTATTTGCACAGCATGCATTGAAAGGACTGTCATTTTGCAACATTTCTGTTTCTGCTTTACACATTGGGAATCCATGGAGCCAGGACTCGCTCGGCCACGAATTGATTGCCTTGCTAAAACTGAAAAGATCCACCAGGGATTTGAATAAGCATATTTTTTTCGCTAACAAGTCATGTTGCCATCAAACTCTCGATTCTCCAATTCGCCTTACACTGCAATTGGCTCGTGCCCATGCACACACAAAAACAAACACAAACACAGACCCGTGCACATGAATGAATACATGCACGTACACACATAAACACATTATTTGCTTCAGCTTACAAACTATACTTCTTCATTGCCATAACGCCTTGGGGAACTTCAAATTAATCATTTTAACAAAATGTTAACAAAACAAAAATATCTCAGTTTATTAAAAGTCTGATTATTAACTCAGCCAGTGTTTATTCTCATAAATTTGTTTCATTCCATTATGTCAGTACGAGTCCAATTTTTTTTGGAATATAATAGATTCATTGATTTTACAAAGTGTTTGCGGTATTAAATAAAATGTTTGGTGACTGTAGCCTCCAGTCTTTCATCATCCTGAACAACCATCAAATTAAACTAAAATCAATTACATTTCCAAAACACATCTTTCCCCACAAAGCTGCAAGATGAAAGTGCCCTAAACCACCGAGTTGAACTGCAACAGAGAAGAGTGCCCCTTATTACACTAATGAAAATTCAGTTTGAGAAATAAAGTGAAAAATCAAAAAACATAAGGATGCTTTCATACCTAACCTGTAATCTGGTTTGGGCTCTGGCACATTTGCCCGTTTGGTTCGTGTAGAGCTGATGATGTAGGACAACAGAGTTACTTGTTAGTCCAAATGACGTCATGCTTACAGCTCTTAGTGTGTTTGTAATCAGACTGTGAACACGAAATGGACCAAAACAAAAGCCATCTTTTTTTTCCCCCTCCTCTGTTGGCATCTTTTGGTATAAACCATCAAACACTGTAACGGCCTGTCTGTCTGCTCATATTTCTTAGAATATCTTAGTGTTAAAAACTTACTTTAATGCGACCTATTATGCTCCATTTAAAGCTCTATATTTTAATTCTGGGACTCCACTAGAGGAGCTTTGTATGTTTCACAGCTAAAACAACCCTTATTCATCTTATACTGGCTCATCATTTAGGCCCTCAGTTCATCCTAATTCTGGCCAGAGCAGCTCATAGTGCTCGTGAGCATCGCCATGGTAGCACCTCATCGCTGATTGCAGGCGCGCTCCCGCGTACATAGGTAGAACACTGGTACCGGCGTGGAGGTGAAGCAAAAGCAAACAAAAGCAAAAGAACATTGCCCTCTGATGCCAACAGAAACAGAATCCTTCTGCTGTAATGAATGTCAGAGTGGGCCATTTTTGTTGGAGGCTATCGCAGACGACAACCGAGAGAGAGAGAGAGCCGTGCGTGTGTTACTATGCATGAAAGTGTTCCTCCTCACTGAGACGGAGGTGTGCTGGAGACCTTCTCTGGGATCCAGAAGATAAACTGGAAAAGACTACCAATGCCAGCTGGGCAATTTTTGTCATTGGATTTAGCTAATTTAATGGTCTGCCTCCGAAGAAGGACAGCCGCCAATGACCCGCTGCAGCGGGGCAGCTGCTCCACGGGCCGCCGCACGGCAGAGAGATACAGCCGGGGGGAAACAGCCTGTAGAGTTGACATATTTTCACATCTTACTCTGTGAATTAAGGGTTTATTTTGACCGAACCCGAGTTGCTTGTTGTTGAAATAGTGGAAGGACTAACTAAGACGTGTTGGGTGAGTTTTATTTTGTTTGTGTCCAGTTTGAAAGACGTGTGTTTTAAGAGGAGTTAACAAGGCAATTAGGCCCGTCTTAGGTCAGTGTAAGAGAGAAACATGAATTCAGAAGGTGTACGGTTGTATTTTTCTGTTTTCTGGGGAGTTAGGTGGTGCGTGAGGTTTTTTTGATTTTTGATTGGGTAAGTGGTTCTTGGTCTGAAAAAGTGTTAGAAACACCGTTCTACACAATCCACAGCAAAAAATAAACATGGTGTGATGTTGCGATATGCCCGCGTGTGCCGCTTGGAATACAAACTGCCGTGGTTAAATATCTAGCTCGGCAATGAAAATGTTTAAGAAATAGATTTAAAACATGTCACAATCAACCAGACGCACTTGTCGCCTTCCACAGCGTGATATTAGTTGAAAGGGCAAACAGCATTAAAGCTTCAGTAGGCAGTATATTTTTGGCATCATTGGGCAAAAATTCGATAATAACCTTTCAGCATATTGTAATTCAAGTGTTCTGAGAGATAACTAAACTTTTGCACCTCATGGCTCTGTTTTCAGGCTTTAAGAAAAATCTAGTCTGTGGGAGACTTTGGCCAATCACAGGTCATTTCAGAGAGAGAGAGAGCGTTCCTATTGGCTGTGCCCCGGCTGGTGGGCGGTGCTTGGTATTTCTTCAACTGTTCTCAACATGGCTGCCGGGTCACAAACGTTCTTATTGTACAGCTAAACAGTACACTACAAGATGTTTCTGAAAACATTTGAGGAGAGAAATAGGCATTACAGTTACATAATATTGATTCATATTTGATCAGCGCTGCCTAGTTTGACCGTTTGGTCGGAGTTCGCGAGTGATCGACAGCCGCTAATAGACAGCAGTTGGACGGCAGACTCCAGCTCGGCTCTGAGTGGTATTTTTCCTCCGGTATGTGAAATCTTGCAGATGCCATTAGGAGCACCGGAGGACACAGAGGCACATCATTTTTTCAGATGACTGCTTCATGCACTACTGTCAGGATATAGTAACCGTTGTATATAAATAACTTCTTTTAAACACATTTTCTTCATTTCCACCCACTGCTGCTTTAACTTCTGTAGGCTAATTAAAAGGTCAAGCCAACTTTACTTTGGCCATCCAAAATTGAAATCCTGGTGTCATGCCTGTATCACCGTCTTATTTGGCCTGTGACTCACTACCCAACGCCGTATGTGCACTGCAAGTGTAGCCAGTAAAAATATACATTCTGGAGCACATCTGCTCTGCCTTCAATGTAGCCAAACTGTTATAAAAAGTAGCCGATAGTCGATTGCTCATTACTTAAAATTTCGTTGTAAAGATGTGCATGCATCATCTTTTTCCTCATTGTCTTTGAGGATTTTACCAATTATCTGTTTGAAACGTTATTTTGGATGCATCAATGGACAAATATGTACTTGACAGTGTCACTAATATGCAGGATAAGGGGATGCGCTTTGCCTTTAGCAGATGACCATATAAAGAAACTCAGCACTAACGCAATCTTGTAGCCGAAGTAGAAAAAAAAACGTTGTGTTGAGTGTTCACAACGGTCAGAAGCATGTCCGAAGCCTGTTGTTTTGTCATAGGAAATACTTTTACATATGTTTACATCATTATTTAACACTTTGGAGACTTTTAATATGAACATCTGACATTGTAACGTAAAAGTCGTAGAAAATAAGGAAAAGCATAATAGGTCTTCTTTAAATTTGTACTACAGCATACCTACCCATTCTTGACAAAAATGGTTACCTACAGTATCTCACAACCACATTGATTTTTAAAAGGCTGCATAAAAATCTGAAAAGATGCAAACAGCACGAGAGGATAAGGGGAGGGGATGGCAGGATGAATGTGAAAGCTTACAGTATGTGAGTAAATGTTATGTTATTCAAAGGTTTTTCAGCTGCTACTTGATAAGCTGGAATTATCCCAAATGACAGGAGGAAAAAAAAAACACTGTAATGTATTGTCAACACCATAAGCAGGATGGATGTTTCATCATTAAATTGCCATAAGCATTGGTTTACAGCTGCAAAGGTAGCTTCTCTGTATGTATTATGCCACACTGCCTTCTTTTTAGCAGGGGGAAAAAATTGCAATACACAACCGAAAACTGTATCAAATCAGGTGTTGAAATGGCAATTTGTGTCCAGAATCAGCCACAGTTTATGTTACAAATCACGGTGTTTGTACAGTCTGTTATTTAGATTCATGGTCAGATTTGCAAGCTGGATAAAGTGGATTTACGCGTGTTTACCCTGCACTAGAGTCCTGGTTACAAGGACTGACATTTTTCTGAATTACAACTGAAACGCAGCTGCTTCGCTGCTGTAAAGTGATGAATAACCTCTCATCCAGCGACGATGTGTAGAAAATGGACTGCGGCGCTGGTGTCGGCCCGACGTCCTATCCCATGCAGTGGCCAAGCGCATGTCACATATGAGTCAATATTTAATTTACTAAGTACAGATTTGTACTCTTCAGAGCAGTGTTTGAGCATGTATTTATCAGCAAGTCCTTCTGTAATCTTGAATCAGCATTGTTGTGCTGGCATCACAACATGGGGGGGCACAGTACATTTCTGGCTGCATCTCCCATGTCTGGCTGGCATATAATGATTTTGTACTGAAGATGGAAACTGCAGGAGTCTCAGATCTCTATGGAAAGTGAGATAATTGGCTTGCTTGGTACTCTGCAGTTTTTTTTTTCCAACTTGGCGAAGTACACATTTGTCCACTCTCACGATGGAACTGATTATGGGATTACTAGCACATGATTTAGCAAAACGATGCTGGATGCCCATTTCTCCCAGCTCATTTAATTTAATACTGTGCCTTTTAACCCGTTTAATGAAGTAAAGGGGAAAAAAACATGTTTTTATTTCAGGAGGCCGGGCTGTTCAGCTTCAGGTGCAACCAGAACTGGATCGGGTAGGATTAATTATATTTATTGTAACATGCATTTAAGCTTTTTTGTTTTATTTTATTTTTTCAAATTTAATGAGAAAAACAGAGAGAGTGTTTGGCATAGGAGTACATTGCATGAGCCATTTTCCACCTCACCAAGTTTAAAAACTAATTGCCTGTGTTCAAATTGGAAAATTGGAAACTCTGGAAATGTTCTAGGATACATATACTGTTTCAGATATAATAAACAGATACAGTCTGTTCAGGAAACACTGAATATGTTTTTAATTTAAATATTGGGAGCTCCTCATATAATCCCAAAAGTACCCTCTCCCAACCCAAACGCGCAAACACATACGTATACACATGGGCGGGTACACACACAGCAGCACAGCAGGGTGAAACTTCGCGCCTCCCTTAGTGCACCTGTTGATGGCAGCAAGATGAGCGCCTGCTGTGCCTCCTACACCAAACACCTCATTCCCTCATTAACTTTCTCCCTTTAACTTGAGCTTTTTTTGTTGTTGGGGGAGGGGAACGGAAATAAATGAGAGAGAGAGAGGGAGAGAGAGAGAAACAGAGAGAGAAACAGAGAAAGAGAGATAGGGGTATGACATGCAACAAAGGTCCCCAGGCCGTAATAGAAACTGAGACGCTCGGCTACCAAAGCGCTCCTTTTACAAGCATTTTTATTGTTAGATCTGGAGTCCCAAAATTTCCGTTGTGAACCCGTGTTTGTAGGCCCATCTTATCTGAGTAACGCGACCTTGGCCGGAAAATACTGCGCCACTGACTTTAGACCAGGTTTTTGTTGGTCAATGGCGCAATGGCATACTGCTACCTCAAGATAACAGTGTGCCAACAATGCGCCTGACCACACCTCACTTTAAGACCAACTTGCCAATTGGCGCGTGAGTACATTTGCTACTTACACAACGTGGGAGCCGAGTGTGAAAATGACAACTGAATTGGTCTGAAACTAGAAATTTCAGTTGCACTGCGTTTTGAGGATAGGGCCTTTAGTCTTGTTACAACATACCACGTCGTAGCCAGGTCAGGCGCATCTTTGGAACCTCAGGTGAACAATGTTCATGCATCTGCTATGTGGTTACCCTTTTGTATCACAGTTTGCTATTGCTCACACTTCCTGTAGAAACAAACACAGGCACCTGCAGTAGTATGCCAGCATGTATTGTGCGAACTAAGACTACGGGCTCTATCTTACACTCGGCATAAAGCGGCGCAAAGCGTGACCACCGTGACCAGAAAGACCACGGTGCACACACGCCTCTGTGGCGTCTCCTCTCATCATCCCTTTGTGTGTGTGAGTGTAGACGTAGGCTACTTCGAAGTTTGCGGGCCTTCTCCCCCTAAACAGCGGCGTTTTGAGGCTGATGGATCCACACTTTACGCATCGCCTCTACAGCAGATCCCAGCTTCAATCCTGTGCGTAATGCACCTACAGAGGATTCTGCTCAGCCGGTACAATGTGGTTATTATTAAATTGTTTACTAGAGCACAAATGTGTTTAAAAGAGCAAAACATCGTTTATCTAACGTTAGCCTCTTAATTTTTTTCTCAAAGCGCACCAGATTGATGCATTTAACTTCAAAATGTACAACATTTAGGGTGAATATTCATATTGCAATAAATATCATAAAAAAATATATATTGCAATGTCAGTTTTACCCAATATTGTGCAGCCCTAGTCTTCTCCCTACGTGTTCATTAGACAACAATCTATGCCAGTGAGTACTTCAGTCCAAGGCGCACACATCCTTGACAGTTAGATGCGTTGTCTCCGTAAACCTTCTAATTACCAGTAACATGATTGTTTTTTCACTGATCTTTTATGGCTTTAATTATTCAATATTGTATTGTATCAGCTCATCCAAGTTACTATTTATAACTTGTGTAGCTCCACTGTTGATCCAGTTGCTGTGTTAAGTTGAATTGCTCTTACACTGGGCTGAACATCATTGTGTTTGTACTGAATGGATTTATTGCACAAAACCTTTTGATGTAGTATTCACCATGCTGTGCTCCATAGCTTTTCACTGTGTGCTTGTTGTGGGTTGTGCTCTCTGCTAATTGTTTCAGTGGCACAGATTTTATTCAGTACTTGATTCATATACAGCACGTCTTTGCTGCGTACTAAAATGCTATAGAGCACACGCATCCTCTCTCTCTCTCTCTCTCTCACATACAATATTGGCAAAGCACATTCCCATGAGCAACAACAGCTAAGTAAAACAAACTAAGGATATGTATAAGACCTATACAAGGACAACATGTCAATATCAATATAGTTCTTCTCCTTAGAGTGTGCCGATCCGAGATGTGCACATGTTAAAGTCCTTGGTAAGTACAATATATGTAAAGGATAGTCTGATCTTTCATTTATATTCAGCCAATTTGTTGTTGTTATTGTTCATTTTCTCACCTCTCTACCAAAGCAAGTCACCACTTGGGGTAACTTCTCCTATCCAGAGATCACATGACACAATCAAGGTTAGAAAGAAATCCCTAATTAGAGGCTGATCTTTTTGCCATTTCCCTTTTAACGACCTCCTCGTGAACACGAAGCAGAGACTGCTGCACAGTACTGTTAGCTGGAATGACAAACAAAACATTATACTATTATTTTAGTTATTTTATAACTCCTTATGGTACCTTGTGGTAAATCTTGTGGTTCATGGCATGTTGATACCCCTGTAATCTCCCAGCTTTAGCCCAATTGTTTACTCTCACTGTTGGATCATCACTAAGTTGTTCTTTACCAAAACAAGACTTGGTCAAAACTGAGTATATGGTTGGACCGTGTATTGTCAGTCTGTGAATTTGTGGCTGAATTATTCAGTTGTCATGTCTATAATCTTAAATCCAGCGGTACATGTCAAGCGAGAAATAGGCTTTGCCACTGCTGAATCTTGTTTCATTTTAGAACTAGATCACCTAGTTTGACAGCTTGGTTCAAGCTTCGTGAGCCGCTGGACGGGTTCATTTGCATAAAGGACCGTTTCCCGAGTTTTCATTTCGAAAGAGCAACGGCCAATGAGGAAACTCCAACACTTGGCCGACCAATTGTGTAACTTCATCACTCAGTAAGCCAAAAACTGTTGCTGGAGTTTTGACCATTTTTTCTTTTCATTGTCAGTACGATGTGCAAATTATTACTATAAACTTTTATTCAAATTTCACTATAATTAATAAACAGAATTGATATACTTTCTCCAAATGTACAGGAAAGCATATTTCAACGTGAGAATGAGTCTACACGCAACACATATTAGTATTTTTTGTGGCAACATTAAATTGGTTTTCCCAGTTACACTGTAGCTAGGCTAAAAAAAAAACTATTAGATCTAAATGCAATAATAATTTCTGAAATTCAACAACATTTGATTGAAACATACTTTACTTTTACTTTTCATTTGCACAATTTCATTTTCAGTTTTACTCAAACTAAATGATGTTCGCTATGTGCAATTTCAGCTGTAAAGCAATACGACTATTATCACAGGATAAGGGATTTTACAGGTCATAGCTGTTCTGTTATTTCATATGACACTGTGTGTTTGTGAAATACTGTATGTGCATGTTACTCATTTTGACCTTTATTAAATAGGCCATTTAACTAATGGTGATAATGATTAGGATGATTGCAATGGTCTTCACACATAGCAGCTAAAACACAGCCCAAGTGTAACTAGAATTACCGCCTCATGGTTTTATGCCTCCGCCAACAAGTCAAGTTGCAGTTTACATCCATGTCTGCCCAAAATGGCATCATTTTATCCTGTTAGACATGTGTGAAAATATCAGAATTAGCATATGTATACTTGAAAAATGTTTTTTTTTCTTTGTGAGGTCACATTGATCACCAAATTCTAATCAGTTCATCCTTGATTCCAAGTGGATGTTTGTGCCAGATGTTACAAAATCGCCTCCAGGTGTTCATGTGATACCACTTTCACGAGAATGGGACAGACGTGAGGTCACAGTGACTTTTGACCACCAAAATTTAATCAGTTCAGCCTCGAGTTCAGGTGGATGTTTGTGTCAAATGTGAAGAAATTCCCTCAAGGCAATCCTGAGATATTGGGTTCATGAGACCGGACGGAGAACTCAAACACATAATGTCTCCGTCCAAGGCCATCTCTGGCGCAGAGGCGTAAGAACAACAAAGTTTTGTAATGTGAATTCAACCCAAAAGTTTTCCGCCTGCAGCCTAAGCTAATGAGCACTCCCAACGAGGTGTCATAACAGCAGTCATTAATAATGTATGTACTGCATGCAGCGTTTTATTTCCCTGCGTTTTGCTCTTGTCAATACTCATTTGCAACTCTGTTGGTGTTTCCATTTTTAGCCAACAGTAAGTAAACCTGTTTATTTAATTTGAAGCACCACTTTGTTTTGAGCTGTAAACAGAATGATCTTGAGCTGCTTTTAAAGTGGAAATATTATTCCACTCGTCATGCAATTTGGATCAATAATTAACATTTTTGTAATACATTCAATTTATCTTAAATAGAATGCGTAGTCTTTATGCGGTGTAGAGAGAAAGAAGTGTGAAATTTATTTGCCGTCAGTTTCGGCGGTAGTCTGTCAGAATCTAAAAAAAGAGGGCTTCTTAGTGTTAAGTCACACTGTGAGAGATCAAATTGTGACAAGTCGCACCCACAACAGTTACCATTACCATTTCCTCACATAAGATGAAACTTAAGCGGTCCCCGTGTGGAAATTGGGTCGTTACAAAAAAGGAGAGGCTAGTGCAGCTGCACTGATGGAAGTGGCGGTGATTTCACGGCTGCCAGTGCTGACAAGTACCTACTCCGTTTCCTTACCAGTCAAAACACATGAATGTTAAAAAAGCTCAGCCACTCTTATTTTGTTCTGAAAGCCTCTACAGCAGGGCCTCTCAAACATTTACATAACACAGACCCCGCACACATTATCCCACTGAGCTGCACCTGGTCTAGCTTTACTTCCACGGATTCCTAAGGTAAAATATTTTGTGTTTTTGATGAAGTCTTGAATTTTACAACCACCTAATATGGACATAGAAAAAATAAAAAACTAATCTTGTGATTCAGCGGGATATTCATTATAATCACACTGGGGAAAAAAAAAAAGAATAGCACTGCAGCATTTCCCCCCTCAGAAACATCATGATTTATTCATTATGTATTGTGTTTATCAGGTGTGTTGAAAGATAATTTTAAGAAGAACACCCCAACATTTTCAACATTGCGTGGGAGTTTTTTAATTAGTGAAGTTAAATAGTAAAATAACACAAAAGCAGCTTCCTTTAGTGCTTTTGTTTATGATTGTTTGAGAACTAGAAAAGCTAAAGAAAACCGGAAAGTGCATCTCCAATTCCCTTAGCAAATATGTACAATAGAAAAACAATGAGAAATGGATTATTTTTTAGTGCAAGATAATGTCATTTTATGCTGTCTGAAGACAAAAACAAAGAAGTGCACTCAGTGATGTTGTGCAGGGCAAACTAATGGGAGTTTAACCATGATGGGAGGGGCGAGGGGGGTTACGGATGGGACACACAGTCTTTTGAGATTGGTCCGGATGTCTCATCTGAGGCTGTTCTCATACACTGTTCGTAGCTATACCTAGGAAAACTAATGCACTGTAATTTGTATTAATCCCATGAAATAAATTTGTTTGTAATCCATGTAATCGTGAACCAGGAAGTATAAAGACATTCGTGATGTGTTGCTGGACATTCGCAGGAAAACACACGAAAAATGAGGAATAGCTTTTCATAATATACGTTGTATGTAAGCTCACCTTGCAGCAGGGACGTTGCTGTTGTCACAGTCTCCGGTACGCCATCCTTGCTGTAAATGGACTGGAGGAACTCTGGAACGCAGTCGTTTTCATCGGCAATAACAACTCGTACCTGAGAGAGAATTGAGGAGGGGAGAGGAGGAGATTGAAAGATGGAGAGAGACAGGGAGGGAGTTAGAGAATGGAGAGGAGGTTGGCATGAGTAAATAACATAAAGTCTAACCTTCATCAGACAGACTTTGCTCTTAAATGTGGCATTAAAACAGTCAAATTCCTGTCACATGAACTCATCAAATCCACTGCAATCAAAATCTTAAAAGGTAAAAATTAAGGTTGTTGAAGTAAATTTGTTTTAACGCCGCTAATTTCTTTAACGCAATCCATCTTTCGAAGGTTGTAGCGGGCTCATTTTAAACCTAGAGTGAAGTGCTGGTGCACCAACCATGTCATACTAACTTGTCAGGAAAGAGGCTAAATAACGCTCCAAACTTACGCTAAATTTTGGCGAGGAAAAACTGTCATGGCGATTTTCAAAGGGGTCCCTTGACCTCTGACCTCAAGATATGTGAATGAAAATGGGTTGTGTGGGTACCCACAAGTCTCCCCTTTACATACATGCCCACTTTATGCCAATCACATGCAGTTTGGGGCAAGTCATAGTCAAGTCCGCACACTGACACACAGACAGCTGTTGTTGCCTGTTGGGCTGCAGTTTGCCATGTTATGATTTATGCTAAATGCAGTACCTGTGAGGGTTTCTGGGCAATGTTTGTCATGGTTTTGTGTTGTTAATTGATTTCCAATAATACATATATACATGCGTTTGCATAAAGAAAGCCTATTTTCCCACTTCCATGAGTATTAACAAATCTCCCTTTAAGGTACACTTTGAACACAAAAAATGTGCGATTAAATATTGTAATCGATCGACAGCTCTAGTAAAAATAAATCTTTCAACATGATTATTCTAAGTAATTCAAAATGCCTCAAGAATTCTTCTGACAAGATATACATCTTTAAAGTTGAACAAATGAACACTAGGTCTTGTTTATCTCGTTATTATACCTGTGTGGAACTGCATTGGGAATTCTGAGCAATTTACTTCACATAAACCATACATTATATCATAAAAATGAGTAAAGCGTTTCTTCATTTCCGATCTCATACATGTTTCAGTAATGCCGTTACCATATCTACATGCTAAAGCTGCCCAGGCAATCACGAGAGGAAATGCTGGAGATTAAAAGTCACACTGGGTCGGTGTTATGAAAATTTTAAATCTGGGATTACTACTTCAGGCACCGTCCGGAATTGGTTTTCTTTGGGTCCGGAGTCGTTTTCATCTGCGAGTAACCCAAATTAACCCTTTCCCTAGCCAAAAGCAAGCCTCATCCCAACCTTCTCCAAAGGCGTGCCCTGACCCTGATCCCTCTGGTTTATTTACCCCTCCGCAGTGAGGGAGCTTCTGCACAGTCGGCCCCTTCAGTAGGCCAGCGGAGAATGCAATCTTGTGCAATTTTTCAGAAGCCCTGAGCTAACAAATGGGAGTGGATCAGTGTGCAAAGATGAATTTGTATGGTGTGAGCATGTAGGTGTGTGTGTGTGTGTGTGTGTGCGTGAGACACCGTAATGCAGTTCAGTTCATTAGGGGCATGAAGGCAAACACAGCATCTTCTACCAGATGTCGACTGCCTGCTTGCGGCATTCAAGAGGAATAAATACAGACATGAGCTAGCTGGAGAGTGGGGCTGTCAACGAATATTCTAAATGTGAAGATATATTCGAATAATAAATAAAACAGATATTCAAATATGAAAATCAATATTCTATTGTAGAAGAAAAGAGCACTACCGCAGCTCTCTGTCTCGCGCACACTGAAAACACATCATGACGGGAGTCAACACAACGTCACTTTCATTGATTGAAAATGAAATGTAGCGTTAGGTCGAGCTGAAAGAGGAATAATTCAACAACAAGTGTAATGATGGAGAGAACACGTCGACACTGTGTCTTAACAGCCAACGTTACGTTACATCATGAAAACAAACCACGTACCTACACTCACTCACAGCCAGTTAGGACGTGTCAAGGACATAAAGTGCAAAAACTGATGTGCTTTTTTAGAACAAATATTCAAACGTCATTTTGGGCAATTCTTACTGCCCTACTGGCCGAGATCTTCCGATACAATTTTTTCCTTCCTGACACCAATTCCGATACCTGAACTTCCGGTATTGGCCGATATCGAGTACCGATCCGATATCAGCGTGATAAACCAAATATATTCTTATTGTTATTCTTCTTCTTCTTCTTCTTTGTATAATACAGCTGTTTACAACTGACCATGTATGGATTGTGATATGATTTCTATCTTTGTTGCATGGCCTGGCTCAGGTTAAACCCTTTGTAAAACATGAACACATACATACAGAGAATAAATGCAATAGATCTTTATTTTAGTATCCAATTTGTCAGTTACAAAGAACATAAATAAATGAATCTAGGAATATATATAACTATTCCGTATTATCTTAGCAGTCTCCTAAGCGGACAGCTCTGTGTGCTAATTTGTCCTGCAGGGTGCAACATTCAAACACCCTACTAGGCCACTTTTCTTGTTGGATTTTCCACTTGTGAAATATTGCCAAATGGCTGACATTTCCCTCTCTCTGACTAACGTTACACTCTCAACTAGCACCGCACTGTTGTTGTTTGCTATCGTCACGTGACAAACTACCTGTAATCAGTTCTTCTTCGCTGCTCTAAAACAGTAGTGGCCAGTGGCAGCCACGATGCATCCAGGGCGACAGCACAGCGAAGGCTACTGGTTTGGAGCGGCGAAGAAGAATTGATATCCGGTTAGACAAGTTTTCTGGGTTAATAAATTATGGTATCGGATTGGTGCATAGAGTGATGTACTCGCCGATACAAGATACTGCATTTTGGGCAGTATCGGACGCATTTCTGATACTGGTATCGGTATCAAAACAACTCTACCTTCTGGAGAGCCTCCACTCTCAGCTCCACTTCTTCTCTTCCATATAAACACAGCGGTATAGACACAAACACTACAGATCCCTCTCTGATATACACACACACACAGACAAACACACACACACACACACAGTGTGAGTGGTCTGCAAATACCACTGGTATTAAATCCTGGTAGGTAAGATGAAGTTCTGTAATATCAGATAATCCTTCAGCAAAGATCAGCTTGAAAGCAATGGACAACAAAATAAAATCTGACCATGTCAACTTCCTGAGGTGATTTGTGTGTGTTTGCCAGTGACTGTTAATCTTTGTTTGCCTGTGTGCATGCGTGTGTGCGTGTGTGTGTTTGCATGGCAGAGTGCCTGTGCGCCAGCATGACGGGGAAATGGCAGGGGTTCGGCAAGACATATGAACGTACAGTACATGTGTGTACAAGGCTGAGGGAAAGCAAGATTGAATGAGAAGAGAGGGGTAATAAAGCAAGATGAACACATGCACACATTGTGGGCGCACACACATATACACACTTGGGGCAGCTGCAGGCAGGTCTCAGGCTGGTTAGGTAACTAATGGTGCCGATGAGCTATCACTCCTGGAGGGAGAAACTTGGAAACTACCTGCAAATTAAAGTCATGCTCAGTGACTCCAGTCAACACAAATACACCACCTCTGTTCGCTATTTTGGCAGACAGAGACAGATTTCTGAAAAGCAGAAAAAAAAAATCTAAAGCAAAAAACGGACAGCTGCACAAATTAAAGGGTGGTATTATTTCTTTCTACAGTCCTCCACTATTAATGCTATAGTAATATACTTTAATAAGAGAACGAGGGGGAAATAGAATGCCTTAAAGGTTCGATGTTTAGGAATTTTTGGGGGATTTTTTGACAGAAATGGCATATAATATTTAGGGTTGTCAATTGATTAATCGCATGTTTGTCCAATAGCGATGTTAAATCTTCAGTAGGCAGTATATTTTTGGCATCACTTGGCAATAATTCCATAATAATCTTTCAGCATATTGTAATTCAAGTGTTCTGAGAGAAACCTTCTGCACCTGCTCATGGCTCTGTTTTTAAAAAAATCCCGTGACGGGAGACTTTGGCCAATCACAGGTCATTTCAGAGAGAGAGCATTCCTATTGGCTGTGCTTCGGCTCTGTGAAATTTTGCAGATGCCATTAGGAGCACTGGAGGACTTAGAGGCACATGATTTTTGTTTCAGATTACCTGTCTCATGCACTATTGTCAGGTTATAGTGACCGTTTTATAAAACTATTTTTTTTTTAAATCATATTTGCTCCATTTCTACCCACGGCAGCTTTAACACTATGAATATTTAAACAACTGAATGAGTGTGATGGTCATGCCTCGTCACCACCATGCACTATAAACCACTTTTTGTTGCAGCCATTCAGCCCTCCATTATCCTCTCAATTGTTCCAATGTGATATAATGATTGATACCGCAATTGTGTTCAGGAGGCAGCAAAGAGCACATATAGGGGCATTAAAGCTTATATAAAGCACAGAGCATTTGTAAAAAAGGTTTACCCTGTCAACAAGATTAGCCTACACAACACCATTTATCCACTGCTGATACAGAACAAAAAAAAATGTTGGAGACAGAATTCTCCTACAAATAGTTTTCCATATAAATAGTTAATTTGTTTGAAATGCAAATCAATTTCTTTCAAGAATCGCCTTAAAATTGAAAATAAAATGAAGTATCGGTGCATCACAGGCAGTATGATCAGCGTTCAACACACACAGCATAGTGTCCATGTGGTGGTGTTACACTGCGCAGACAGAGAGGCGGCTGTGGGGGCAGGAAGGTTACGGTGTCGAGAAGGCGCTGGCTTTTCAGCGCTGATGGGACTATATATGAGGATGTTCAAATAGCTTACCCAGGCTCCAAAGGGCAAGCATAGGGCTGAGGAGGCTGGCCACCCAAGGCAGCAGTGTGGGCAGACAAGGGCACATACCAACTCTCTGCCAATTTATTTCATTCTTTCATTCCACCTCCTCGCCATTGGATCTAGTAATCCTCCTCTCATTTCTCTTTTTTCCCCTCTCTCTCTGTCTCTGTCCATACAGGCTCTCGGTGCTCTGTAGTCCACAGGGGCCCAGAGCGGAGCAGTTGAGGACAGATCTGTTCAGCAGGACATGTTTTAGCCTGAGGTCAGACTAATGATGGAAACCAGACCAGATGCATCGATGCCTGCAGCGGTCAGCCGCTGTTCTCTCACTTCCTGACAACATGAGGAAGTCACTGGGAATTCCAAAGCAGTCATTCCAGACAGACAAGTCTATTTGGGTACGACTGAAGCCAACACTCACACTGTTTGACTAAAAACCAGATATGTACAGTTATCTTTTAGGTTGAGGATTTTCATGCCCTTTTACAATCAATTCAGGTTAAAGGCATCCCATAACAACCCATGTAGCATTGATGAGTTCAAAATGCCTCCCATTAAACAAAAAAAAGAGACCAATCAGGAGGTCCTAGAACCAAACGATCACTTTAACTGCAACATTTGCAACTATTACCATCCATACAGCAACTGTAAATCAATAAAATTAAATCTAACTGCATTCCAGCAGCTTAAATGTATGTCCAGCTCAAGGATGTCTCAGAGTAGACTGGGATTTTATGAGCAGTGTGTGGTTACTTTATTGTCTGCGAGATATATCATAATCACCACTGCTCACCACAATTCAACAGCTGTCTTCCAGCCAACTATCGCTGCACTGGGTCCACAATTCTGTCCAAGAAGAAGTACGTGACAATAGCTTGAAATGCAGCAGATCAAAGTCAGCCGTGCTACACGAGAAATAAGCAAAAAAGGACTGGACATCGTTCCACTAGTAGAAGACTTATTAATTTGAGGACTTGTCAGATATTGTCTGCAGTGTGCTGTAAAGATTGACGAGATAACCTTGTAATGTCAACAATCTTTGAGGTTTGAGGACCATCAAGTCATTGAATTTGACAGTGGAGATATAACTGGGAATTCACACACACACACACACACACACACAAACAAACCTCCGCTGCGCTGCTCATGCTGTCCAGGCCCTCGCTGGCTCGCACCAATAGCAAGTAACGATGCTGGTCGCTCTCGTAGTCAATAGGGCGGGTCAGGCTGATTTCCCCCGTCTCTGCTGAGATGGAGAAGAGGCTGCTGGGATTGATGAGGAGGCTGTAGCTGATTGGTTTCTTCTGGAAGGACACAGCAGGCGTGACCAGGAAGCTGGGAAGTGATGGAGAAAAAGTACACCGCTGACTGAATGTGCAGTACAGGGTGGGGTAGTAGGGAGCAGAGTATATGGGAGCATCCAAAGTCAATTAGTTGCATCCACGTTTCCCTCACTTGTTCTGATCTGTACTAATAAAGACACAGTTATCACTGGCAGAGCAGCAGTGTTTTCTCTCTGTAGTCTGTTACCTGTTTAACAAACACCTGCACATGAATAACAGCTGCAGTCTGTATTTATATTGAGGTCCGTGTCCTGTTAAGATGCTCAGGAACCATTTCTACTGGCACAATGCCTTTATATCATTTATTCATTATTAGCGTCTGTATTTATTGATATTCTGATTGTGAATTAATTATTTAATAACCCAGAATATGATGATGGTGTCTTTTGAACACGAGAAATTATTTATTAGGCTCCTTCAGCCGCAGTGTGAAGGAGAGATACCTCAGGTCCTTCTGCTGCTGTTCAGACCTACAAGTAACACAGATGTTAACTAGGTGGTGACTAGATGGCGGAAAACACAACAGATGTTTGTTTTCTTCCGGAAAAAAAAGGTTCAGGTGATATGGCATGGCAAATCACGGAAGGACACGTCATTACTGATAAGACACAATCAAGGTGAGGACGTGGGTTTCCCAGTCATCGCCATCACGCAACCCTGGAGTTTTAAAACTAAAACGGGGTCAGCAGCGTTTTCAAACGTCTCCGTATTAGGGGCTCGAAAACACCGGAATAGTGTGGACGCCAGGCATAAACGTAGCAAAGTTATGCATTTTAAGACAAAAACCTATTAGTGTGGATGTAGGCTGGTGTAGAGAAGAATTATGTATGGCAGAAGCCTTTTCCACTATGGCAACTTAACAACGCGTAACTTGGAGTGTTCCACACCCTGAACTGAAGAACCTGTAAGGCTTTTGTTCTCGGTTCTGCTTTGAGTTTTGACTGTGTTTTGCAAACATTTTGTCGTCATACAAGTCTTTAAAAAAGCAACACCACTTTGGATATATGCCATTAAATAGGCGACAGTGGCACTAGTACTGTTTTTTTTTTTTCATGTTTACACACAATGACTTTTAGATATGACTATCATTAAATTCATAGTGCGACTCCTCCTGCGGTAGGAGGTTGACAGAATGGAGTGAACGAGACCAACAGCAGACCAGCTCTTATCCAGCTGTCCAGCTCTCCGCCCCCCCCGGAGACAGGTAGGCTGCCCCGAGGGACGCACCAGCAGCTGCCGGTCCCGCTCCCTCTGCTTCCTACCATCAAACAGGGAGGTGCAGGTGAAGAATCTGATGGGGAAAAGAAGATGCAGCGCGAGCATTTCTTCACTATATTTCCTTCACTTTCGAAAAAACAGTAATTTTACCTTGCAGAACACAGAAGTTGCTGGTGTATCGCTGCCTCGATCGATTAGTTTGTCTGACTTTGATGAATCCAAATTAACCCTTTAAATTACCAAAGTCACACAATAACACAAACTAACCGATCGAGGCAGCGGTATACCAGCAACTCCCGCGTTCTGCGAGGTTAAATTACTGTTTTTATCCGAGGAGTCTAGTGACTTTGAAGAGAGCATGGATGGGTATATAACAGCTTCAGTTCCCCATCAGAAAGGGCTGTCTGACGGCAAGCTAAAGTGGTGAAAATATTTTAAGCATAGCGTACTCTTAAATTGATTGATGTTTTTAGGTGAGCCTTTCTTTTAGGCGGCTAAAATATCCATCCACAGCAGAACATTGCTTTGCTCCCTTGCTGGTGCTCCTGTCTGTTTCTCCAAACTGGGAGGATGCCGACCATCATCTACTGTAGGTAATACACTGACTATGGATAAGTACCTCATACAAACCCACTTCAAAACACCCAGACTATCCTTTTAAAAAGGCAAGTAGAGCGAAAGAAGAGCAGAGAAGAATGGAGTAGATTGAAGTATCTTAGAGCAAAGTG
Source organism: Sebastes umbrosus (assembly GCF_015220745.1). Taxonomy (NCBI): domain Eukaryota; kingdom Metazoa; phylum Chordata; class Actinopteri; order Perciformes; family Sebastidae; genus Sebastes; species Sebastes umbrosus. The sequence continues at coordinate 5,983,927 of NC_051270.1, forward strand.
ATGAGAAGAGTTGAGAAGAAGAAGAAGAAAAAACAGTAAAGTCAAGTACATTTCTGTACAGAGTGTCTACCAGAGTAGTACTACGTAGAGTACACAAAGAGGAGGTAGGGGGTGGGGGCACACAGGTGTAAAATGCTGAGTTGTTGCTTGTTGTTTATTAGACGTGCTATCTAACCCTTACTCAATTTCCCTGATGAGATCAACAGCAGACTGGAATATCCACTTTATTGGTTTGCCAAATGTGTCAGTCAAATAAAAGAAGCTGGAGGGGGATAATGAGACCAATCCAAGGACACTAGTCATAACTGCACCACTTTAGTCAGACCTGAGGCTCTGTGTGCATGTGTGCTCATGTGTGTGGAAGGATACACAGGCCTACACAGTTTAATGTGTGAAGGCATGTGTATGTGTAACATGCATAATTTAACATACATCACACTGATACACTACGATCGCATACGAATAGTGTAGAGACCATGCATTACATCCATCACGGTCCACTGCATTATAATGCAACGCTGTGTGTGTGTAAATCAATACTTGATGGCAGTGCTTTTACTCGTGAGCTGCATATCATCTATAGCGGTCTGTGAAACATGAAGATGTGTAAGCACATCCAGAGAAAGAAGGAAATGTTATATGTGTGCACTTGAAAGTTTTTGTGCATAAACTCACGGCTGTCCTTCAGGGGTGTTTTCCGGTATGGCGATGGTGAAGGAAGCGTTGGTGAACTGTGGCGGCCGGGCTCCAGCCACCACAGAGACGGCGACAGGGGCGCTGCGGCTGCCAAGCCGGTCGGCGGCCACCACTGTCAGCAGGTACTCCCTGTCCCGCTGCAGGGGAAGGCCTGTGGTTCGTACCTGGCCGTTCTTCCTGTCCACTTCAAAACGACCATCGCCACCTACAGATAGAAGCAATATGTTTGTTGATTGCAGTACCATTTTAATTTATATTCAATATATATATATATCACTCGTTCCAGAGTCCATCACAAATGCAGCTTGTTTAATTACACATTCCACAACAAACATTTCCAAAACATTTTTTTACTTTAAGCCATAATCTGCATGGGTTTTAATTAAGGGTGGGAAAAAATGTATTTCACTTATGTATCGTGATTTTTTTTTACCATTTTGAAAGAGTTTTTTTAATGCCAGAATCAATGTATTAGCTTCATTTGAGTCTATGCGGAGATAGAAGGAAGTTCTTGCTATCATTGATGTAGTCTGAGTAACGTGACATCATATCCGTTCTGTATCCGTCAACCAAAAGAAACTGCAGCCGGCCGAAACAAGAAAGCAGCAAACGGCGGAGGGTCCGTGTGGATACGACCTGCACCCTCACATGTTAAATCCAAAGTGGTAAACACTACACATACAGTAAAGTATGGAAACACTTTGGGTTTCGCACATTGCAGGAAAAGCAGAGCTAGACATCATGGCTAAAGCTGCATGCTAACTCTGTCATGGAAAGGAAACGTTATTGTAATGCGATAGCGTGCGGTCATGCCAGCAACCATTCGCATCTCTCTGGTCAAATCGGTCGACGCTACAACTGCCGGCGCCAGCTGTTCTGAGCTAGTAACAGACTTGATTTTCACAATAAGGTGTTAACAAAGGAAACTGTATATACAAAATACATATATAACAATATGATTGATTGGATTATATTCACCAGAAGTATACAACATTACATGTCCCTTATAAATTAAAAAGAAAATACATTTAATTTGTGACGGAAATTTCTTTACTCTTTGGGTTGCTGGAAAAAATGTAATGTTGTCCCCATTAGTCAATTAGACACAAAAACATGGGTAAAAAAAGGGTTGGGAACAATGAAAGGTAAGCGGTGACATTTTAAGACCACAGTTTATGTAATTAAATCATAAATATTAGCAGAATAGAGGTAAGTAGAGTGTTTCTCACTGAAATAACGAGCAGAGAAACTATATAGGAGATGCAAAGGATTCATGCGTCATGATGCGAGTTGAAGCTGGGTTTATCGTGATCCTTTTTCTTCCAGGCTTCTTTCGGTGGTTTCATGTTGAGTAGGCTTTCCCCTGGACACATAGCAGACTGCCAGGGTTACGGCTCAGAGTCAAGCAGCGCACAGGACTACAAGGCAAGAGGCTGTGTAAATACTGCTGCCTTCAAGAGCAGTCAAAAATATTGTAAACGTATGCTCAGCGGGCACCAATAAATTGCTAGATATGACTGGACAGTCAGTTTTCCAAGTTGTTGAGATGTGAAATGCAAAGAGCAGAGAGACTGGAACAGGGGTGTTAAAATTCATGAATTGTAGGTAACATAACAGTGTACGATAAGGCTTCCATCAAAACTTCTCTAAATGTAATGTAGTTGTCATTTTTCACTCTGCGTGATAGACGGCATCCTACTGTCACACCCAATCCTGCATTCACAAAAAATAATTAAACCAACATCAATTCAAATAACTGAAAAGTTTAGTCTAGACACTAACATTAATGTGTATGTAATTTCTATTGTCAATTTATTCTCTGTCACCCCCATGGGGAAAATTGGAACACCGTCTCTTTATAGTCAGTGGTTTAACAGATCCCACAATGGGCAGAAGAAATCATTACATGGCAAACAATAAGAAAGGCAATTATTTTTGCGTAGTGGAGAAATAAATTACATTACACTGGAAAATAACTATGTGTGCATTAACTACTTACTGGCTCAGTAAGAGGCTCAAGTTTCAAGGAGCAACAGAAACAGACTTGACTCTGCATCATGGAAAATGTTCAGAAAAAGTGTTTGCCATGAAACATTTATTCTCTCTGTATTATAAACACCAATGATGAAATACTAACCAAGCAAACTATTGATGTAATCCAGACTCATTTTGAATTGGGAACACCTATAGTGAATATCTATGATCAAAGGTTTTGTGTATAAATCAATGCACTGACTTCAGCATGATTACTAGTAAGCTCTAACAATGTTCTGTACTTTCTAAACTTAAACCCATCATGTCACAAAACTATTTTATTGGAAACATTTTACTTGTCATAGCAGAAACAGCACATGTGTAAGGGATCACTCTATTTTATAGGCTTATATTTAAGCGCCCTAGTATGCCATGCCAGTGAACCAGTGTGGACAACACCGGGCACTCACCCACCTATCTTAAAGGGATAGTTTGGCTGTGTTGAAGTGGGGTAGTATGAGGCACTTACTTATTCATAGTCAGTGTATTACCTACAGTAGATTGCTGTCGACACACCCCAAGTTTGGAGATGCAAACAGGAGTACCAACACTGGAGCAAAGCAATGTACTGCTGTGGACGGGGGCAGCAGCAAAACAGATTTTAACCCCCTAAAAGAATGGCTTAACAACAAAAAAAAAATCAATATCCGTTTAAGTGTACGCTATAGTTAGAATATTTTCACCTCTCTACCTTGCTGTCAGACAGCCCTTTCCAATGGGGAACTGAAGCTGATATATATATATACACACATCTATGCTGTCTGAAAGCCAGCAGACCCCCTTGAAAAAAAACAGTAATTTGAAGTTGGTCTAACTGCCTCAATCAGGTTATTTTGTTTGTGTTATGGTGAATCCAAGCTAACCCTTTAAAACACCAAAGTCACATAATGACAAAAACAAACCGATCGAGGCAGCGGTGGATCAGCAACTCCTTTGTTCTGTGATGTAAAATTGTTTTTGTCAGAGTCTGGTGGCTTTGAAGGGAGCATAGATGGATACATAACGGCTTCAGTTCCCCGTCAGAAAAGCCTGTCTGAGGGTCAAGGTTAAGTGGTGAAAATATTCTATTCTATTGTATAGAATATAATATTATATATTATATTGCCTTCAGACAGCCATTTCAGACAGGGAACTGAGCTGAAAGTGAAATGTATCAATACCCTCTGCAGCCAGACTGTATTGACACAAACAGTATAGGTAAGTTTTACTTTCAGTTCAGTTCCCCGTCGGAGAATATTGTTAATATAGTGTACACTTAAATTGATACTGATGTTTTTAGGTGAGCGTTTCTTTCAGGCAGCTAAAATACCCGTCCCCAACAGTACTTTGATTTGCTCCCAGGCTGGTACTCCGGTCTGTTTCTCCAAACTGGGGGCATGCCAACCTCCATCTACTGTAGGTAATACACTGACTATGGATAAATACCTCATACATACAACCCCACTTCAAAACACCCAAACTATCCTTTTTTTTTTAGATAAGGAGTTTAGAAAAATAATCTGAAATAAAGGGGTCTTTCAGGAGAAAAGAAGAAAAAAAGAACCTACCATCAGACAGGAAGTACTCCACTTCACCGTTGTTACCTTCATCCCCGTCCAGAGCGTGGAGCTTGTAGACCAGCGAGCCTGCAGGGGCATCGGGGGAAACCACAGCGAGGTAGGGAGCAGGGACCATGCTCCATTCTGGGATGTTGTCATTTACATCTGTCACAGTCAACTCCACTCTGACCAAGTACCACTCTGGACCTGAAGGAGGATAAAACGGAGAAGACGGCAGTTTAGAGAGGGTTAATCGTGGTGACAGGCAGATACAATGTTCGATAGGGTCGTTGAACAGTAAATTCAAGTTCATGTAAAGACATATTTTCATGGTTTCTGGGAATAACTTGAGGAACACAACATTGCAACACACCTAGAACTGGTTGAGGTAAAGCAATGTTATGCTTACAGCTTAAAGCTCACAAAGTTTAGAAGGCCTACTACCCCTATCCTGACGCGCCAGATGCTTTGTTACACAGAACCATGTGAGAAGCCGTCATTGGAGACTTGGCTGATAATGATAACCATGATATTTGAAAAATGAAATGCTGACATTATGTTAATAATACACATATGATAATATTATGCAAATGATCCAGCGCCTCTTAAATAATTTTATATGTACAGTTATGGTTACAGACTATCTCCACCTCCCTACCCTCATATTTTGAGTGTAATTAATTTTCCAAAAAAGACACAAAATGCACAATAAACAAAGTTAAAGATGAGCTTGACTGATTTTTTCAACTTTTCTATAGATATCGCAATAATATCATTATCCTGAATTATTTTGGCCACGATAATAAACAATCTGATATTGTGACAGCCCTAGTTTCCACGTCTCTGCTCGGCAAATTAACTACTATTAACATCTACATTATTATTAGCCACATTTAGTAATGAAGCAAATGACCATTCCTAGCAGAGGTTACAGAAACACACAAGAAATAAGATGCATGCCGTCTTTGGTCCTATTAGTATTGTTTGTTTCACACTGAATGGCTTGCTGACAGATTTAGACAAAAAGTGAATGAGGTTTTGTTTGCTAGGTTACTTTTCAGTCCAAATGTAAAAGGCTAAGACATTTTTTTTTCTTGGAGAGTTGTTTGTCTCCGTGTAAAGCGCCACTCCGTTCTTCCCCTTCAGCCAAACAATTCTTCAAGCAGAGCAAACCATGTGACTCAGCCAACAATGTCCTACTGTTTTACTCTAACCTGCTGTGCTGCCCAGGAAAACATGCCAGCAGCCAGTACCAACTACCTGGCTAAGGTAGCAGTGCTGCCAACTCAGAAATAAATAATATATGTAAACAAACCAGTGCCAACAAGAAGAGGAAGCGAGTGGTTTGCACAGGTCTAAAAACCTGCTGTCTGTTGTGCATGGATTAGGTGTTTGTCAGGTAGGCACATCGCTGACACATGTAATAAGTACGACCAAACCTTTGCTACTCCAAACAACGATTGATGCAACTTAAAGCTAAATTGATTGACTAATTTATTTATAAACTGAAACAGAAAAAAGTATCAACTATTTTGCTAATCAATAAATTGTTTTGGTCAATTTTTAAACAAACATTCGCTGGCACTAGCTTCTTTCATGTGAGGATTTTCTGACTGTTTTTGATATATAATAAAGTAAACTGAATATTTTGGGGTTATGGACTGTTGGTAGGGTGAAAAAAAACAAACAAACATTTGAACTGGTTAAGAATTAGTGATGGATCTTTTCCAACTATTTTATGGACTAAATCAATTATTAATCCATTGAGAAAATAAATGGCAGATTAATTGTCGATGCAAATAATCATTGGTTGCTCTGGATTGGCTGCCTACTACACAAAGCAAAGCATTAGCACACTTTAACACAATAATAATGGCAACTCCCGCTGTTGAAGACATGGCGATAAGGTGGAAAAAGGTCTTTAATGCAACAAATAATCAAGCAAAGTCGAAATCAAGCAAATAAGGTGTATAGACACATGAAACAAAAACCTCAGCAAGAATTTCCAATTTTTGTGGTTCCAGATTTCCTTCGAAATAGTCTGTGGTGGTAACAATACTAAAGTCATCCAGTATTTTTCCTCTCACCTGTTTCTATTCAACTGTCATCTCCCTGTATTTTCCTTCCTGAATGTGTCATGTGGACAAAACACAACAGAAATATGTTCAAGAAGAAACTGAGGAGGCCATCTCTGCATCCCAGCTAGTAATTATAATCAGCACTGTGCTATCTGCACCCGTAGTAAACAGCAATCATATTGACACTGGTAAAACACACTAAGGTCCCACACAGACCTCATCAGTACACACACACACACTCACACACACACACACACATGCACACGCACACACACACACACACACATACTCACACACACACACACACACACACGTAAAGAAGATGCTGCACAGCAGTGTTTGCTGATCGCAGCAGGGGAGCAGAGGAGTACTTTCAGGGCCGGAGCCAGATGATTGCTCTCTGTTGTGTCAGTTCTGGTACCTGATTAAAAAAAAAATGGGTGATTCTTATTTGAAATGTTTATATAACAAAATGGTGTCAGTGTAATTGTGCTACACTTATTCACTGATGGCTGAACAACAAGTCCAGATGATGAATATTCTCCATCTTTTACATTCTCTGGCTGTAATAACAAACGCAAGTAGCGAGCTGGAGAAACACCTCTTTGTTTGTGACTGTACAGTAGGTGATGGAAAATAGGTGAAAAGGAAGTATTTTCAGAATAAGAGCATGCAATCAAATAATTGGCCTATACAGCACAGCAAGGGTTGCAATTACTGCCTCGAGGGTGTATGCCTCCCCCAACCAGTCACGTTGCAGTTTCAACTTTTCAACTGTGACATTAAACAATGCTTCAAATATGTATGTTGCGGCAAATAAGCTACACATTCTAAAATGTGGATACTTTACACCCATCTTCAACCCGGCACCACGGTTTCAAGATTTCAAGATTACTGTCAGCAATTCAGTATCCGACCAAATTTATGGTCACAATCTCCCCTTCTGTTCCTGTGTTATGCCACTGAATAATGGCCCGAAAAATGTTGTTTTGAAGAGCATTATGACATTGCATTGAAGTTGACCTTTTGGATATACGCCATTGTTTTATCCAATTAGACATTTTTGTGAAATTTTGCCAGTCATAATTAACGTATGAATTCTTGAGTTATGGACAACAATGTGTGATGTGAGGTCTCTCCTTGGTCTTTGACCTCCAAATTGTAATCAGTTAATTATTGTGTCCAAGTGGACGTTTGTGCCAAATTTGAAGACATTCCCCCATGTGGTTCCTGAGATATCGCGTTCACGAGAGTGAGACGGACGGACGGGAGGACAACCCGAAAACAAAAAAGCCTCCAACCACGGCTGTCGCCGGCGCGAAGGCAGACCAAAAAAAAAAAAGATTTGAGTGTTGCATGAACAGGATTAAGAGTGAAATGCAGAGGCTGAGAAATGACCCTGCGGTTGTTATAGAAACAGCAGAACAACGAAAAGTGGAAGATGGAAGACTTAAGAAGAGAAAGAAAATAAGAAAACAACGAGCAAGCAATTGCATAAATCAATGGCATTAGAGAAGAGAGGGAGCGAGGGAACGTTAGAAAGAAAAACATAAGCGGACATCAAAAGAAGACACAAGAGCGAAATTAACCAGCCACATCTTACAAAAAAATATAGCACTGCACTTGACTGTGGGGTTCAACCAATGTATTTGTTGATGATCTCTCTCTCTCTTTCTCGCTCTCTCTCTCTCTGTATCTCCCCCTCTCTCTGTCTCCCTCCCTCCCTGTGGTCGTAACAGATTCAGAATTAATTGGCAAAAGGACAATGCAGCTTTGGGGAAGAAGGGACGGCATTACCCAGATAATAAATCACTGGGCTAATATACAGAGCACTATGCCAAAATGCATCTTACAGACATGCACACACGCAATCGCACACACACTCCTGTCTCACTAATAACGATCATCAGTGGATTAGTGGCTAATAAAGGACCATTGGGAGATACAGCTTGGTGCTACTGCCATCCCTCACACTAATGCATCTCACTGGATCTAATGATATGTTGCAATCCGAAGAAAAAGTGGGACCTGCAATTACTAATATTGCTACAGAAGGCTTTTCCATGCCCACCGACCTCATTTTGCCAATAGGTTACAAGTCCGAGCATTGCTACATGTTCATTTTCTTACAGCGCTTTCTTGTTATCTTGTTCTCAGAGCACATACAGTATGTGTAGAGTCCTGAAGCCCTATGCATAAACACCCCTGATGAATAATGTAGGTTGTGTTTGCTGCTTTTTGTTGATGTTAGTTGTGTTATGGTCACACATTGTGGACAAGTTTGGATAAAAGTTGAAATGATCAGTCTTTTTCTGTCGAGCCTGCTTTTGGATGCCGAAAAAAACAAATTATCATAGAACTTTTTACAGCAGACATTTTGAATTGTCATCGCAGGAAAAGCCCAAATGGAAACAATAACATTAGCAATGACTCTGTTTCCATAATTATTGCAACAACTAATAATGTGGGCTGTCAAAGTTAACGTGATAACGCTTCAACTCAAATTTGTTTTGACGCAACTTAGTTCTTTAACGCAATCTATCTTTCAGAGGTTGTAACGGGCTCAGTTTTAAAGCTAGAGTGAAGTTACTAGCATCATATGAAACTGAAAAAACCTGAGGTTGACACTCCAAAGGTACGCTAAATTTTGGCGAGGAAAAACTGGAATGGCCATTTTCAAAGGGGTCCTTTGACCTCAAGATATTCAAATGAAAATGGGTTCTATGGGTACCAACGAGTCTCCCCTTTACAGATATGCCACTTTATGATAATCACATGCAGTTTGGGGGAAGTTATAGTCAAGTCAGCACACTGACACACTGACAGCTGTTGTTGCCTTTTGGGCTGCAGTTTGTCATGTTAAGATTTGAGCATATTTTTTATGCTAAACTGGAATTACGTGCACAGCTAAAATTTCACATGCAGTACTGTGCATATGCACGTAATATTTATATTATATATTATATTATTTATACTTACAGTATATAAATAAAATGATAGCTATATTACCAATGTATATGCCAATGGAGCCAAAAAAAGGCTGTATTGATCTGTTTTTCACATGTGTAGTAAGGGTAAAAAATAACAGTTATTCTCATTATCGATTAATGTGTTGATTATTTTCTTGATGAATTGTTTTGTGTGAAAAATGCCCATTATAATTTCCCACAAGAAAGTGTCTTCAATTATCTTTTTTTGTTCCCGAAACAGTCCAAAACCCAAAGATATTAAGTGTACTATCATGTATGACACAAAAAAGGACCCTGATTAGAGAAGATAGAGTTCCTATTCTAGCTTTCAGGGTTTGTTGTATAAGAGCAAATGGAGTGGAAGCAGTCAATTACTATTAAAACAATATCTGATGTGTTTATCCCCTTCAGTAAAGCTAAAGACACTTGACTGAAGAGGCATCTTTAGGTCAAGAAATAATGAGCTTTATAGAAAATGCGATCGCACTTTTGAGATAAATTAGCAGGCTCAGTACCACTGAGAGCTCAAAGGGGCTATCATTCATCCTGACCTTGGACTCATCCAAGGTGTCGCTATTAATGATTTGTTTACAGCTGGAAGCTTAATGTAGAACTTTTCATACTGTAGACAGAGTTAGAGGTGTAAAGTTCTCTTATTAATTTATTAAATTAATTTATATCAGGAACCATGTGCAAAAGTACATTAATCTAAAAAAAAAAAAAAGATGCTTTGTACCAGATTTAGCTTTTAGCTCATTTCAATCTGTAGTCCCAGGGCCGGTGAAAGGAAACAATACAACACAGAGCGAATCCTATCAGTTCCACTACAAATTGACCGACAACCTATCGATGCCCACGCAGGCATACGCACACACGTCATAGGAATAAACATAAAACAGAATATAAGTATCAAAATATTACATATATAAGTCATACAAAGTTATACAAACATGTAGTCAAAATGTCAAATTAATGCTGACAAGACTTCACGGCAAAAAAAACACAGAAATCTATGCAGCTTTTCACATTAACGGGGAGTTGATTCCATCCTTTAATGGCTTTAAAGAAAAGACAGATTGTGTAAAGGTAGCGCCTCATTTAGGATGCAACAATGTCCCTGTGAGGCAGACCTTGAAGCTCTGCTTATTTGCTCAAAGCCGAGCTGAACAAAGCTCTTCAACGGTGGAGGAGCAGCATTATGAATTATCTTGTGCATAAACGGACATCTGAATACAAGTGAGTTGTCAAAGCATAACATGTTATATTTAACAAGTATATTACAATGATGGTACTGTCGTGATTTCCTGTCCAGGACTTTCAGGGTTTGTTTATGAAGTGACCCTAATAGGTTTTAAGACCAGCTTGTTCGCCTGAGACCAGCATGATATACACAAAAATATACAAAAATCATTGCATTCAAATATGTCTTAGAGGCTTCAACTGTGGAAGAATTCCAAATATATATATATAAAATGAGCTGTTATATTTCAATACATGGCACATCATCAGCATCTAATATGCCTTTAAATGCAAGAATGTCAATCTAGAAAAATCGAGTGACATCTAAGTGACATCTTTTATCCATTTATTTGGAAAACCCCTTTTTATTGTTTAATAAAAAATACATAGTCACTGTTTTCGCAGTATTCACAATGGGACATGAGTAATGAGCCTCTTTGCAACTTTTTCCATTGTCTCATTTTTAAGTATTATCAGCAAAATGTAGTTAAAGTACTTAAATAAAGGAAAATGTTCCCCGTCGGTGTTTTACTATTATATCTGATGTTTCTGGATTAATATTACTGCTGAATTAATGTGTATGTGTATTTACTGCTGTATATGTTTAAGGTTGTGCTAATGTTAACTCCTTTACATACTGTTGGGTAGTTTAATCTACAGCAATGCATCATATTCTATAAAATCACCATATGTTTGTAGCATCGCTGTCCTGTGAGAAGCATGTATCTCTAAAAAGACAACTTTTCATGTGGTCAGAAAAACAGCCCTGTTTTTAGCTTTGTGACGGTGCATTTTCCAGCTGAACCAAGAGGCTTTTTAAAATATATTTAGCATTAGAAGTAGGATAATTATTCTCAACACATAAAGGGACCCTTTATCCTTCAGTTTATCACCAACATTCAAAATCAACACACCTGGAGATGTGTGGTTTTCACTGGACAGGAAAGGGATCAAAAACTGTAATCTGCAACTTAACTACTGCTGTCATGCAGTGCAGTAAAAAGTACAATATTTCCCTCTGACATGTAGTGGAGGGAGATGTATAAAGTAGCATAAAATGGAGCTACTCAAGTAAAGCACTAGTAGCCTACCTCCAATTATTACTTCTATAGCCTAAAGTACTTGAGTAAATGTGCTAGTGATTGTACTATTGTAAATGTTTTGTATATATATATATATATATATATATATATATACACATTATATGTGTGTATGTGTCATAATATGAAACTATAAAACCTAAGGAATCCATTAGGACCAACCATGTCATACTAGCTTGTCGCAAAGGAGGCTAAATAACGCTCCAAACTTTTACATTTTGGCAAGGAAAGGGATCCCTTGACCTCTGACATCAATATATGTGAATGAAAATGGTTCTATGGGTACCAACGAGTCTCCCCTTTACACACATGCCCACATTATGATTATCACATGCAGTTTGGGGCAAGTCATAGTCAAGTCAGCACACTGACACACTGTCAGCTGTTGTTGCCTGTTGGGATTGAGTTTGCCATTTTATGATTTCAGCATATTTTTTATGCTTAATGCAGTACCTGTGAGGGTTTCTGGACACTATTTGACATTGTTTTGTGTTGTTAACTGATTTCCAATAACAAATATATACATCAATTAGCATAAAGCAAGCATATTTGCCCACTCCCATGTTGATAGGAGTATTAAATAGTTGACAAATCTCTCTTTAAGGTACATTTTGAACAGATAAAAAAATGTTTGATTAATTTGATTAATCGCTATTAACTTCGGACAATTAAATATGTTATGTAGAAATGCAAGAAATGGGATTCAATTAGCACATTTCAACTCCCAGACCCCCCACTTTATTGAATGCCTCCCACTTCTCTTAACCATTGTACAGCGTTTTGTTCATGTACAGAACATTACTTTTTGATCAAACCATTCATCAAAAATTACATCTATTCGTAACCTAAAAGCATGAAAGACCATCTGACTGTACCGAATCACGCTTTTGTGGCAGGAGATTCCAAACCCTTGAACAGCAGTGTAAAGGTCACGTCCTTGACATTTCTTATTCTAAAATAAAAAGAAGGCTCTTCTTTATACATATGCAGTTCTAAAAAGAAAATAATTATGAAATTGCCCTTTTATATTTCCATTACTTTTACATTGATAAACTTCAAAACAGAAAATGCTTCACATGTTAGGTTTTATGAGGTAACGAAGAGATAGATTAAAAGAGCTTACTTTCAACCTTTTGACCTCTGTTTTCCGAAATTTCACAACATATTTCTGAATACTTTTGTGTAGTGAACCAGCTGGTTGAATGACTATTACTGTTTTCTTTGATGTACGGTAATTGCACATTTTTTTCATTTTGACGTGTGGACATCAAAGCTTCTTCCTTAGTTACATTGTATATTCTGCCAAGCCTATGAAATAACCCCTAACACTTGCGATTTAAACTCTGATTATCACCACAAAAGGCTATATAACTTTGCTTGCAAAAACATTCCAGCCAAAGCTACTAGTTTTACTCTAGCTGACCTCTGAATTGGCCTTCAAATCTGTTGAAAACCAGAAAGTAAGGGTAACAAGAACAACTCAATATTCAACTTTATTGCTACATGGTGAGTTTGATCAACTTATATATCCTACACAGCCAAAGAATACAGCTTTCCTTTATGTAAAACCCAAAAGAGTGCTAAAGGAATGAGTCCTGAAACCCAGAAATGAGTTAGCATTTTAGCACTTTTGGTTCCCTCGTCCGGAAGTCAATGGGTTTTTAGATGCCTGAAATAAGGTCTGTGGTTAACACAATCTTAAGAGATTTTAACGTTTTATTCTACGACATAAAATACATCAATAAATATCCCACTCGTGAATTTTGAAGCCTTTATGTGTCTTTAAAAAGGCAGTTGCTAATAAGTGGCTAAATGAGACCACTAAACGTCATCACGCTGAATAGTGCGGCTTTACAGTCTCGTTGTGTATACTCACGTTCATGCGACCGTGGTGTAGTTTGTTAATAGCCTAACAGCTTTTTATTTTTGGTGATTGCATTCACGCTTCAAAATCATAGAAGTTGCGTTCATTTGTGGAGATTATCTTGCTGTAAAAAAAGAGTACGTATCATAAACATTTGTTTGCCACAGAACTTATTTTCTGCAATAATCCAAAACCCAATTGCAAAATCCCATTGGCTTTTTGTTGAGGGAACCCAGGGCGATGCTAACGTCCTGGTTGGCCTGCAAAAATACATCATCCCTGGAGCACTCTATACTGTTCTTCTTTCTAAAATTCTTGTCTTCAACCAGCCAAATATCATTCAACTGTGTTGCCCATACTTGCTTGCCTTACCTCACATCAAGTTAAAAGAGCTGAATAGTAGCCTACTATAAAGCCAAATATGTTCTTGCCTCTGACTCCAGGCTATGGTATAACACCTCTGCTGGGGCAAGATCTCCCCAACTGACAACAAACCTGAGGCCATTCTCTGACACAAGTCCTTGCAAACATACCATTTTGAGTTTAAACGTCCCTAATAAAAGCTTGAGGGAGCTCTGATTCTAGTATAGGGGTGCTTTTCTGTTATATTGTTAAAAAAAAATCTGTCAACGCTATAGCAGAGAGGGATGGGTTTACAAGGCTTAAAACCTGAATCTTGTCTAAGCCTCACTCAATGGACTAAATCACTCACATCTCCTCCCATTTCTCACGGTTTGAACAGGTTCTAATATTGTGAACGGAAGCAGAGAGACACTGCAAACTACATCTGACAGACAGCAAACTGACCACCCTGCTGTGTCTTGTCCAATCATGTGGATTGTCTCTTGCACAGCAACTGAGCTGTGAAACGGAACAGACAGAACAGTGTTTTCTAGTTTGTTATATCAGTTTTAACACCTATTATATCTTAAAACTTGCTATTCAGGCTCTATTCAGGCTTTCATTGAGGTGGAACACATGCAGTGTGCAACTTTTTGATTCAAATTTGTTTCAGTACATTTCTCAATTTGTTTGTGCTTCATCCTCCTTTTCATTGGTGGGTTTTCATTTTAAAAGGTTGGCTTACTCCTTGTAAATGTCGTCACATAATAGCTAATTAGCAATAGCTAGCAGCAGACCAACGGCAAGTGATAGTTTAGCAGAGTTGCTGATGTCCCGTACGATAAACAGTGCTGCGAAACTAGAAGCGCTCAAGATGATCAGTATCGTGGCACTGTTTAGACGCGTATAAAACACCTGGTAGAGAGTTTGTGTATCAAACTCAGACAGCAGAGGACAGAAACAGCGGCCCGTAAATGAAACTAACATGTGGTAGAGACTTTCAGCAAAGTTTTTTATTACATGACTATTTTGGTACAAACATTTACCCGCCAGTGTGGATAGCCTTCCGAGATTTACCCACCAAATGTAAAAATCGACCTGCATTTGGCGTTTGGCGGGTGTTAGTTTCAGACACTGAACACATGTCATATAAGCTCATTGAGGCTGATAAAGTTGTGTGTAATGAAGCACCACTCAAGTTTGAGCTTTTACGCACAAAGTGGAGCACAGTTTGTATCCCTGGGCCATCTTTGCCCTCTCCTTCAAAACAATGCCTGAAAGTGAAACTAATACTTTTAAAGTCCCAGTGAAACAGAAGTTAGAGCTTCTATGGCTTCTGTACTGAGAATAATGCCCAGTGAAACGGAATATTTGAGCGTTGTACAGTTACAAGAGGGATTTAAATCAAATCCTTCGCATTTGATTGGGCCGCTAAAAAACGGGCAGACTTAAATTATAGCTCGATACGGAGTTATGGAGAACTGTGGATCCACACACACACCTCCCTTGTCGCTAAAAGTAACAGATTGATTGATGGATGGATGTCATGACATTATTGGTTGAAATAAATTGGTACTAGCTTACATAAGAACACGTCATATTTTGTTTTGCAGGAAGAAAAGATGATTGATTTTGATATTAAAATACAAAGAATATTTTTTTTTTGGTATTTTTTTCATGTGTTGTTAAATAGGTGCACAATTCGGGGAGGTGATTTAAATGGTTTAAAAAGGCATTTTCATTTAATTTTGACTTTAAAACTAACACCATGTGAGGACTCCCCACACAGCAATGTGAACACCGCCACAGATGAACAGCAGCTGTTTTGCTGTGGGCTAGATCCAGTGGTGTAACTCCACTTATCTCATGATAAATAGTTTGCTTCATATAATTGAAGTGTGGTCACTTTCAAAGTGTTGTGCTTTTTTATATAATGATACTTTTATACAGACTTTATTCTAAGATAATCATTTGTTTGTTGTTGTTTCGGTATTTCTAGAATAAAAGATCCGCCTCAATTAGAGATAAAGTGTGAAGGGGTTACCTAGCACAAACTGTCTGTAATGATTCCATCATTGCTCCAATGTCAATAGTTTCAGAAGCAGCACATCTTTAAGCAGCGATGTCCCAGGATTGGGACCCATGTCAATCCAGGCAGTTTTTGATGGATCAATATTGGCTACATAATTCACGATTTGTTTGCTTTATTAAAAAAAAAAGGTTTCTCTATCTCTTGTTGTCTCTAAATGAGGCAAATGTGGTCAGGATATTTTATGAAGTTGATGTACCTGCTTGATTCACTTTTGGGGTTGTACCCACATGGTTAAAAGCAAATGTGGCAAGAAAACACACTGATAATCTATTCTAAACTATATAAATGATACATTATATATGATATACCGTATATCCATGTCTTGTGCAGGGTTTCTGCCAGAAACATTGTTAGGCCCGGCGGCCAAGTCTTCACTTAAATGAGAATAGCTGGTCCACCTTAAAGTAGGGCTGCCCCCTCTTAGTCAATTAGTCAACTAATCGGTCGTTTT
Organism: Sebastes umbrosus; assembly: GCF_015220745.1. Lineage (NCBI taxonomy): Eukaryota > Metazoa > Chordata > Actinopteri > Perciformes > Sebastidae > Sebastes > Sebastes umbrosus. The sequence continues at coordinate 6,000,330 of NC_051270.1, forward strand.
GGTCTTTGAGTGATTTATTTCCAAGAAACTTATGAGCACATCTCTGGTAAACACTAAATTAAAAGTGGTGCTATTGTGTGACTAAGTTTTACAGATCTGTCGATTAAATCAACTAATTGATAGTCGACAATATCTTAGGAGTGTAAGTCGACTAATCTAGTCGAATAATTTTTTGGTTGAGGGAAGTCCTACCTTAAAAGGTCAGACCACCTTAAGTGAGCATGGGCAGAAGTTGCCACTCCAGGGCCAACCCTCGTCAATTTAATCAGCACGTGGCAAGCAAGACACGGGAACTTGGCTTAGGTCTTGAGGAGTTGTAGCATTTATTCAACGACAAATTGCCTAGACTGTATATATATCATATCGCCTATAACGTTACTGATGACTTCATACTCCCCGTCACACACACGCTCTCTTCCCCTCTCTCTTTCACTCTCTCTTAATTCAGACTCGCTAACGTTAGGCACACAACCTACGCACTGAGTTATTCCTCAAAGTAGTTTGCCGCTGTACTTGTAGAACACATTGATGACACGATGCATAGGCCTGGCGGGGAGTCAACTTAGGCCCGGCGAGGCTTGCAATACGCTGGCGGAAACCCTGCTGTGTGAACCCAGCGTAAGAAAAATTTAATTGCCTTTAGAAACCACTGCCTAATACACTGTTTATAGTTTCTGTTAACTGACCTATTTTTTGACCAAAAGAAGAGTGTGGGCAGACAGTCAAGATAGCAACAACTGAGCAGAAAGAAAGAGAGTTAAGCAGATAAGACGATGACAACTGATAATAGACATGACCGTGACACATTGAGTACATGCTTTACACCCATATGATGTTAGAGTGAAAAGGAGAAGAGTGATAGACAGTCAGAGTGAACATAAAGAGAGCCAACAAAAGAGGCACAGCTGACACTAAACAGTATTTTTTTCATACTTTGAAATTCTTTCCTATTTGTCAGTTCTTCTTTTCACAATAAGTAAACATTTCAATAGGAAGATAAATGGTATTCTGACAGTTTAGATTGTTTGGGATGGTGAGTAAATATTGTTATCATGGCCCCTTGGTGGCCTCGTACAGTGTAGATGGCTTCTGATTGTATTTCTGTTTAATTCAAGACATTGTTCTGTTAATTACATTCCACATATCAATACAACTGTGTATTACTAATGGAGTAGGGTTGGGCAATATGACACTACCTTGACACTATATAGAGATTCTGATATCCCTTTGATTCCTCTGGTTTTATGAGTCCATTGTGGCCACTGTTAAAAATCAGTTAGCAGACTGCCTCGTGGCAGTATTGGATTTAAAGGATTTTTGGATCAATGTTGTGAAGTAGGCTATGTTGATTTGTGAGGTACTTAAGGGTTTACTGGATTATCCAAATACAGGCATTCCAATCCTGTTATTTCTGGTTATTATCTACAAAAGACATCTCAAATAAATGTGCAGAAAATATACTATAACACGACATATACTGGTATGACAATATATAATTTCATATTGAATATTTCAATAGTGTCTATCTCTATATTACCCACGTGTACACACATTCAAGAAAAATATAGAAAAATAATGCAATAAGGTCTATATGTAAAAATCTTAAATTAAATGTACTAATCCATCAATGAAAACGGTTGGACTTTATGACTTGAATCTCCAACATTCAGAGAGATCAGTAATAAACGTTTTTTTCATATACCTAAACAAACATACTACTATATATATACTACTATATATACTTGACTTCTCAACCACATTTTACATTGCAACATATTACATTTGCAATATTTATCTAGTATGGCCCAAGATTTTCTGGACTTAGACCCAGATATTCACTGACCCTAGAAATGCCGGTGGGAAACACTATTGTGTTCTTGCAGCCGGGAGTGGAATTAGTTCCAAGTTGAGACAAGGGGCCAAATACATAAAACTGTGGGTTCAAAACTACAATTATGTGTATGCACAAAGGCAAAAGTATGCATTTATTTTTGTCAGCTTTATAAAGCTGCGCATATGCATGATTTTGTTTTATAAATCCCAGTCAATATGAAATTGTGTACATGTTAAATTTTTGCATTTGCATGCACAAGCTTGATTTCCATGATTTCAACAGTTAGCTATACAGTTAATGGATGTACACATTTCCTCACACTGAATTCAGTCTGCTCCACCAGTTTTCAAACGTGGTGACAAAAGAACAGTAAAGACTATGACTAAGACTATGCTGTGCAATTCCACAAAGTCACGGTGTTGCATTTTTAAGGTCAGCAAACATCAGAACATCCATCCTTATGCACGGCCATTTACTTAGATTTAGATATTCACAGCAGCCGTTGTCATTCATTTATCACATAACTGCAAACCATAATCGGTGGTGACGTCTCCACCATCAACAACATGAAATGTCAAAACGGTAGTCATTAGTCAAATGTGACAAAGCCTGACGAAGATATCTGTTGGATCAAACTTTACTCTATTAAATAAAAATCAATCAGTACATTGTGTAGAGGCTTTGTTGATTTTAGGCTGAATAGTGAACCATCAGTTAAAATCTTTATTCTGCCTAAGCATTAGTACGTTTTGCTGCTGTACACCGAGCGCCTGATCTACCTGAGATGACACCTAACACTTTGTTCTGCATTTCCATTTAAACTCAAATCATTTCTACAGAATGAGAGTTGAAGCTGCTGCCAAATGTCTGCGTTCGCCGATACTCAAGGTGTTGTCTTAATCATGAACAATGAGCAGTACTGCACTGGAAGTCATTCTGGATAAGAGCAGCTGCCAAATACCATAAGTACACGTAATATCTGTCTGAGAGTACATGAGTAGGTGGAGAGGCGTGTGCATTTATCATTTCTGTGAAACATTAGATTTGACTTTCTACTCTCTGAGGGTAAACTGTTTTGCTAAGGAGTGCATTATGAAGCCAATAACAAAGAAATCAACCAATTCAGTGTAAAGTAAACATCTTCAGCACATAATCAACATATTCAAGGACACATACTGTAGTACATCATGGAAACCTCAGCCAAGTGTCACAACAAACAGGACACGGACATAATCTCACACTAGATGGACAAATAAGTATCCAATTGCTTCTATTATCTCTGTCAAACTGCTATGAGTCATACGATTCCTCAATTACACTGCGAAGGAACAGCGCCAGCCAGATGGGCTTTTTCAAGTAGATGTAAGTGGTACACACTCAGTATGAGTCAACATTACAGGGAGCAAATGAAGATATATATATAAAAAACATTCTGTTGGAGCTGATGTTCCCAAAGAACCCATGGGTATAAAGAGAAAGGAGTTGACGGGAGAGCTAGCGACGGACTTGGAGAAGTTAGCGGAAGTACGTCCGATTTTCAAAATAAGGTGTTAACAAAGGGAGCTGTATAATATACAAAATACATATATGGAAATAAGATTGATTGGATTATATTCACCAGAAGTATAAAAAATTACATGTCCCTTATAAATTAGATATAAAATATGACTAATTTGAGAAGGAAATTAGTCTTTATTCCTTGATTTTTGGGTTGCTGGAAGAAAATTTCATAAATGATTCCTGACAATGACTGATAAATTTGACTTTAGAACATCTCTGACTAAATACATGCTGAAAATCAAACATTTTGACTTTATCAATTTAGATATTTTCCAAAGTAAAAGTCCCTAGAGGTGTATGATTCAACTTTTTCTTATGGTTCAGTGTTAAAAAAAGTTCCAAATATCAATAAATCACAAGTATGATCATAAGTTGCAATACTTAAAAATCACAGTACATAACGAATCGGCACCCAAGTATCGTGATCGAATCGGGAGATAGGTGTATCGTCCCAGCCCTACTTCACATGTATGTAGAAGTGAGCGTGCATGTTTTTATGTATAGGAAGGCACTCGGTTAACAGCTGATGAATCAAACACAGACCCTTCCTCCTCCTCCTCCTCAGCTCCCCTCCGATGACCCCAATCAGCACCTTTCTAACTCTCTGCTACCTCATTTCCTCAATGTCTGTCTCTCCCCCTCCTGCTCTACATTGTGCTGGCAGCACTGAAGGCATAATGTGGAACTCCTCATTTCACAGCACCCCCCCCCACCTCCCTTCTCCCTGTCTCTCATTTAGCGTTAACATGCAGCACAAACTATTCCACTCCTCTAGCCTCTGAAGAAGAGTTTCATTATACCTGACGACACCTGCACTAGTCTGTGAGTGGGTCGGAGTGCATGCAGGTGTGTCCTCTACACGCACTCATATTTAAAAAAGGGGGAAATGAAGTGAGACAAGGAAAGTAAAGGGAAGAATGCAGTAGAGTGAGAGAGAAAAATAAATAATGGCAGAGAAATAGAGAAATAGAGAAATAGAGAAAGAGAGAGAGAGAGAGAGAGAGTAGCAAAGAAGGCCAGTTAATTAAATGTCCTCTGTGAGGATTACAAAGGGCTATTTGGTCCTCACTGGTAACTGTTCCATCCATAATCTGTTTAAATGGAAAGCTGCCGCCGTCTTAGTGACTTTTTCACATTTTTACACGGAAAAGCCAATTAAACTAAGGGATGAGAGAGAGAGAGAGACAGAGAGAGAGAGAGAGAGAGAAAGAAAATCAAGCTTTAGCTCTCACACTAATTGCAAATGATACAAATGGTTAGCCAATAGTTTCACTGCTTATTCTTCCAGCGCAGCTACTCATAATTGAAAATCTTCACACTGCCAATATTGTGCTCAAACAAATACACACACAAGTTGGCATGCACACTCAGAGGGACACAACACAAATTCACAAAAGTGCAACAGCTAATTCAAAAAGCCATGGTAAGGCTGGGCAATACCAAATGAAATCAATATCACCATTAATTGTCACATTTACATCAGTAACAATGAATGAACTACACTAATCCATATTGATATATTAGCAATGGATAGGACATTTAATTTAAAAGACAGATAGGTACCACCTGACTCTGTGCTTCCCCTCAGCTCTACGGAACATTTTAGCAACAGGATACAGACAAAGTTATCTACTAGGTGGTGAACAAACTGAAGCATTTAGCTGGTTATTGGAGACCAAAACGGAGATGAAAGGAAAGTGAATATTGGACTTTGTTGAGTGGACAGGAACTCCAAATAAATGCTAATGTTGCTCTGTGTCTGCTGGATGTGCACAATGGCAACTGTTTGCCAACATGCTGACCACAGCAACTACAAAATTTAAAATATAAAAGGTTGTGTTTACAGCTTGTTGTGTCCACAAGTGGCCCAAAAAAAACATCAACAACAAACAAAAAGAGAGAAAACAATCAATGCAGGTTTAAGAGCCCCTTTTTAAAAAGAAAATCAAAGTAAAAATAAGATCTCTGTCACATCACTTACAAAATAAATATAATACATTTTGAATAACATTAATTGTTTTGTTATCTCATTACATCTTTGGGGTGTCTTAAAGTATACAGTAGGGCTGTCGATCGATTAATCACAAATTAATCACACGTTTTTTTTCATTCCAAAATCTACCTTTGGAAGATTTGTCAAGTATTTAATACTCTCATTAACACGGGAGTGGACAAATATGCTTGCTTTATGCAAATGTATGTATATATTTATTATTAGAAATCAATTGAAGACACAAAATAATGAAAAATATTGTCCAGAAACCCTCACAGGTACTGCATTTAGCATAACAAATATGCTAAAATCATAACATGGCAAACTGCAGCCCAACAGGCAACAACAGCTGTCAGTGTGTCAGTGTGCTGACTTGACTATGATTTGAACTGCATGTGATTATCATAAAGTGGGCATGTCTGTAAAGGGGAGACTCGTTGGTACCCATAGAACCCATTTTCATTCACATATCCTGAGGTCAGAGGTCATGGAAAAGGTAGACTGTATGAGGAGTTGTATCAAACATACTGACAGGACCTCAAATAAAGTTGGTTAGAGATTGAAAATGGCTGTCTCAAAGTTTCCGTTGATTGTACAGACCTAGTATTAGCCTTCCAAATCCAATAATTGTCCAATCCCTTCACGAGATTACTCTACTTACCATCTGGATCTAAGCCTGTCTTATCAGCTGTGATACCAGCTATTGTTTACAAGCTCCACTCCGTTGCTCCAGTTAGAAGGTATTAGTCTTGATACCCCAGGTGACGCAAACCTCACAGCGCAATAAGAAGACAATGTGTCCCCTATTTAACAATCTACTAATTACCGGATCCTTTAATTAACTAAGAACAGGACAATTCAGGTCAACGTGTGCATGTGTGTGTGTGCGTGTGAGTTTAATTTACAGTTCAGCTGAGGTAATCTCTGTGATCTCCGGCTTTACTCAGTCCTGTTAAGGTGTGCTGGGATTCAGTAGGGATTACAACCTTCTGTCTCCTGTCTCTGTTACACTTTGCCTGACCGTTCAGCGCATAGCAAAGATTATTATGAAAGTCAATGCAGCTAAAGTTTAAAAGCAGCAGCTGTTCACGCAGTGCCAACCGCTCAGAGGGAGGCTGGCTGATGCAGTCGCCGTTGGTCTCGTAGCCTCATAATATCTCAGTCATTTTGCTAACAGCTAAATGTCAACTGATGAGGAAAATCTTAACCTTAGCCCCAAACCAGAGCTGTGTTTTTTTTTTTCTTACCCCAACTAGAGTTTTCTTCCTTGCTTAAGTAAAGTTTTGCTTCCTTGTTTATCTAGTTCCTGAAGACTGATTTCTGTTCTCAAACACATTCTTATAATTATAAAAATGTACTTAGACTAACACATATCTGCAAAAAATAAATAAATAAATACATTTTGAGCCATTTGAGCAAAGCTGCTGTGGCTAAACAATTCAATAAAATAAAAAAAGTAAAAACAATACAATGCCGTTACTTGAAAACTGCAGTTGGACTGTATCATCATGAACCTGCGATTAAAGTACATATCCTGTACAAACCACAGATCCAAAGAGATCCAAACCGAATATACCAAGGGAAGCCAACACGGTGTCCACGAGCTGGTCAGTCACTGTCATTAGGCTCGTTCGAGATGAGCCAGGCCTGCGCACAATCGATCACCGCACAATGCAACGATAACCTCACAAGATCGAGGCAGTTGCTCTCCACCGACTGCAATACCCAGGGCATGATGGGAAACGCCTGGCTGTCGCCTGATTAAAGAGCTGATTGGTTCTTAGTTTTGACAACAAACACCATGTGTTGTAAAAAATCTAATCTAACAGGAAGTAACTATTCCTGTGACTTCCTGTAAAGTCTATGAAGGCTGCTGGAAGCCGCTAGAAACTGTCCAACTTGACCGCAGCTTTTTGTCACCGCCCCGTGCTGCTGCCGCCTGATCTTGTCTACTTTCTAAGCGGGCGCAGTTGATCTCAAACGAGCCTATTGTCACCAATTACGGTAGAGGAGGGGACAAATAGGCTACCACAAAGACAAACCATCACATCCTAAATGTACAAGTGCTCTACATCAATGAGATGTTTCAAAACTGCCAAATATTCTCCAGTTCCAGCTTCATAGTTGTGACAGTTTGCCACTTGTCTTTCACTCATGTGATAGTTAATTGAATATCTTTAACTTTTGGACAGTTGTTCAGTCAACACAAGGAATTTAAAGAAGTCACCTCTGACTTTAGGAAATAGTGACATGCGTTTTTCACTATTTTTTTACATTTTGTAGGCCAAAAGATTAATTGATTATCTACTTTCATTAGCCATATTAAATAGTGGCTTACTTTAGGCCAAATCTGCACTGTGCAGCTAAATTATAAAGGAAAAATAACTAAAACCATAATAAAAAGAATTATATTGCATATGACATCTCTATCTTATGTGTGTGATATATAGTGTATATCTTGTGATCTTTGATTTTAATGAATTTTATCTTTTGCTATTGCACACAGAAGTCCAAAATAAAGAACAAGCATTGAATGATTGAATCATGGGAGAATCTCAACCACTCACTGTCATAAACTTAATCTATTGTATCCCTTGAAGACACACAATAAAGTCAGTGTAATCAGTTTTCATGCCCCTAAGCGACAATTTATAGCTTTGGCACACAGGCTTTTTAGTAGATTCTAGCCCTACAGTAGAACTTCAATTACAGGCAAAACATGTCCACTGCTTCCCATCACTCCACACACACATCCTGCTCTCCTCTTGTCACCACTGTAAATCAGCCATTTCATTAACCAGAGCTCAGACACAGTGAAGACATGCAGGCCTCGTTTAGATAAATGCACGATGGTAGTGAAGAAAATGAAGTGGAAAAACACCAAGTATCCGTTTTTTTTTTTTGTTGAATTATGATGGCAATGAGGATTTACAGTGTATATATTTGTAATGGCATTGTCATGTCATGCCAGAGAGAGCCACGATTAAAAATGCTCATTTTATATAAGCTTGCACACGATTTTTGTCATAGTGCCCAGCCAGCATTTGTATATGGGGCCCCTGGGGGCAGTAAATGAGCTGAAAAATGGGCCCTATATGGGATTTTCCGCAGGTTCCATAATGACCCAATGTCAATTGCCCACAAGGATTCCATGCAGGATTACAATGGATGTTATGTGGACACCAACTGGTTAGGTCAAGTTTGATGATAGAAAAACAGCAGGTGATGCAGCATATTAATCAGCTACAGTCATAATAGAGCATCTCAAGGCAGACTAGACAACAGCGGGTTCAGTCAACAAACACTAATAACGTCACGTGTACTGATATTACCGTTAGCTGTCGGATCCTCGTCGCTAGCTATCCGACGTTACCTGGTTACATTCCTCCTCCTTTGTTGGTGTTGGGAAAAAAAATGAAAGTAAAAAAAAGAATCCAGTTTCTTGAGCTCGAAAACTTCTTGGTCCAAATGTTTTCCATGTTCCCGTTTGTGCACCACATTTCTGGGCTTAAAAAGCTGCAGAAATGTTCTCTCTTTTCCTTTTACTTCACTTCACTACCTACAGTAAGGTTAGCCAGCTAATTACACGCACCTGCAGGACACGACACTCCTTCTGGGGGGGTGTTTCATTTCAGTTACCGTGCCTCCTTGGTGCCTTAAATCAGTGATGCAACCTCTGTTACATACTAAGGGTGGGCCATACAGCAACATTTGGTTTCCATCCCATTCCAAGTATGCAGGGCCAGAATCGCCTATATCGATACCAATATAATACTCTTTATAATTAAAATGTTTATGTACTTTCATGTTGCATGCATGTTGAAAAAATAGGACACTTTTTAAAGGCAAATAACAGAAAAACAATTTTTTATTATTGTAAACTGAATGTGCAAACATGAAAAAAGCATATTTTTTTTAATAAAAAAAGTGCAAACTTTTATTTGTTGAGAATAAGTAATGTTTTAAAACTTTTTTAGTGCAAATAACTACAAATAAAGCACAAACTACCCTCAACTGTCACTCATAGCTGGGAAATAGCTCCAAACATGCTCCTCTTCCTTCAGCCATCATGTTGAAATACTGCGCTGCGCTTTGTTGAAATACAAATGGGTGTTGAAGAGAGAAACTGATCCTTTTTTTTGTATTGATCCTATTGACGCCATAATCGATCTTCAAAACGAGACGTAGGTATTGGTAGTATTGATATTTTCAGATCGATCCGCCCTCCTCATTACGCCGAGATAATATAACTGGCTCACATCTAGCTGAGGAGAGGAATTGTACCTGCTCAGCAATACAGGGCGATCATAGCTTGGCTTTTTTCATATTCTTAGCTAAATGAGTATCTACTACTGTCCTGGATTATACAATTTCTGCATGTAGCCTAATTTATTTGTTAGCTGTCAAAGCCAAATGCTTAAAACAAAACTTTTAGTTGTGAATATAATTAGCATCATAAATAGCCACTGCAAGTACAAACACAAACTTTTAGGGTCAAACAAATATCTGTCTTCGGAGAACATATTGTTTTTTCACACCAAAAAATAAGGCCTTTAAGGCAGCTATTATTTTTATGATCTTGATTAATCAATTAATTGTTGGGTCTATAAAATGTCAGAAAATAATGAACATCCCAAGGAGATGTATTCAAATGTTTTGTTTTACTTGACCAACAGTCCAAAACCTCAAGATCTTCAGTTACATGTCTAAACACATCACATCTCCACATCTGAGAAGTTAAAAGTTTGGCATTTTTGCCTGAAAAATTACTTAAACAATGATCCATGATCAATCCATGCAACCGCCAACTCATGATGTTGCATGGATCATTTTATAGTTGACTCATATTAATAAAATGGGACCAAAAGACTTCTAATAACCTCCAGTCACAGAGATTATCACACATCCATCCATCCGTCCATCCATCCATGTTTCTGGTTCACACTATGCAGCTGTAGACATTGCGCTTTTGGTCTCTTAGATTAGAGACGGAGCAGGAATAGGGAGGACGAGCTGGATATTATTTCTAAATTCTCTTTCTTACTGGTTCCCCTGTCAAGCTCTCCCTCTCTCTGCTGATTAGAGAAAATGGGAGTTAATTGTTTCATCTCTCATCTGAACTCTGTTCCAGCAGTTGCAGAAGGCTAGTAGAGGGGGCCGGGAGTCTCAGAGATAATGAGAGATAAAACCGTGATGGATCTGGCAACCCGCTCGTTCGGGCTCACTGGGAATGGCAGTTGCGAGCCAACGTGCTCTATGAAAATATGGAATCCAGTCCAAAACCTTAAGGCTGGCTTAGTTCCATCTGTGAGGAAAAAATAAATTAAATGAAATGAGAGAGCAAAAGGAAATAAAAACAGAGAATGAAAGAGAAACTGGGAGGGAGAGACAGATAAGAGGGACAATGATGTGAGTTTATATGTGAGAATGCGTGGTAAAGCTGTCATTACCTTGGCCTTCCCTACAGGCCGCCTCTATGTTTCCTAGTAACTTATTAGGGACAGTTAAACATTTTGTACTCACTACAATGCACATTACTTTTCAAGCTATAAAAAAAAAAAATCAATATTTATGTTGGTGAGGTGTTGGCGAGGCCTTGATAAGATTAATGGTTGACTGTGTGTGTTGGCCGGAGTGAAATACGCCGCAAATAGATGCCCATTGTCATTAAATGAGTGGGCGATTGGAGGGGGGGGCACCTTCAAGTGAAACGACTCCTCCCTTCACTTTTCCACAGCGCCATAATGCCAACAAACAGCACAGCGTGAAAGCGGCTAAACGGATTATTAACCGGATTATTAACGAGCAGGCGTGAGAGGATTAGCCGTGTTGCTTTGAAGTCAATCTGAGGAAGAAGAAATTGACTTGGAACACACTACCTCTCTTTTCTCTCATTCTCATTTTCTCTTCGCTTCCTGCCCTTTTTCTATTTTTAAGTAAATGAAAGAGGGGGAAGAAATACTTCACTTGTAAAAGTGTTTTCCATTGAGCGAACCCACGCCTTGGCAGCAGATACAGATGTGCGTGAGCTGTATGGAGAAACCATCTCACCAGCATTACTTTAGGACATTTTGGATCTTAATTCAATTTATCTTAATCTCTACTCTACTCTACTTCAGTCAGAAGGCTATCCAAATCCATAAACTATCCTTGACCATCAGAGTGAATGACACACTCCTCATTCATTAACTAGGACCATTCAGATGTTCAACACATTAAGGCGTCTGTTAAAAGATCTGAGAATTTCCCGTGATAAAAACATCTACACTACTGGAAGTTGTTTATGCTGAAATATTTATTTTCTATCCCCTTTGAGCTTGAAGCAGCAGTAGGCAGAATACTTTTGCCATCATTGGGAAAAAATTCCATAATAACCTTTTAGCATATTGTAATTCAAGTGTTCTGAGAGAAAACTAGACTTTTGCACCTCCTCATGGCTCTGTTATTAGGCTTTAAAAAATCTAGCCAGTGACGAGAGACTTTGACCAATCACAGGTCATTTCAGAGAGAGAGCGTTCCTATTGGTTGTTCATTCAACGGAGGCCGCTGTCAATCACTCGTGAACCGATCAAACGGTCGAACTAGGCAGCGCTGATCAAATATGAATCAATATTCTGTTCCTGTAATTCCTATTTCTCGCCTCAAATGTTTTCAGAAACATCTTGTAGTGTACTGTTTAGCTGTAAAATTATAAAGTTTGCTCCGGCTGGTGTGCGGTGCTTGGTATTTCCTCAACTGATCTCAACATGGCTGCTATGTCGAAAGCTTTCTCATTTAACAGTACACTACAGGATGTTTCTGAAAATATATTATGCTAGAAATAGGCATTACAGTAACAGAATCTTGATTCATATTTGATCAGCGTTGCCTAGTTTTACCGTTTGATCGGAGTTTGCGAGTGATTGACAGTTGCTCAGAGACAGCAAGACTCCAGCTCGGCTCTGATTGGTTGTTTTCCTCCGGTCTGTGAAATCTTTCAGATGTGATTAGGAGCACCGGAGGAGGACACATGATTTTTTTTCAGATTACCTGCTCATGCACTACCGTCAGGATATAGTGACTGTTTTATAAAAATAACTTTGTTTAATCATATAAGCTCCATATCTGCCTACTGCTGCTTTAAGGGTTGGTTCACCCAGATGACAGCAATGTGTCTTTCTACATCATATCAGTATAACTGTAAAAAAGTGTCTCCATTATACTGGAAAATCTCAGAACGTACTTTTAATAGTTTTCTTAGGGACCATTTGTTTGTCAAAAAGAAGTTTCAGGAGTAACAGGAAGAAGATGTCGCTGCTGATTTCCCTAAATGAGATTTTTCAATGCTGTGATCACCTCAAACGAATTCCATTCACCTCATTTGTATTGGTTTGGAGTTAGAAATGTCAAAGCTTGGACAAATAAAAACAAAACTATCCTCCCCGTTGGGAGGATTTAGTCTCAGACTGTCAGACAGAGACGTTATGATCACACACACCGGAAAAATGTTGCTGCGGCTGGTCTTAAATCTTCGTGACGCCTCCAGTTTTAAAAGTGTTCAATCTTAGTCTGCAAGTTGGGTCCAGTCCAGTCAATTAGTGCTAAAATGATCCAACAACAAACACTTCCTTTCAAGAGATGTGCTTCTATCTCTTTATCCGGTATGTCAGCAAGAACTTGAACTCTCCCTGAATTGCCAATGAAATCACTGTATGATTAAAGAGATGACACATGATCTGCTTTTTAAGACGGATACGGACGTCTTTTTGATTTCCAGCATCGCAACGATTCAAAATGATTCTTATTAAAGCTGCAAAAAGGCAGCAAGAGGTAGAACATCCAGGCATGATGACACGAGAAGTAAGAAGCGTGACTTTTCAAATCGTCGTCTTCCTGCTGACACGAAGAGTGACTGTACCTCAGTGGCGGCTGGTCACTCAAAAAAATTGGGGAGGACAGGAGGAAAACCAACCCACGGTGTCATGTCATTTTATTTAGTTATTTCTCTTATTTGCACTTGTGCCTCCAATTTATGTATGGGCTCAGTGCTGCTTGATATATGTGCTCTCATGCTCCTAATTTGTATGTCAAATACGCTAGGGGGGTTTACATGGGATTCAGATTTGTTCTTATTTTTATTCTGTAAATCTTTTAATGTGGAGAGAACTTTGCGCTTAAGTTTGACAAGTGTAAAGTGTAAATTCTTATTATTATTACAACACTTTTGCCTATGTTACTTATCTCTACTTTCTTATGTAAAACGAAAAATTAAGCAATAAAACAATGGCTTAAAAGATTTCTTAAAAACAATCATTGCAGCCTCAGGAGTGTTTGTAATGTGTCAATAGAAGCCTGTCTGTAAACTGCGCGTACAGCAGTTCGTTGCCCACAACAGGATTCCAGAGCAGCACGTCGGGCCGACGCACGTCTCTGTATCCCGCCGTGGGTCAGCCCAGACAGCTGACGGCGAGGCCTGAGCAGCGAGCAGCGAGCCCCAGCAGGGTGCGACTTATGCTGCTGCAGCACGCCCCAGGCAGCCCCGACGCTTGCTCAGCTGTGCGGACTGACCCACGGCGGGATACGGTGGTGTGCCGCGGTCTGACGCGCTCAATAAAAAGGACTAAATAAAAATAATTAGTTTTATTATGTGTTTAAAAGTAGTTCACAATTTCCACGTTATAATTAATTTCCTAATATGCAGCTGTCTGATACTTTACTGCCAGTTAATGAAGTACAATACAGCGGTAGAGACTGAAGATGACATTTGGACATCGTGATTGAACCAACCCGCTGTCAATGTCAATATTGTGTCCTGCTTGTTGTTTATTGGTAACAAGCCAAGGGAGGTTAACCTCCCTTGGAGTGTCATTCAACGTGTTTTGGCCAATCACAGATAAACATGAAAAAAATTAAATACATTGAATTGGTAGAAGAGGTCCCACCTCAAGGGAGGACGGGGACATGCCGTCCTCCTCTACACCCAACGATGCCCACAACCACTTCACACACACAGGCTGTCCTTTCCCCTCTGCCCTGCAGGTTTTACTGTTGAAGCATTTTAATCAGGATTTGAATAATGGATTTTTTCCAAATAAAAAAGAAGAAATATTTTATGAATGATAATAAGATTTGGTGATGATTTATTTCAACCAATTACTATTTTTTTTTTTCATATTTTGATCTCCCTCTTGCCTCTCAAAAATAAAGGAGGAGCAACCTCTTCTGCCTCTATGGACCAGCCTCCACTGCCATACCAGACCCCGGCACTCTATCCGCACAAACAAGGTCACGCAGCGGTGTCTCAATGAATGGGAGTGAGATGTGTATATCTCTGTTGCTGCCCTAAAATCTTGCCATGACCAGCTTTAAGTAAATACTCTGACCATTCTACATTTAGAGCACTTATATGACATATCTGTTACACCCATACTGTAGCTTCCGACCGATGAGTTATGCAGTCACACTATTGGATTATCCCATCTCTTTTTCTGTCTCTCTGTCCAGGGCGAAGGTATATGAGAATGTAATCCTCCCTAAGCAGCGTATTCATGTCACTAATTAGATTTTTAATTATTTAATTTTTACAAAGTGCTGTTCTCATTACTCCCAACACTGACGCTAATCAGCACTCTGATGTTCCTGGAGTGTGCGTTTGCTGCGCTCGTTCCGGCAAACAGCATCCAGTGTTTGTAGGTCATCCTAATCACCTCCCACTCTGAGGCTGCGGGGCCCTGTGTTGACCGTATCTGTCCGACGGGAGCACATCACCCGGGAAGCAAAGGTGTACAAGGTCATCGGGGTCACTGAGTGCCATCCCACATTTCACTGGATAACTCGCGGCATGAGAAAACATCTCACCCCGGCCACACACAAACCTGCGCTCTACAGACAAACAAACCCACCAAAATACTTGAGAAAACTCTACTTAAATTGGTCCTCATTAATCATCAGCGCAAGATAATTTATTTTAATTGAAGCGAGATATGACACACACACATATTTAGTGAGGGGAATGTTTTACGAGGCACCTGCATAGTTAATACTGTAAAATGACATTGAAATAAATGTAAATATTTCATGTTTGTCTGATTATATTATACAAAGTGTATCTGTGCTTGTAATGAAGTTATAATGTGTTTGAAGTGCCGTTTATTATAAACATAATGTCGTATACTTGAAATAATATTCATTGTAAAACAAACAGCACAAAACCCTGTTTTCGAGTACCAATAAACTGTTTAACCCCACTCAGACGTAACATCCATTAAAATGAGCATGACATATTTATTGGTTTCAGCCAATAAAAATATGCCTTTAAAATCTGACATTGGCCAAGTAGCTAAGTCAACTCTGTTTAACCAATAAATGTTAGATATTGACACGGGCCAGCATGGCAGACAGACAAAGCAAAAAGTGGAGTAAGAAACATTTTCACCTTTTTATGGCCCTGAAAAAAATATTTTCTGAATAAGTTTCTTACTGTTAGAGACGGGGTCATGCATGAACATGAACATTTCTGCCACACTTTATATGTGATACCACTGTATTTGGGTTGTTGCTTATGTATGCTAATGTTGCCCGGCCACTGTCAATCAAATCTGGTCAAACCACACACACGCATACAGTACACAGTTGTTTTTGAACCGAATGAGTGCGTTTGCATGGACATGAATAACCTGTTTATGAGGCTTATCCCGGTTATGATCATATTTGGGATATGGTGTTTATGAAAACAAGTTAAGAAATCAAGTTTTTCATATTCCCCATATACATGATAAATAACCCGGTTACTGATTACTGCATTCTATTTGCTCAGGCGGCAGGCGCTGTATTGTTCAAAAAAACAAACAAATCGGCAATGGAAGATGAGAGGGACAAAAATATATTAAACACTATACTGCATTTACTACCACTTGACAACTTAACTGCTAATTTCTGCTCCGCTCCGATTGTCCTCTTTCTCTCTCTCTCTCTCTCTCTCAACCACACACACTAAGTTACGTACTGAGCTTTTCCTGTAAGCAGCTACTCTACTCTTATAAAACTGTCCTCCACTTTGACCAGTGCCAGCCTGTCCCTACCACTACATAGGACAAGGGAGCAGAGGAGGAATATATACAGCCTCTTTCATTACAGAAAAAGGTGACCATTTTTCACATGTTTTTTAATGACTTTGTGACATGTTTTCTTAAGTTGTGTAACGTTGTTTCCGTACGTGTTTTACTCAGTTTACTTACTTATTTTAAGCCCAACCATGACATTTTCCCTTACCCTAACTAAGAGGTTTTCTTGCCTAAACCTAACTGCAGACGTTTGCGTGGCAAACAAATGACACACAAAAAGGTTAAAATGCGTACTCATGACACATGTAGTGTCCGTGGAATGTTGTGGTATTTATACGCCTTCCCATGAAACCGGGTAGAAGCATAAGTTTGCATAAAAAATGTTGATTTAGTCTCATTTTTACATGGGATAAATATACAATTGGAAACAAAAAATGTGAACAACATTCAGGTCGGAAGGGGTTAACCATGTTTCAAAGTATCATCAGAAAGATCAAGGCTATAATGAACCCACTATAGTATCATAAGCATTTCAGACAACAAGCAACTTCTCCCTACAGTATACAATATATATGCAGGGCTGAGGCTAAAATCCAATATGGCAATGAAGTATCCGTTTGCACTGCCTGAAGAAGTTGATTCTTTGTTTACACTCATTAGTCAGTATTGATTTAAGATGGATCCGAGTGAACTAATGGCTCAGTGTATGGTTTTAGTGTTCATTTGCAGGAATGTAAGACGCATCTAAAAAGCCTTTTTATTGTACTGCATTCTGACAAATGTCCAGTCCACTGCTGACGAAGATTAAAACGTTCGACTATTGTGTCAACCTGGCACATCTCAAAGTGGATAACCGAGACTCAAGTCCACTTCAGCTTAGCTCGCCCTGCTGTGATCCTAGATTAGCCACCTTGCAGAGTTAAGACTATTTTAGAATTTAACCCACTTAACCCTAGGCTAACCAGCAGCGGAAAAAGAGGGCTTATTTATTAGCCTTAAGCCACCCAGGAAGAATGTTCTGGTACTGACGTGGTAAAGCCCCCTCACAATGTAGTATCCTTTTTTTAACTGATGCTGACTCCCATCGCCAGCGTGCTATGATCCAACTCCTGCCTCCAGCTTTGACAACCTCACCAAGGCTCCAGGGATCTCCGTTCCCACAGTGTCTGGCTAGAATAGATATGCTGTGTCATAGCATCAGCATCACTCAAATCACAAGGCTTTTTTTTTTCATATCATAAACATCATCTACATCCATGTCAGTGGGTCTGTCTGCCTCTCCATCTGTATGGTTTGGAGCGATATTGTGTTTGTGTCTCACTCATCTGCGTAGAGTGATGTGAAATGGCAAGTCGTCAGACCGACAATCCGCTGTGGGCGAGGAGTGTCTGTCATTACAGAGGAGTTGTTCAGTGTGTATATGAGTGGGTCTTGTTTGTGTGAGTGCATATGAGTGTGTGTACATTCAAGTACATGTAAGGACAACAGGGTTTAGTTTTACCCAACAAAGCTCAAGTGCAAACTATAACCACTGGCACAGCTGGCGCCCTCCAACACAGTCAGACACACAAAGCAAAGTGCACCAACACAGCTGGTGCACACAGGCGCTATTTCTAACTTTGTCATCCATATGTATGATTGCTACAACAAAATACACTTAAATACACAGCCAGTAATTTATTCAAAGAATGAAACCCAGCTTGCTTGTTCAGAAAATGCATGTTATTTATATAAGCTGCAGTCAAATTAGTGCAGGTTAGCTTATCAAAACTGCTATAAATTATAGCTTAAAGTAATCCACACTTTGATTAGTTTTGTGCAGTTATATTCAAGGAAGAATGAAAGCTGCAGGCCTCATCAATAATCTGTCAGTGTCAACCAATAACATTCATTTTGCTCTGGGTTACAACTTGTTGCTTTTCTTTCATCCCCTGCCAATTTAGAGGATGAAGACCAAGTCTAATTTGTATTGCTCATTATATGATGATTTAAGAACTACACAATGTCCTCCTGTTCTTTGTAGAGCCCGGGACAAAAGTTCTTTGTCTGCAAGTCATGTTCATGTCTGATGAAATGTTTCACTACTGCTTTTTTTTGTGTCTTATAAGCAGGGCTGGAAGTACCACATTATACTTTCTCTTGTTACTGTAAAATAAGTAGGTTTTTCTTGTCTACTTGTACTTTTTTGAGTATGTTTTAAAATGAGTATAACTGTCAATCAATTTAAATATTTAAATAAAATGTATTGTTCATAGTTAATCACAATTAATCACATATATTTTATCTGTTCAAAATGTACCTTCAAGGGAGATTTGGCAAGTATTTAATACTCTATACTATACTTTATTACTGGAAATCAACTAACAACATAAATCAATGACAAATATCGTCCAGAAACCCTCACAGGTACTGCATTTAGCATAAAAAATATGCTCAAATCATAACATGGCAAACTGCAGCCCAACAGGCAACAACAGCTGTCAGTGTGTCAGTGTGCTGACTTGACTATAACTTGCCCAAAACTGCATGTGATTATCATAAAGTGGGCATGTCTGTAAAGGGGAGACTCGTGGGTACCCATAGAACCCATTTACATTCACATATATTGAGGTCAGAGGTCAAGGGACACCTTTGAAAATGGCCATGACAGTTTTTCCACACCAAAATGTTGCATAAGTTTGGAGCGTTATTTAGCCTCCTTTTCCACAATCTAGTATGACATGGTTGGTACCAGTGGATTCCTCAGGATTTGTAGTTTCATATGATGCCAGTATCTTCACTCTAGCTTTAAGCCTCTACAACCTAAAAAACACAAGTTGCATTAATGCATTAAATAAATTAGTGGCTTTAAACAAATTTGCGTGAAGACGTTATTGTAATGTTAACTTTGACAGCCCTGAAAATTTGTATTATACATTGAATATGAACTAGCAGAGACGCGCACAAAACTCACAGAATGACGTTCAGACAGTCGAGTACAACAACTAACTCTCCAGATGACAACCACTGTGCTACGCCGTGTGTGAAAACTGTGAAGTCTCTCCTTTGCTTTAATGTGTGGGCTGCAGCCACTTTGGAGTTTATATTGTTTATACGTCTCTGTGTTGTCTGCCTAGGTGATGCTTTATTCTACTGTTGATGCTATAAGAAGTGTCAGGCTACTCAATTTATGTGGCTTAATAATGCTTGTTGCACCCGCCGCGGTGTCCACAGACTTTTTATTTGTCAGCCATTTGTGTTTAATTGTCTGAGTTTTGTCTGTTTTCTGGTTAATTCTACAGTGAGGCTGCACAGAGGAAGGTGGCTGTATATTTAGAATTGATAATCAGTTGTATGCACAGGCTGCAAAGTACCCTCTAAAGAGATGGAATATATTGTTGCTTTGGACATAAGAGCCCAGTTCCACTAGACTATAAATTTGACATTTAAAGCAATTCATTTTGAAGTTTATTTTCTTTCTTACACAAGTACTTTTACTTGAGTCAAATCTATATAAAGTAACAGTACTTTTATTGAGTATAATATTTCAGTACCATCCCTTCTTAAAAGTCCATGTGGGCTGGGCACTTGTATATATATGTACACAACGAATAAATACCATAACATAACATAATAATAATGTAGCAAGGTACTAGACCACAGCTGATGCCATATATACAGTTTAACAGCACTATCAATAATACATACTGGGACACTGCTTGAACGATAACCCTCACCCATTAAGTATTTCGGTTTGGTTTGTGTATGTGTCTTGATAATATAAATGCTAACCTTAAAGAGCTCAGTGCACAGTTGCAGACACAGCAGGAGGATCTGGGCGAACTGGCCCAAAAGCACTGCAAGTGCAAGAGACGATGTCGAGGGACCAGTGGCTTGGCTTGAGTAAAGCTCACGAGGGGTTCAGGTAAGGTCTGCATCCTTTCTTGTTGTTGGCAATCAAGGTATTGAGTTTATGTTGGAGCCTGTTAGCAGCTAGTTCTGTATAGTCATAAGGCTTAGTGGTAATAAAATCCCTTAGACCTAAAAACAAATACTTTTACCAGTACTAGGCTACCTGTGCATGCACGATGATGCTATCTCATGCAGTTAATGTATGCACACCTTAAAGGAGCTATAAACAAAATTCATTCATCAGGAGTCTGGACCGGGATAGCCTGCACACGGCTCTAATGTCACAAGTAAACATGGAGGTGGCGGCGAGCATTGCACTTTCACATTTAAATAAACAGGGCGCTGCATGTTGAGCTACATTTCTGCTAATACACAAATTTTCACATCAAAAGGAAACTGGTCCTTATTCACAGTGCATCTCCAATAAAGTTGTACCAAAACGTTTGGGCTTGGGGTTTGTCTGTGTTTTCCTCTTACAACTTTAACCCTTTCACAGTGTGTTTTCAGTTCATCAAAGTTAATTATAACATTTTGGTTGTCTAAAAATGTCTTATTCAGCTTTTGTTGTACTTAGCTCCACCCTCTCATGTCACTTCTAGTTCCAAAAAAATAAAAAACCAAGATGACGACGACCAAAAACCTATATGGCAATGGACGTCACAGTGACTACATGCACTTCTTATATACAGTCTATGGGCATGACAGCTCCCCAAAGGTGAAGCCAAAATGGAACGTCAACATTGCAGTCGATCATGTTCATTTAATTGCGGAAAGCCAAAATCGGGATCGCAATTAATATTCAATAAATTGTGCAGCCCTACTGGGACATGAACAAGAAGGGAGGGAGGGGAAGAAATGGGGAGGACTTTCAGTTTCAAAGAGAGGGACTCACATGCACTAACATGCAAGCGCAGCCGGCCCAGCTACCAAAACCAAGAACAGATAAACTCAGTTTACAACACACACAGAGAGAGTGTGACTTCATTCTCTGCTCAGGTAGACATTACTACACTATATCTTTACATAGCAAATCGTTATTTGCTGCTACATTAGCGCTCTGAATGTCGTATAAAGCACCTTTAAGTGCAGCAGTGGTCTTTGTTTGATGTGTGGGTTTGTCCTTGTGCTTTAAGTACAGAACACTGTATGGTAGATAGGAGGATTTATCTGTTGTGATGGCAGGGCTTATTTTGTGGTTCATAAATAGTTCAACTAGATGATTTTAATTTGCCGGGAATATAAAATTGACATGAAAAATGTATTGACACATATAATGCAGGATAATAAAAGATAACGGACTTGTAAAATTCTTAACAACTTTTACAGCTCTAAATGATGTATAAAGGACTGGGTATTATTGAATAGAGGCGGCTAGAGTTTTTTCTTTAACTTTCAATGTGCCGCGGCCATGGAGTGTTGAATATCCAGTCAATGTGTACTGTATAATGTTCAGTTCAACAGAACAAAAACAGAACATGATTTACTGGCAATAACTTCAATATTTTCTTTTTGCATTTTCTGTTCACACTCACAAACATGCTGCAGTCTATCCAACACAGCCTCATGGCAGTTTGTGAAATAGTCACGACATTTAATCTATTTGATTCATGTACATAGACACAAATTTCTCTATTTTTGTGTGACGCTCAGCACGACTTTCAACGGGTTTAGGAAAAAATCAACTTGGTAGACGTAGGCAACAAAACTACTAAGTTGGGTTTAGAAAAAGATCGTGGTTTGGGTTAAAATACCTCTGGAAGTGCTGTAATTTAAGTACGTAAGTTCTTATGAAATTAAGAAATAAATCAACTTTGACTTCTGGCATCACACGGGGCACAACCACTGGTCCCCTGGGTTAAAGTCCTGTGTTCTTTGATTGAACTTTCCTAGGCCATGGAAAAAACCTCCTGCATGTGCCTGGCTGTCACGAGACTATAAATGCCGCTGTCCATGGTGCTGAAAAAAGTTGATGATTTCATTTTAAAGTGACTTGGTTTAGCTGTCTGAACACCATGTTGCATATTAAAAAAATACATAAAATATGACATAAATGACACAAGCAATACAATAGACGCATTTAATCTGCTTAGAGTCATCACATTAAGTACAGTACATCATAAAAACGCGGCCTGATGTTAAGTCTTCAAGCTTCTCCCTTACTGAATTTTATATGACACACATTACTTGGTGTTAGTAGGTATAAACAAAAAAAAAGTGTGTGCTCTGACTGATGTGGCTGTTTTGAGGCCGACATTAAGCACAGACATTAAGCCCTTAAGCACAAATTGAGAACGAGCCTCAAATCATTTGGTGACAGTTCGTATTAGCTTCTGCAATAGGAGGAGCATCTACAATTCATGCAGGTGTTTTCACTCTGTCAGCGACTTAACGTTCTTATATCAGACCTCTATCAGCAACCAGAAATTCTCTGTCAACCGAGACAAATAACCAACTACAGACGGAGCGGAAAAGGAGAATATATGGAAAGAGATAATCAATAAAAATGGCATTTAAGCTATACGGCGCAAAGTAAATGTGCAAACACGTATCTTGTTTACTAGATTCAAGGCCACACTGACAAATAATGATAAAAATAAATATAGGTTGACATCAGCAAAAAAAAAAGTCTAGTAGCTCACACTTCTCTCCATCAAAGGGCTTAGCAGTGATCACTGTGACGGCTGTGTTGCACATCATTTCTATCTGGGCGATGACACCCTTATATGACAGAGAGGAGGAAGAGGAGAGTGAGGAAGAGGATGGTAACGTACATTGGCAGATGTAAATCGGCCAATAGACACATAATACAGGGCCAGTTTAGGACAGATCAACAATTTTTATGAGGATTTCCTTAAAACGAAATTATTTAGTCCTCCAGTGGGTTTTCCTCGCTCAGATATGAAAGCTCTAGCCCATGCAGATGTATTAATGTATTTCTTTTTTTTGCATTCTGTGGGTCAAGTTGTGCACGGTATTCTGAGCATGATGCATTCATGAAACCAGCTCCAGGGCCAAAATTCAAACGTTTTGAGAAGCTCCTTATTGAGCCATCACGACACCCTTTTTTCCATTTTGTCCTTGGATAAGAACAAGTAACCCACGCTCTTCAGATTAACTCTAGAGGCGGACTGCATGCTACACAGGTGACAACAAACACAAGCATTGATTTCACCTCCACCAAATTAATGAAGAAAGAAAGAACGGGTGTGAAGAGTGTTTCACCTCCTGTGGCTTGTAATCTACTCTCACTCATCTCTCTCTAACCACGACTCTTTCTCTCTGTTACTTTTCTTTTTCTCTCCTAAAGTGGATCTATGTGAACTCAGCCTGTTCACATAAAAAGGCGTATAAACGCCACGATGATAAATAAAGGTGTTTAGCATGCAATAAGTATGCCTTTCTTGATTTACATGTGACATTTGTACGTCACGTATCCTGTACTGACTGCAATGTAAACGCATCCGCATATAAATGCTGCGGTAAGAGTAGAATAAAAAGGGACAAAGACCACTTATGGTGGATGAGCCCAACAAACACCAGACTTTTAACCAGGAGCCCGTATTCGACACCATTGTTGACCGGTGTTTTGTTTTGTAAGTTACGTTAGTGACGTTTGTCACATGTATTTTACTGACGTTTGTGACGTGTTTTCCGGAGTTGTTTCCGTACGTGTTTTACTTAGTTTACTTATTTTAAGCCCAACCATGACTTTTTCCCTTATCCTAACAAAGTGGTTATCTTGCCTGAACCTTACTGTGGACATTTGCGTGGCGTACAAATGACACACAAAAACGCTAAAATGCGTACTCATGACATGCGGAATGTCCATGTGATGTCGTGGTATTTATATGTCTTCCCGTGAGACCGGGTTGGTGAACTATAGCAGCCCCACCAGAACAATGGCACTGTCTTACTAAGACTTAAAGGGTAACTTCGGTATTTTTCAACCCATGTTTCTGTGTCTAAGTAACTAATAGGCACAACAATTTATGAAATTGGTCCAGTATTGAGGGATAACGCTGTAACCGGCAGCCACAAAACAAGCTGCAAGGGCATTTGTGCAGCGTTATACACTAAAAGTGCTTGTTTTCACCATGACAGGCTCTGATTGTTATAAACTTTTAGTGGAAGCTTGCCCCGATAGCACCATATTGCAGCCAGTTAGCAGCTGTCTGTTACAGCGTTATCCCTCAATACTAGACCAATTTCAGTTTTTTTGGAGCATAATAAACTATCATGCTTCGTTATAACCCCTCATTACGTGTTGCTATGGTCATACTGTATGTGCGCAACAAGGTTGGTTGTATCCCAGACTTATGATGCCCTCATGATGATGAATTAACATTCTAGGTTGAAAAAAAGTGTTTATTGTTTATTTTATTTATTGGTTATGAGACTGCTGTAGATAGTTTCAGTTCTACCAAAATGGCTGGAATGAGGGAATACAAGCAATTAAGAAGAAAAAAGACTGAGCAAGGAAAAGCACAATGTTAGTAAATACAATGTATAAAAACTATTACTAGTCAGCTGTTTTAGTTTTCATTAGTCCTTAAAGTGTATAAAGTGCCTAAAGTACAGTCTGTAAATACGGTTTCTGAAATTAAGGATACACCAAACATTGTGCACTGTCATACCTTTGAATGATAGACGCAGTGCAAAGTGCAAACACATACAAATCAGCACACATACTTCACACACACACACATATATACACCGAGTCCCTCGCTCGAGTCCCACAGGAAATGGCCATCACTGTCAATTAGGATCACTCTGCACAGTGGCCAATGTACTTTACTACAGAAAACCATTACACCCTGTCCCTCCCTAGCTTTCTCTTTCTCTGTCACACTCGCACACGGAAAGAAAAACAATAAGACACACACATTATGAATAGCAAAACCTCATGGGATACTGAGCCACTGACAGCCCATTACAATTCCACTGAGACTGAGGATGGCTTACAAGCACTTTAAGCTCTGGGAGCGCAGACAGACCCCCCCGCCCCCCACACACATACACTTTCAACAAAGATGTAATGAGGTGCACACCCACCCACGCACACACACATAGGGTCCACCATCCAATCTACCCAGGGAGATGCGCAGCATCTCTGTTCAGGATAGTGCAGTTCGAGACACCGGAGGCACTTTAATATATTCTAAATTCAATTGTGACAATAGTACAGCCCTGTCAGCTCTGGACACAGGGAATACAGATATGGCTAGATTCTCTCTACGTTAAAGCTGCACTAAAGCAGGATTTCATGTAATGATACAGCCATCATATACAGGCCTAAATCACCGCTCCAGCCAGCACATAACAACGCTAGGTATACAGTAGATTCACCCTATTTACACTGACATATATCTGCTGTCTCAGCCTGGTCTCCCTCCCAGGGCGTGAAATACTGATGGATCCACTACTGGTAGCGGACAACATGCAGTAAATTAATAATTAGTTAGCAGAGATTACAATTACGCTGGACCAGAATCAGAGGATACTAGACTCAAAGGGAGGGAGAACAGGATATCTGCAATATCAAATGACCACAGAAGACAAATAGCCAAAAACAGGTACCTTGTATTTTAATCAGAATAAACAAAATAAAATGAAAACCTATACAGTTCAATTCCATAAATACATATCAGTTTTGAACCACTGCATTTTTATTAACTATTTTTTTTTCTGACTGGGTGCATCCTACTATCCGTAATTCAGAATCTCTATTCTCAATATTTGGATCCAACATTAGATGAGTAACGATATTAAACCCGCTTCAATAGAATCACTACAAAAACTTCTATCAACCTTACAAAACCAAATTTGCCAACCTTGAGAGGATTTCAAAACCAAAGCAAGAGAAAAAGAAAAGAAAAGTTTGAGTTTCAGAGACTTTGTTTCCTGCATTCCGGTGACTTTTTAAAGAATGAAAATAACAAAATAATAAGAACACAGTAACAGCATTTTTATGTTAAATAGGCCTACTTTTAATTTTTACTTTTAATTCTCAGGAAAGAAAACTGGATAATTTGCCCCTCTGGCGTGAACTTGTGTGAATCTCTGGCATGAACTAATATTCATCAGTTTTCATTCATTCATTTTTTTGCCCTAGTTGGAGTATTTCTTTCTCTCCATTTCACTCTCCTTCTCTCACTCACTGAAGGTCCTTACAGACACAACGCAACAATGGCACCACTGCACTCTAAAACTCATTATTTCTAATGGCTTGTGCCACACCACGTCACCTTTTCACTGCGCCAAGCAAAGCCCGACTTGGGCCCTGCGTAGCTCAAAATATATACGTACAGTATATACGTATATATCTATGGTCGCGAGCATCTCTCTTCTGCCGGGAAACAACACTTGTTGTATTTATACATGCTACAGTGCCAGAGACAGGTTGAGATTATGAAAAGGAAAAAAGGTGTGAAAATTGGGAGAAAAACAGGAGAAGTGTGACCCTGGGAGGAAACCGAGAGAGGGTAATGAAACACGTGAGTCTCCCGGGAAAATTGGGAGGGTTGGCAAGTATGCGCAATATTATTATTGCCTGAACCTGAAGATTAAATTGAGATGCAACTCAGCACTGTGTGTTAATTAATTAATGAATTAAAATAAGTTGTGTAAATGTATAAGGGTTCAGAACATGCCCGTGATCCTGCGGGTCTCAGAGGGTTAACTTAAACAGCTTTGAATGTCCCATGTGCAGTTTACTGACACTTCCTTTTAGTGACAACTACAACACCATCTCAAACATGTTGTAGGATAAACTGTGAACCATTACTTAGATCACAGTTGCAGGATTTTGTGACACACTCATACACATACAGTTTTCATGTGATGTGAGTTCACCTAGAAGACATTTTCTGGCATGGAACACATATTTCAAAATATGATAATTTAGCTTTGTACCATACCCCTTTTCAATGGCTCTCTGTAGAAAGGGTAGTTTTAGAAAACTTTTAAAACTTTGTTAAAGAAATTTGTTTTTCTTCTAAGTCAATTTTTGAGTCAATAGGGATCCATGTAAATTATTTATCAATACAGCCTTGAAAAGATATTCTTCCTCTTAGTGCACAAAGCCTGAAAAAGCTGCATTTCTAAAGCCATTGCAATGAAAAATCACCTTGTACCCAGGTAACCAACAACAATAAAACTGGAAGAACTGCTTTAATATCTAAACCCTCTTAGATGGTTATATAAGTATTGCTTACCTTTGTCTGGCATCTCAACCGAGTCATTCTACAGCTGAACCCGAGACAAAAGTAGATACGGTGCAAAACCTCATAAAACGTTATGGTTGGAACTTAATGTTTGTAGTTTGATATGGCATACAGATTGGATCAATTTTAGTGATAGTAACAAGATACAACGCTGCTAATTAGGAAGTACTCATTTGAGGACATTGGGACTTAATTATCGTACTTTATTAGCATTTCACACAAACCCGTGTTGTGACAGACTGTTCCTACATACAAAAAGGATATTCTTAGTTTGGATTATGGAGCAAGTTAAATTCATACAGTGATAACAAAACAAATAATTCACAAGGTTTTCAGAAGTGTTTTTAGTTTTGTTTTTGTCATATTCAAGCATTGAAATGAACAGTTGTATGCTATACTTGAACAGCAACCATGAACAATGAACAGTAATACTTTGTTACATATTGGTTGACGTTGACATGCTCGCTAGTGTTACTATGGTTGCAAACTGAACACAACTGTTTTGCAGCAGTTACACACTGATTTGTGGTATACAGTAAAATAAACCCCCTTGTCCTCATATGAAGACAAGCTTTTTTTTTTAGGGATGCACCGATTCCAATACTGGATCGGATATCGGGCCGATACTGACTCAAATAGCTGGATCGGGTATCGGTGACAACGGGGCCGATCTATTCAATTCAGTTCTATGTTCATATACTATATACATTATATACTGGCATTTTAATTCCTGTTGAAGTTTTGACCATAAAAAGGTTTACACTTGAATTGTAATCCCTTTTCATTTTGAAGATGTTTTACCAAGTTGCTGGTGTACAATTTATTATTTAATTATAATTAACAATTAAGAATAGAATATATATATATTTATATAAGAATATATATCTATGTATTTATTCATCACATTTTGTTTTTACAAAGTTAATAAAGCTGTGATTAAGTTAAGCCTGATGTCGCCTTACACATTGCTATCGATATCGGGACTGAAAAAGTCAGATAGGTGCATCCCTAAATTATTTTAAAAAAGGACTTCCTGTTCAAAGACAATGCTTATTCATATACTTATCAGGTCTTACTAATCCCAAATAGATAATAAATAATATGTCTTTAATAAATTAAAGATGCATACCAAACAGAAGCTCAGGCCTCAGGAGATAGATCCAATGAGAATGTTTTTTACTGTTCATTTTATTGTTGCTATTATTCAAACTTCAGCAAGTTCAAAAGGTCAGACAAGCAGTCAAACGGGAGAAAAAAGAGACAATGAAAGATATAATAAGAAAGCAGACTGTCAGGGAAATGGGCAGAACAACATCTCTGCCATTTCTACTTGGGAACAAAAAATAAATAAAACAGCCTCCCAACACACACTCTGTACAGTAGATAAACATAGCCACAAACCACATCATTGTTCTCGCCTTCTTCACACTCCATGAGGCTTTCTTTCCCCTGACACTTCTCTCTCTCTCTCTCCCTCTCTGTCCCCTCCCTTTTTCATCTGTCTGTCGCTATCGCCCACCCACTGCATACACAAGCACACACACACACACACACACACCTCCCTGTCTGCACTTCTTCCTCGGAGAGAAAGGCAGTAAACACACGAAACGTCATGCCTCTATATGTGTGTGTGTGTGTGTGTGTGTGTGTGTGTCTGCGCCAGTAAGTAAACACACAGTGAACACTGTGAAATCATGACAGCAAAACAAGGAACTAGAGAGAGAGAAATTGAGTCTTTGCAGGAAACTAAAAATGTTTGAGTGCGTCTGTGGGATGTATCGCATCCCCTACTGCTGCACTGTAACTCACACACACACAAAGGTGTACGGGGGCGCTTAGCTCGCTTCAAATGCCCCAATGACCGTCTTTCTCTTTCACTAGTTTGAACTTCGTCATCTCCTCTGTCTGTCTGTAACATAATAAGATAATAATAACGTGGGTGAATCAAGTGTAAAATACTCCAGGAATCAAAACAAAATACATCATAAATGATGATAAAATAAGACATAAAAGAGGGAAATAATCCAACGACGGTGTTTTCAAAATTGGCATTGAGAACAAAACTTGAACTGAAAAAGGAAACACTGGCATTGAAACACTTATACTTGAAACTACTTGTGCTCTGAAGCCTCCAGACTGGCTTGACATATACTACAATACACACACTGTCCCGCTGGTTGAATTTGAATTTGGGCTGTTAAAGTTAACGCAATAATAACGCATCAATGCAAATTTAATTTAACGCCACTAATTTCTTTAACGCAACTTGCATTTTTTAGGTTGTAGTGGGCTCAGTTTTAAAGCTAGAGTTAAGATACTGGCATCATATAAAAATCTAATGAATCCATTAGTACAACCATGTCATACTAGCTTGTCATGAAGGAGGCTACATTATGCTCCAAACTTTGGCAAGGAAAAACTGTGATGGCCATTTTCAAAAGGGTTCCTTGACCTCTGACCTCAAGATATGTGAATAAAAATGGGTTCTATGGGTATGCCATATTATAATTTGAGCATATTGTTTTATGCTAAATGCAGTACCTGTGAGGGTTTCTGGAAAATATTTATCATTGTTTTGTGTTGTTAATTGATCTCCAAAAATAAATAAGTACCCAGGAGTCTCCCCTTTACAGACATGCCCACTTTTTGATAATCACATGCAGTTTTGGGCAAATCATAGTCAAGTCAGCACACTGACACACTGACAGCTGCTGTTACCTGTTGGGCTGCAGTTTGCCATGTTATGATTTGAGCACATGTTGTATGCTAAATGTAGTACCTGTGAGGGTTTCTGGACAATATGTGTCATTGTTTTGTGTTGTTTATCGATTTTCAATAATAAATATACACATATTTGCATAAAGCAAGCATATTTGCCCACTCCCATGTTGATAAGAGTATTAAATACTTGACAAAACTCCCTTTAAAGTACATTTTGAACAGATAAAAAATCATGTGATTAATTTGCGATTAATCGCGATTAACTATGTTAATCGAATGACAGCCAAGTCATCCAAACTAAATGACAAAATGACTTGTTCATCATGGCCTCAGTAACAACCCATCTGATCTGGTGCCCCTATTGACAGAACAACATTGTTTGTCAGCGACTTACCATTACAGACATCATACATAAGACTGCTTTCTGATCTGTTAGCTTTGTTTAGTTTAGTTTAGGCACAAAAACTACTTTTTTTTCCAAGCTGAGACTGTTGAAGCCTCAAATATGTGGAGCCAGAACAGTGTTAGTACATTTTGGCAATGAAAGAAAAATTTGATTGAAAAGAAAACTTGAAAGTTGTACTTGTGCTCTGATGCCTCTGGACTGGCTTGACTGTTCCTGCAGTTATGGCAGCGGCGCCCGGAGTGGCCAAAAAGGACAAAGAAAGACTGGTATTTCAATAAAAAATTCTCACATTTTATCTACCAAATAACAAATAAATAAATAAAAAAAAGCTAAAAAGTGACATGAAGGAAAAATCACAGATTGTCATCGAAAAACACATCAAATTTTTTTTCAATCGTTTCCAGTGCCAATTCTTGTGTCAGTGCCAATACAACTTTTTTTTTTTTTTTTTCAGTACAAGTGTTTCAATGCCAATGTTTCATTTTTCAGTTCAAGTTTTGTTTTTAATGCCAATTTTTTTTTTCTATGCCAAAAGTTAGTCACTGTTCTTGCTCCATACAAATAAGTTTCAAACAAACTTTGGAAAGGATTTTTGCACATGAACAAGTACTGTGGTTTTTGTCCTCCATCTCTTGCATTGGACGAATGTTTAGAAGGAACCTTTGGTACGAACAGGAAGATAAAAAACAGCTATTCAACAATACAGCTAGGAGCTAGCCTGTGAAGTGCTTTAAAGGCCCTAAAAAAACTATTTTCTCAACTAACCTCTCACTATGAGCGATGTGGGGTCCTTTTTTTCCGGCCAACGTTCTGATTATTTCACATTAGAGATTAATGTAAATTTATAGCCTTGATTGTTGAAGTGTGTAGCGAGGATTGGTCTTGTCAGCAAGGGCTTTTAGTCTTTCCCACGATGATTGAGACTATGAGCACGGGATCTCGTCTGCACAAGAAGATGATGCTCAGACGGTAAGAAAATGGTGACTGTACGGTGGATTATTCTTTTTGACAGTGAGGTTTCTTTTGTTTATTTCTATGGTTTCAGCACAGATTTCTTTACTGCGCCCTTTCAGATTAATGCGTCAGAGACGACGTCACTGAGTCCTCATGATTAGCTGAGTTTCGGAAGTTTAAATTCTGTATAAATAATGTCTAAGATTACAAACTTTAACTTTGACTGTTGCTTATTTAGATATAGACATACGTTTTCAGGGGTTTTATAAGATAATCAAAAACTGACTGGTAAGGAGAGGTAAGAACACAATCTGGTCAAGCAGCTGCATTTTTAACACGTTGTTTTTGGCTTTACCCTCAATACAATGAATTGATTGTGAATGTGAAGATATAAAAGTATGTATGAGCTTTTCAGATGCTTCACAGTTGGAGGGAACATGTTCTGTATCCCACCCCGCCTTCCCTCCCACTCTCCTCTTCCAGCAACTGTTGGCACCCCCGACCACTGATTCCAACACCCCGAGCCGGCCTCCCATTTCCGTACCATCGACCCAGATAAGTGTGAGTGAAGACTATTGTTTAGAACAGCAGACTGTGTAATTTCACCATTAGTCTCAATCAAAGACAACCAGCCTTCGGGCCTCAGGACAGCATGTGGATGTGTGCGCGCCGCTGGACGTACTAGTGTCTAAGACAGAGTAATAACACAGCTCACCACCACCATCACCACCCCGGGGCCATAGAGCTGAAGGGGGGGAAAATAAAAGATGAAAAGAAAATGAAGGAAGAAATAGACACAGAAAGCAAAGGAAGGAAGGAAAGGAAGGCGGAGGGGAAGAAAGAAGAGCCCAGGGATAACAAAAAAAGAGAGAGAGATAGAGAGTTAAAAACAAACAGGGAAGAAGCATACATAAGAGAGTATGGGTGGATGGGTAGAAGAGGAATGGGGGCAAAAATGTGAAATGGAGCACCTTAAAACCATTATGTTTACACACTGGTGTCAGGATACACTCCTGCACACACATGCGCACGCACGCACGCACGCACGCACGCACGCACGCACGCACGCACGCACGCACACACACACACACACACACACACGCACGCACACACACACACACACACACACACACACACGCACACACACGCACACACACACACACACACACACACACACACACACACACACACACACACACACACACACACACACACACACCAGTCAGAATGGCTTCTGGGCATTTGGCATCTTAGTCTATCTCCCATTTCTCTAAGCATTGCACCATGCAGCCTTAATCTGTTATAGGCCCCTGCTTATAACCTCTCCTCGCACAAGCATAAACGCACACTACATTTCCCTCCGGCTAAGTAGCATGTAGGTGCCATGGGAAATTCTGATGGATTGCGTGCAGCTAACATACACACACACACACACACACACACACACACACATACATACACTCTTACAAACAATCAGGAAGGCAGTGGACGGGGATGGACAGAGCTTATGCGACCCTTCGGGGGGTTTAGTCGCTCCTTGGTTGTATTGCAGCTTTCAGGAGCCCAGGGATCCGATTTAATAAAGGGATTTGTGAGCTGGGAATGGGAGCAGGGTGGGAGGAAGGAGGGAAAAAGTGGAGAAGGAGGCGGCGGCAAAACAAATGGCACAGAGAAGGAAGGAGGACGAGTGAGGATGATGATGACTGCTTTTATAATAATGATGAATGGTGATGACGGCGCTGCTGGTGATCACAGTATTGACTAAAATAATGATGGAGTTTATTATAACGAGAAAGGCAGTTATGATGATGATGATGATGATGATTTCGCCAGTGGTTGTGATGACGATAAGGACGGTAATAATGATTGCAGTTGCTCCGACAATGATGACAACTGCCATGATGTCGATAATAATGATAAGCGGGATGGGATGAAGATGAAGACACAGGCACACACATATTAACAAAAGTCTGTCAATCCATTAAAATATTGTCCATAGTTAATCACAATTAATCGCAAATTAATTACACATTTTTGTTTCTGTTCAAAATGTACCTTAAAGGGACATTTGTCAATTATTTATTACTGTTATCAACATGGGAGTGGACAAATATGTTTGCTTTATGCAAATGTATGTATATATTTATTATTGGAGATCAATTAACAACACACAACAATAACAAATATTGTCCAGAAACCCTTACAGGTACTGCATTTAGCATAAAAGATATGCTCAAATCATAACATGGCAAACTGCAGCCCAACAGGCAACAACAGCTGTCAGTGTGTCAGTGTGTTGACTTGACTATGACTTGCCACAAAACTGCATGTGATTATCATAAACTGGGCATGTCTGTAAAGAGGAGACTCGTGGGTACCCATAGAACCCATTTGTATTCACATATCTTCAGGTCAGAGGTCAAGGGAGTCCTTTAAAAATGACCATGACAGTTTTTCCTCGACAAAATTTAGCCTATTTTTGGAGCGTTATTTAACCTCCTTCATGACGAGCTAGTATGACGTGGTTTGTACCAACGGAGTTTTACACTCTGCAGCTCACGTTACCACAGTTTCTCAAGTGTGTTGGAGAACTACGGTGGCCTTCATGTAACACGAAAACGTGAAAGGAGCAACATGGCGGACTCGTAAAGAGGGCCCACTCCCTATGTAAATATAAACGGGTCATTCTAAGCCAACGAAAACAACAATTCTTAGTTTCAGGTGATTATACACTGATGAAAACATAGTTATTAATATCCTCATTTCTGCTAGATCCACCGCAGTGTTACACAATGTTCCTTCAAGCATTAATACTACAACAGATAACATTCACCATAAGCATTGCCATGGGGAAATCGTCTGTTTTACCCCCTCTCTAAATCCCTGGAAAGTGGACTTAATAGTACACAGAGAGGGTGTTTTTTTAGGACACCATCAGCGGGAGGTTCAGACAGCATGTCACTTCATCTTCTCGAGCAATCATTGTTCTTAGCTCAGCAACAGGGACTTCCCATCAACCCGTGAGCCCGCGGACGAGAACAAATTGGATTCTAATCCTCAAAAATTACTGACACACTCCCACACACACTCTCTCTCTATCCCTTTCAAATACAAAAAGAAGCACATGTTCAAATAAGCAAAAGGAGGTCTAGTTAAATTCATGAAGCAGTGCTTTACATGTATATGAGTCACTGGAAATACATCTGTCACGTGACAATACTGCGGATAGCCTGGCAAGGCATTTTTTTTTTTTTTTTTTTCTAAGGGGCTCCATAAGATATTCAGAGCATTAATATAGCATCAAACGACTATTTGTTATGTAAAGCTGTAGAGGAGTAATGTCTACCTGAGCAGAGTATGAAGTCTCTCTCTCTCTGTGTGCTGTAATCCGAGCTTCTATCTGCTTTGTTGACATAGCCGGGCTGGCGGCGTGTGCTTTAGTGCATGCGAGGGGGCCCCACTTGCTAGCTCATGTCTCAAGTGTAGCTTTGCTGCTAGGTGCTGACATTGCAATGCAATTGACTTTAATTTCTTGGAACGTTCTTTGCCCACCCTCCGGTTCACCCGTTTAACGCTGTTAGGATTGTTAGCTGCTGTAGAAATGCTCCCAGTCTTGCATTTAGCACCTTTAAATAGACTTTAATTTCATTGATTTGATTTCAAAACCAACTTGTTTCAAGTATTTCTTTGACTTTAAAATCTCTGTTACTGTGAAAATCAACACACCATCAGATAATGTGCAACCCCTATTTCACTATTCTCATAAAACAATGTCCATCAACTTTTTTTTTATGAAAATGAATTTGGTATTAATAAAGTATTCACAGACAACTATGTTAAACAGATTGCTGTTGATTTTGATGGCCCTTACTTTCTTAATTAGTTTTATTCTGTATTAATTGGCTTCCCTCCTGGTATCACAGCTTTTCCCATTCATAGCAGCTGTAAAGAATTTATTTTGAAGCTCTTGGATCAGGGGAAATATTTATACCTGGCCATCTGTTGTGGAGCCGAACACTGGCACTGAAGTGTGATCTGTATATTGCACAACATTTTGACAGCATTTGGTCAAAGTTGAATTCAAGCAACTCAGCATGTTATGACCGATAGCGTACCCAGTCTACCCATTTTCCTTCAAGCATCAATAAAGTATTTCTGATTACGATTCTGATTATGGTATCCAATGTTAGCTATATACCGCTGTGTAATACATCCACCTCGGTACAGGCTTTCAGCACACAGCCCATGGGTGTATTATAAGATAATAAAAGTGATGAATTACAGCCAATATAGCAATTATTACAGCCGCATACAGCTAGCAGGAAGCTCGCAGAACCGGATATGTCATATGAGCGTACAGGGCGGCCTGTGGGTCTGATGCATGTTCACTACGCATTGATTTATCATGCATGATTTCCATTGCTATGGACTCATTGGCGTTTTCAGTCCAAAATGGTGGCAGCACCATTGTCAAAAAAGCACCAGGGTTTCGCCTCTTTGCATCTATACACTTTGACCAAACTACAAGATTTAAAAGGAATGATAAAGAACAAAAGACAACAAGAAAGGTGCCAATTAAACAGTCTGAACACACCCACAGAGTCCAGAGAAGAGGTCTAATCAGGTGTAATACATGAAAACACCTGTGTGGGTTGATCGTAGCTGAGCGAGGCCTTTTTGATTTAATGTGAACAAAAAAAGTTTATGCGTGTGAAGTGTTTTTTCTATAGATTTTTAAACGACTCTTTTGATGCCGCAGTTTTCTCACTAAAATAGCTCCACTCTGGGCACCGAAGGGAGTTGCGTCATCTCTAGGGGTTGGACATGAGGACAAAATGGAGCTTCTGTTATGCAGCGTTTCAGGGCTCATCAAAGGGCATGATTAAAAGGTAATGATGATTAAAGGTAGGTGTAAACTCTGGTCTACTTGTTTAATCAGTTTTGTTCATCAGTTTTAATAAACTGATTTGCATAACCATCAAAACAGCCACTTGGTAATTACCATGTGCTAAACATGGTAATTTCCTCAAGAGGCTTCATCAGATTGATCAGACTCCCTTTGTAATTATGAGTGTTGCTACTGCTGCTGTATTTGCTGATATACCTCATGTCTTTTTTTGTAATACCAAAAGCAGGATTATAGATTATGTTTGCTGATGATTACGTGCACCCAATGCAAACAAATGAAAAATATCATTTTTTTTTAATCTGTAGTCCCCTGGGCAGCACAGTCTGTTTATCAGTCTGTCCATCCAACACTTGGTCCAGCAAAAGATATATATCTTGAAAACTGCTGGCCACATTTCCATTAAATGTAGTTCACATATACTTTAAGTCTTGAAAGGAGGGGACCAGATAGCTGAGTTAGGGCGCATACCACGGTTTGATTCCTCTCTGGCCTGACCGGTTGCTGCAAATCATTCCCCTCTTCTCTTCCCCCACATTTCCTCTCTCTCTCTTTCTCTCTCTCTCTGTCTCTCTCTCTCTCCGCTGTCAAATAAAGACAGAAAAATGCCCAAAAAATATTCTTAAAAAAAAATGCCTGGAAAGGATTATTCCTAATAATGGTGGTGACCTCCTGACCTTCCTCCCAGCATCCTGCTGCTTTAAGGTGAAATTAAACCCTTGACCAACACACGGATACAACGTATCAAGGTTGTTAAAAAAATAATGAATGTATTTCCATTAAATTTGATACACGCCGCCTGAGGTGAATCCTAAATTTGTTGGTAACCTCCTGACCTTTTGTCCAGATTTGTCAGCGAGCCAAACGTCCACTTGGATACAAGAAAAGTCACTGACCTTGTGATGAGTTCAGGCACTACATTTACTGTAGTAAAAATGTTTAACCTTCCTGTTTGGGGGCATGTAAAAAAAAAAGTATGGAGATTTCCATAGAAAGTTAACGGGTGTGCATCTGGAAATGTGCTTATATGTGTGTGTGTGAGACTTGGTAGGCTATGCACCACTGTGTTCAATGCACTTTTTACATCTAGGGTGAGGGTGTATGTGTGTGTGTGTGTGTGTGTGTCTGTGGGGGGGTGAGGGTGTAATTGTATTTGTGGTACAGAAGAAGACAAGCTGACTGGTTGCTTGTTACAAAGTTGGAATGAGCTGAAAGAAACCGCAGATGGAACTGTCTGTCAAAGTGTTAATGTGTGTGTGTGTGTGTGTGTGTGTGTGTGTGTCTGCCCGCGTAGGGCTCCATTACAATTTGCCCATCACCACTTAAAATGATCCCAAAAGCTCTCCTCTCCATCTTCGTCTTCATCTTCATCTCATCCTCTCCTCATCTCATCTCATCCTCTCCTCATCTAATTCTCTCCTCTCTTCATCTCATCCTCTCCTCTCCTCATCTCATCCTCTCCTCTCCTCTCCTCATCCTCTCCTCTTCCCATCCCCTCCTCTCTTCATCTCACCCTCTCCTCTCCTCTCCTCTCTTCATCCCATCCTCTCCTCTCTTCATCTCATCCTCTCCTCTCCTCTCCTCTCCTCTCCTCTCCTCTCCTCTCCTCCTTCATTCCCAGTCTTGCACATAGACTTAATAATGTGCAAAGTACATTCAATTTGCAAATAACAAATACCTTCCCTCCCTCTTAAACCTCCCAAATAAAAACAATTATGGCACACATTATAAAACAATGTATTCACGAACAACTAATAAAGCAACAGTTGTTTAGCCACCACACAGCCACCGTGTTCAACAGACAATAATTTGTCCTATTAGTGAAATAATGTTACCAAACAGTACACAAGCATACCGGTGGTGCACGTTGTATTAACACATTATATTCAGCTGTAACTATTTTAATTTGTCAGTAGATCATACCATGAAAATTCTTAAGTAATAGCTTTATTAACCCTTTGCCCGATGCAACCAGACCACATTCAAATAATGCCTTGACAATACTACTTGTTGATGCAGATGGGACTTGACAAGACATTTCACAAAGACATGTAACTGTTCTGGATGCTGCTTTCCTTGTCCGTTTGAGGAGACACCAGGGCTGTGTCTGTGTTTTTTATGATATCTATTCAGCCAAAACACTCACTATACTTCAGCTTTAATGATCTGTTTTGTGTACGCTGCAAATGTTTTCCTGTTGACCTTTCCTTGCATTTTTTTTTTTAAGTTTCACATAATTCATTTTAACGGCCAGGCAGTTGTTTAAAGTGTACCAGTACATATGGTTATACAATATAAACTCTATTACAGCACGCTGAAAAAGACACCCGTTTTTGTTTTGCTCAAAAAAAGTGAACCGACTTCCACTTCCCCTGTACTGCACTTTGTTCTAAAGGTGAAGCCTAATCGATGCAACGCAACATTTTATCTACTCGGCTCCTACCTCTCAACTCCATTCTCTCCTCCTTATCCCCTCCGACATATGTCCTGTGCCCAGCAAACCTCTTTCTGGTCAGCACTTTTTTTACTCTGGTTTTAGCCTGTCTCCAAATGGTGTTTTATTTGTATCATTATGTGCTCTTTGTTACTCTTTTACAGGCAATTTCCCTTCTGATGCCCTGCATTGGAAAGGATAGATAATTGTGTGACTATTCAATAAAGAACATTTAATGAAAGCTTTGTGCCAAGGCATGGGCTGTGTACAAAAATCCATCAGTGTATCCAGTAAAATCACAGGAAAAGTAGGAGCCATTTTCATAGGTTATATAACATTTCTCAAATTAAGTAATTAATACATTTCGTTTCACTTTATCCAATGCAATACTTCCAATATATGTGTGAGTGCAAAGTCATGTTTAAAGGAACATTGGGTCTTATATCCTAAGTTTTGGTTATTATTTCCATCAGTTATGATAACATTGTACTCACCAAAGTAATTGCTGAGATATTGGAACACTTTATCATTACAAAGAAGCCTGATGAGGCAAGAAACACTAGCAGTCACATGATAAAGTATACGTTATGTAAACCACTTTATGTTGGATGTAAAACTGAAATTGAATGACAAAGTGCTGGTAATAATCCCTCATTACCAATGATGGGCAAACTGCTTGAAAACTGTAATCATTGCATTTTATTCATTACAATCTCCGTATCTTTAAAGTTAACCCCGGTGACTCCAGAAGTTCAGCCTTCACAGTGAGGCCGCGGGGTTCACACACTCTGCAACTCTGAACAAAACCAGCTGATTACTGAATGTAGGCTAATCAGTATCTAACATTAGCAAAGCAACTAAGAAGATGCAACATGTAAATTAGACAGATTTGAAGTTAGTTTTGTAACTGCCTCTCCTCACGTCCAGCTCCAGACCAGTCTTTCCTCTGGATACACAGAAATCTATCTGCCAGTAAGACAGCGAACAAGCTGACCCTAATGTCAAAGTAACAGAATGGGATTAGTAGCTGTAATGTAATTACTCAATTTAACTGTAATCACTTACATTAATCGTTCCTGAAAAACAGTAATCGCATTACCGCAATGTGTTGTTAAATAATGCCTTACTTAATGCCGCGGTCTGACAAGGGAAGCCAATGCTGAAGTGCCTTAAACTTGCATTCTGTCTAATAGCCAGCAGGGGGCGACTCCAAACAAGTCACAATCTATACAAGTCTATGAGAAAATTAGCCTACTTCTTACTTGATTTATTACCTCAGTAAACATTGTAAACATGAGTTTATGGTCTCAATCTCTAGTTTCAAGTCTTCTTCAATACAGCATGATGTTCATTTAGTAAATTATGGTCCCATTTAGAGTCAAATAGACCATAAAGCAGGGTATGCTTTAGGGCGGGGCTACCTTGTGATTGACAGGTCGCTACCACGGCGTTGTCCGTGTTTTCGTCTTACAACTTTAACCCTTTCACAGTGTGTTTTTAGTTCATGAAAGTTAATTGTAACATTTTGGTCGCCTAAAAATGTCTTATTCAGCGTTCGGTTCAGCGTTTTTGCCGAAAGGGGACATGCAAACTACTAACACTGGGAATGAAAATAGGACCCAAGTCATAATACAACAGAGTTACCCTAACAAGCTACACAAAATGAGGGTTTCCCAATACAATAATGACACATCAAACGGTTGATAATGAGCTACATGTTAGTATAATTTCAAAAACAACAAACAATCTTTAGTCATCTTAAGTTTATCTATGAACATTATAATAGTGAAATGTGTGTTTATCACGGGTTGTTTGGTGATTGAGAGATCAAACTTGCACGCATCCTTCCATTCTAAAAAATTCACTCTGCAATATATAGTCCATTTTTCAACTCATTACAATACTGTTGTATTTACAATAAATAGATTTCATTGTTCCTTAATTTACCCTGCAC
Source organism: Sebastes umbrosus (assembly GCF_015220745.1). Classification (NCBI taxonomy): domain Eukaryota; kingdom Metazoa; phylum Chordata; class Actinopteri; order Perciformes; family Sebastidae; genus Sebastes; species Sebastes umbrosus. The sequence continues at coordinate 6,041,248 of NC_051270.1, forward strand.
TCATCTTCAATGATTTATACTCATGAGACTGCGATACTTTGTTGTTTGATTAATTAAAACAAAAGCTCACAAAGTAAACGTGTCTGCCGTTTGTTTAACTTGCTGCTTTTGTCTTTACATTCATTTATTTCTGTCTTAAATCCACACAGACCTGGATTATACTTTCAGCATCATTAGCTACAGACAAACACACCACATTTCTGACAGTTGACATTATTCAAATTGACAATTTGATGCCACCTTCCCAGCACAGTGCTCTGCACCTTCTTGTTCTGATTTAAAAAAGAGAATAACACGATCCAGTTCAAAGCAGAAGATCATAAACCTGAGAAATTAACCCACTCAATGGAAAATGCAATCAACCCTCACCTAGATTTCATCATCTGAGCGAGGGGTGGGGGCGGGAAAACGAATGTGAGGATTCTGAACAAACCCTTGCACAGCACAACACAGCAAACACCATCAGTGTGCACTTCAAATAAAGAGCAGCAAGAGCTCAAATATGTGTACACCAATTCACAGTGGAGACATGCACGGAAGCTTTGCACAGTTGAAGGTAGTCTTAAGGTTAGAAGGTATATTGTTTTTTTTTGCCACATCACACTGGGGCCACTGGCGTTGGACACAGATCTGTATCTCTATCCTATTCATAAACCAGCAGCGTTTGTCAAGTCACAAATACAGAATGATTCATTCACTTCCTTTGAAGCGCATGTGCATGTGTGTGTGAGAGTGCTGTTCGCACATCTGTTATCCTGTCAACATCTGACAACCGGGTTATACTTCTTACGCACACACAAACATGAACCTGAACGCCATCGCGCACAATAATAACAAGTTGCACATCTGCACTCTGATCATGTCCCCGCCAGGCAGGCGTACAATCAAAATTTAACGAGACTGATCCATCACACAACCACTGATGCACACACACACACACACCTAGTACACAGATAATCTAGCTCCATAACTCACCGACTGACTTGTCTTTTAGCCGATAAACCTTGCGTGGTGTACATTCAAGTGCATTCACATTTCATATGCTTTCTTGTTTATTTAGGTAGAGGTAGAGGAAAAGACAAAGATATGTCTAGAAATTTAAAAAATAAATCCGTACTCCATAGCACTCAAAATCCTACAACGGTTTTGGTAGTTTATCAACAGATAGTATGGTGCCCTACTTTCTACTTTAGATATCTATATATTTAACAGTCTCTGCTGCCCTCCAGATAATGGGTTGTCTGTCACAGGTGGAGGAGGATTGCCAGACCCATTATGGCACTGCGGGCTGGCATACAGGGGTGATTCAATCTACACATACAGTATGTCAACACAACTGCTGTAGCACTGTGTTGCACTTTACCAGTTTATCACTGTGAAACTACAGGCCTTGGTGTCATTCTCAAGACAAGGCATTGGCCTCCGTCATTCACAATTTAAAATTTTTAGTCCAACTCAGAATCGTAACCAAAAATTGCAACATAATTACCCAAACAAATGTGTGAAAGAGCAATGTGTTGTCACTCCCAACTCTTCAAATACCGCTGTCTGGTAAGTGCCTCTTGGCATTCGAAAACCGACGCATGAAGACACCCTTTAACAACAGTATATGACAAACCGGGCTTTCAACTAACTCCAATGTAAACCCACCAGCGGTGTTATTCGACGGTCGGAGCAAGTGACGTAATATTAATAGCATGAGAGTCCGCTAAGACAGGCGGGAAGGTTTGTGGATGGATCAAACAACTGTTTGTGTGCCGTGAAGCTTAAAGTAATGTTTACTTATTTTGGCACCCCAGTCTTTAGTCCCATAACTCGTTGGTATCGTCAGTCCCGTGAGTCACTATTCAGTGAAGTTAACATCAACCACAACCGTTTCCTAACCCTAACTAATGAGTTTATTTTGAAAGGACGCTATGCATGTAACAAATGTATATTTACACACTGTCCCGGTCCATCCAAAAGTAACGTAAGAGGGATACCCTGTGCAACATTCTATTATGCCGAGAGGCACTGACCAAGCGGCGGTATTTAACGAGTTGGTAGTGAGAATGTGTTGGAAAGAGACATGATGACTCAAGGATGCAAGGACAGAGGAAATACAACCAGGACATCTCACCTCTTTCCAATGCTCCGTCCATTGGGATGCAAAACGTTAACGGTTTTGCTTAAAGAGCTTGAGGTGTTGTTGTTTAGTGACAGGACTCATGCTGTAGTACGTAGGTATGTAAACATAGATGAATGGAGTTCAGGCAATCATGTCTCAAACAGTCCCCAGTCAGTTTTGGGTGCAATCAGAGATTGCAATTTAGAGCTGTCCACCACATCAGACTCACATAAACATACATGCCACATTTGCTGTCAACATGTGAACTACAATTTCTCACTTCTCTAGTATGCTTAAACTCTTATACACACACAGCAGCGCCTGAGAAAAACCAATGAAAGGCGTGACGTTTGTATTTATGAATTATTCACTGGCATGGTGTGAAAAAGTGGACTTGATAATCTGTAAACACGCAAATCAGTAGCTTGGCAGGTGCAAGCTTCTTGTTTTTCCCATTTGTGAATAGCTATTCTTACTAGGCTAATCCTAATCACTGCACTGTAGAATGAAGACTTTATAGATTTGTCATGGATCTCTTTTAGATTTATATTCTTTAATCTAATGCTTTCTATAACCTTTTACTTTGCTTCCCTTCAAACGAACATGAAACCAAAGTCCTTGTGTTAACGAATAGTCATATACTATATCTATAATAAAAAAGAATATTAAGCATTAAGGCATACAGTATAAGTTCATTGCAGGTGTGGCAACGCTTGCAAAAAGTTACCTAAGGGCCCTGTGTCCCTCAGGTAAAGGTTCTTTAGAGCTGGGGTAGGCAGTATATTTTTGACGTCATTGGGCAAAAATTCCTATAATAACCTTTCAGCATATTGTACTTCAAGTGCTCTGAGAGAAAACTAAACTTTTGCACCTCTTCTCGGCTCTGTTTTTCAGGTGTTAGATAATCTAGCAAGTGGTGTGAGACTTTGGCCAATCACAGGTCATTTGAGAGGGATAGCGTTCCTATTGGCTGTTCTAGAAATACGGATGGCATGCGCATCCTTTCAGATGGTGAAAGCCTGATTCAACAGTGCAATACCCTGCAGGAACAGTTGCTCTTCCAGCCTTGGCAACAACTGCCTGCACTGCAAAGCAACCCAAAAAAGGAAGCAGACTTATCAAAAATGGTTTCAGACAGTATATCACGTTTTATAAACGGAGAGAAAATGTTGCTAATAGTTTACTTTTGCTGCGGCTAGCTCGCTGCTACGCCTACAACAGTAGCTCAGAGAAAGCATCATTTTCTCTTCAGCTCTCTAAGAGTTTAGCCATCTGACGGCTACGGTTGGCAGAAGGCTAAACTATTAGCAACACTGTATTACACTTTTTGGAACTCTTGGACTTGTCTTGGACTCGGCTTGACTATAGATTACTGGTCACCTTGTTCCAGGTTGCTGATATGAGATCAGTTGTTCAGAACGTTGCCTGATTCTAACAAACAGCATTTCTCCGATGTGCATTCAAAAGCAGGGCAGTGCCGCTGATACAAATATACCCAAACACAATTTGGGTCAGCCACGGCAAAAAGGGAACTCTAGTTCTATGAGTGCGAGAAAATGCAATGAGAGGAAGAGGGAGTGAGACGGCACCTGGACGAGAGATGCGACCAGATTATCATAGTTGATGATAATGCAGCGGAATGACAATATAGCCGTTTCATACATCAGACGCATAGATAAAACAGCTTACAATACAGAATTATTGTGTTTCATCTAAAGCATCCTGAAATGATATGACAAGCATTGCTTCAGCGTAAGTACAACAACACAAAGGTCACAGTCATCAGTAACCAACATACATCCTCTAACAAAGCAGCACAAATATAAACTGTTTGACCTATCTGGTAAGTTCTACCTACAACGTGACATTGTCCATCTGCTGCAGTGGCTAAGCATCTGCAATGCAGTGTGATTGGTGCTGAGACAGACCTGCAGCCTTAACCTTCTCATTGGGTTTTGAAAAGGAAAAATTCAAACCTTTTCACAGTTATATTTCACTTGAAGAAACACTCACTACACTGCTTTTGTTCGTTACTTCATTATAAGACATTTACGGGTAATTAAGAGCCCTTCAGCCAATCAGAAAATAAATTATTCAATAAAAATGTGTTATAATTATCGAGCATCACAATATCTTAGAAGCCTTTCTAAAGACACACATGCACACACAATATATGCTGTACGTGCCACATTACTTCACCTGTGACAGGTAGCAATGAGTTCAGATATGTTTTACTAAAAACACAGATAAGATGAAATCATTGAAACTATAATAGATTTAATATACTGTGTTCCTGCAGAATAAAAACAGATGATTTCATGTCATTCATGGCTCTTGGTTTGAGGATTGGCTCGTGAAAACTGTGATATATGCTTTTACCCTGAAAAATGTATATTGATGAATGTTTCTGACCAAGCGTTTTTGCCTATTCACTTTTAAGAGAAGAAGAATTATACATGAGGCTGTTTTCTGGCTCTTCTTTTCTCTGAACCATCTCTCTGCTGTAAGCAAGGACATCAGGAAATCTATAAGGGAGGACAGATAATAAATTCGCAAATCAGTTTTGATAGAGAATAACAACTTCTATTTTTTTTTTTTGCTGTAGCACATAATGTGCCCTTTGTAACTCCTCGGAATCTTATCTGCGTTGGAAATTAAAGTTTGAAACCAACTTGACAGAGCTAGGTCAACTCATGTCAACATTAACTACAGAATTTGTTTAAAAAAAGTTTTTTAAGTGTTGCAGTGAAAGAAGATGAAAGGAGGATGATTTCAACCTCATCAAGGCCAGTCTTTCACATAGGGGGTGAAAGATAGACACAAATATCAAAAACATCTTGTAAGAGGGAAAGATAAACTTCTCTTGGGGCTAATGAAAGACATTCCCTTGGGCTGCTGATGGTTAAAATAAGGTATTTATTATACAAGGAAAACCTTGATAGTTGTGAATGGCTTAAGATGTTGCAATATTCGTAAACATCAAGATTTCAACGTTTTCTAGTGACAGAATGAGAGCAGTGATGAAATGAACTTGCACATTGGACCTCAATTAAGCAACTGAAATCTCCATCAGGCCTTTCAGATGGTAGAGCTCTAAAGACAGGACTACAAGGTAACGTGACAACAAGACGAGGCCTTGTTGACTTTCAATGCTTTCTGTTAGCTTGTATAGGTTATGTAGAGTCCATATGTTTTTGAAGTAGTGTCTTAAATAATGCAGGCTGTTCTCATACACTGTTCCTAGCTATACCAATGAAAAGTAATGCACTGTAATTCGTATATATCCCACAAACCAATGCCTATTTAACTCATGTAATCATGAACCAGGAAGTATAAAGAGCGACAAAGTCAGCCTAGGGAGGAAGTCAGGGTGGACGGGTGGGTCACACCAGAATCAAACAGATATTTATCAATTCTATCATGGGGTAATTCCTAGGGTAGTGCTACGTTGTAGCATCGGTCGATTTGACCACGGAGATGCGAATAGCGGCTGGCTTGACTGCAAGTTACCACAGTATGTTAACGTTACCTGTCCATGACAGAGCTAGCATGCAGCTTTAGCCATGATGCCTAGCTCTGCTTTTCCTTTCAATTTCAAAATCATAAAAAAAAAAAAATTGCGAAACACATATGAATTGATTTTTTCCTACCTCTAGTAATTCCAACAAACCTGTAGTTGTTTATGAATGACCATAATGACCTTTTACCTATTTGTACTATTACCAGTCTATCAGATAGATGAGATCAGGCTGAGATGCACGCTATACATTTGAGAAAAAATGACCAAAAGGGGAAGGCTGTAGAGAGTAAGAAGTATCCCCTTATTAAAACCTAACATGACAAATAGAAATCCACTGCGTTGTCAAGGTGGTCGTACATGTACTGCATTTACATCCACCCAGGAGAGTTCTTTGCGTGTCATTTATCACCCTGTACCGCTCCTGTCTGTCCTCCACTCAGTTGGTGTAATAAATGCAAAAAATGTCCTGTAAACACCAGGAATCTCATAGTTCTGCTTTTGTAACAATAGTTCTACGAACACCAGATGACACCGTCGTCTTATGCCAGACTAGTACCCATCTGATATCAGTGTTCTCTTTTTCCCCAAAATTAAAATCTATAAAACACACAGCATGGGACTCTTTTCATGTAATGATGCCAGGGATTGCTGTGGTGCTAAAAGCTGACTCGGCGGACCGACGTGACTTTATGAATGAATTCAGAATGACATTAATGAAAATACTCTAAACTGTGGATGGGAATCGGTCATGTCTGGCCGATGCCTGTGTAATAAGGTCAGCATCAGTCCAATACCATGCATCCCTAAAAAAATAAATACAAATCATATGTGCTGTACATGTTCACCCAATTAAAATTGGCACAAACAAATTTCAAATGGCCTTGGATCAAGGCTGTCCTCACCCACTGTATCTACTAGTCATCAGCATCTAGCTGGATTTTTGTGGTTGTGTGGTTATTAAATCCAGACATGTACCAGTCACACTGAGGCATGTTGCAAAGGGCAAGCAACAACATGCTCTTTCTGCATGAACTCAACCATAATGACTGTCAATCCTAACCTAGTTAGGACTCCAAAATACGATCCTAATGTTCCCTCCGATAAGCATACTACTTTGCTAGACGAAGAGGTTGTATAAATCACTCACCCTCTCAGCTGAAGGGTAAGCAGCAATGCAACCATGATGGACAACAGCTTAGCTTAGTCAAAGAGCACACAACCAGGTACCTTATAGTTCTAAGGAGTTCTTGATAGGATTGTTGAAAACCGACCCATCTCTCCAAACCCAACATGATAAGAGGATAAGAGGATTTCTTCACATTAACAGATATCGTGTAAACGCTGTCTTTCTCAATAAATTGCTGCAAAGAGAGCAGGAAGAACAGTCCTATTCGCTCATGGCACTTCTAACTCGAGATGGGACAAATCCGATCCAATATCGACATCGGGTTCCGATCCCCTCCGGCTTTCAACCGGACAAACACGGCCGGCCTGCCGTTTGTTTTATCACAGTGACGGTCTTTCGGCTATTTAAACGGACGATGAGAGTCGTTCGCGGTACTCTCAATAAACCATTTAGTTTGTCGAATATGTGCCGCTTTTCCAGCTGATTTCTAACTCTGAATGGTAACCATAGCAACCTCTCACAACTTCCTCTCTATTCAACGTCAGACACAAACAGACCTATGTCCTCGCCTTTTATTACTTGATCAAAAGGATTTTGGGTGAATAAAAACATCTGGTCACACCACAGACTATTTAGTAACAAAGCGGATTTAAGAAAGCAGTCGGGAACATTAACAGGGCTTTATTGAAAGTGGAAATATTTATTTCTCTACACGGTTCTTGCAATTTTATTTCAAATATTCACTTTGAAAACCTTCTAAAGGAGTTGTCAGTTTGTTTTGAAATTCTCTTATGACTTTTGAACTCATGTATATAAATCTACTAATAGTTGATAATGGCTGTGCACTTCATTTGTTCAAGTTTTCAAAACATTAGAGAAGTTGCCATGGCAATTTGCACTCCTACACCTGTTTGTATATGGAGCCTACTTAACCTACAGGTCAGATTAATTTACTTTGGAATACATCTGAATTCATGCAAAATTGCAATGCAATGTAAAATGTATGCAAAAAGAGCTCCAATATCGGAATTATATCGGTATCGGCAAATATCCAAATTCAGGTGAAGAAATGCAACCGTTTCACAAGGAATAGTAAGCCTGTCCGTTGCTCACAGAGTAGGGCATTCTTGTAACAGGAGAGACTTCAGAGACCAGGTCCGAAACACACTGGAGCGCATGGATTACAGGCAATCAACTTTATCAGAAGACTAACGTTTCAACACCAACTGCATCTCCATCAGAATCAAACCGATCTATAGGCTATAGATAGATTGCTACGTAGAGAAGCTTTCTGGATCAGTGAAATTAACACTGTTGAACCGTCAGGATCTAATGAAGAACTAAGCCTGACATGTTTTTTTTATAGCCTAAACCAAGCTTTACTCATTTTTAAGCCATATGCTCGGCACAGGCTATCTACTATTGTTATTTATTCAATAACAGATGATATCACTGATGATAGGGATGTTTTATATCCCCTTATTTATGTCTGTTTTATCTATTGCTAATCTCTATGTAACCCACTCTCCCACTGCTTCTCATCAGGGCCACTCCCTAATGAGAAGCAGTGGGAGAGTGGGTTATATAGAGATTATTTAAGATATTTAAGATGTTTATGATATTTGAATGTTGGATGTATTTAGCTTTATCGCTGTGATACATTGTATTTCTTCTTCTCATTATTATTATTCTTACTTAATCATTTTTGATACATGTACATGGATGAAAAGTCACAAACAACTATTTATTTGTTTACTTCTACTTCTCTCTTTTTATTATTATATGATGTATGATTGTTTACCCTGCCTACATGCAACTTATTGTTACCTCCCCATTTTACAGCCTATACTCTGAATCAGTTCCCAATCAGGAGAGGTTATTTAAGAGAATGTGAGTCTCAGGTTGGTTTGACTCTGATGAAGAAGTAGTTGGTGTCGAAATGTTATTCTTCTAATAAAGTTGACTGCCTTAAATCCGTGCGCTCCAGTGTGTTTTAATTCAGGTGTCGGATTGGAACTGAAAAAAAAGTGGATCAGTGCATCTGTGCTTGTAACAGGTGTAGCACTGACTCTATGGGCAGATGGGTGGAGTACTCCCTCCTGCACCACAGCAGGAGATCATCTCAAATGCACCGGCCTGTCCCTCAGGGGGCTTGTCCAGGCTGGACGTTGCATCATGACCACAGAGTGGGCAAGCTGTGCTAATGATCATCTGGATTCAGATTCTGTATTAATCCACAGCCCCTTAGCCACTGGGGAATGAATAGTTAGCAGGTGATGCTCTTGACATCTCATCTGCAATTTCAGCCCGGCGAATCTTTTCAGAGTCTACTTTTATGCATGCAACCATGGCAACTAATGGTGCACTCTAGGGGACCACGGTCTCTGGACTATGACTTGATACGGAGATAACCCAGATAAAGGTTGGACTCCATGTAACCCATGTATAATTTCAAAATGGACAGTAACATATTTTATAAGTGTTATTCATTTACAGAAAGTGGCAAAAGTTCAGCTGGCTAGAATACAGTCATTTCACAGAGGTTGTAACATACATTAGCTCTCCAGTGAATGTAACCATGGGGGATGACATGAACCAAAAACATGTCACCGAATATTCATAATGTAATGTATCAAAGCTTCATTATACTTTACCCAAGGACAGACAGTCCAATGTGATTCATTACACAAATGACAGCATGTTCACGCACACACAGTCAGTGAAGGAACAAAGCCTGTTTAGAGATGATGATAACGACTTAGCCAATTCATTATGACACTCATAAAGGTTTTTCTTTTTTAATTACAGCGTCATGCTGATGGCTCTATGACATTTAAAAAGCCTCTAATTATTCTGCACAATGGAGGGACCACGAGAGGGGCTAAACCAAAAGCAATTTTAACATTTTAACACGGCCTTGTGGTGCCATTCACAGTTTGGCTCGCAGCAACAGATAACAGACAATGATGCCTCGGGGAACATTTTTCAATAACTCCATCACACAAACAAAGTTCATATGTCTCCAAAAGTAGCTTTTAGATGGAATCAAAATTAAATATCTACACTTCCCCACTGAGATGACAATGATCCTGTTAAAGTTTAATATTACCAGACATCCCACATCTTTTGGCCCCCAGGAAGGATGATTGAACACCGAGTGCTGTGTTTGTTATGATCATCTCACAACCTGATATCACTCCAAAGCGTGTAATAGACCCACCTGTCCACCTCAGGACAGCATGTAAGTGTCATGTTTTGCCTCGCAGAGATGTGAATATTACATGCCTGTATGGATGTGCAGTACCAGCAGGGGATAAGAAGGCAACAAAACCACTTAATTACAACAAACTAACCGTCACTACTACAAAACAAGTGCCAAACATCACTAACGTAACTTGCAAAACAAAACAGCGGTCTCAAACAGACGTCTCCCAGTTGAAAGTCCTGTGTTTGTTTGACCCATCCACCTCCCCACCCACCCATCTTAATTGTTCTTTCTCACTTTATATACTACGTTACTAGCTCTGAAGTTTGACTACCGTCACTACAAAAAACTGCACCCTCATGCAGGCGTGTAATATTCACATATTGGCGACACAAAACGTGACACTGACACGGTTTCTTCCGGTGGACATGCGGGTCTATTACATGCTTTGCCATGAGACTGGCCTGCATCTCAAGCAGTCATTGTAGCCAGCTGTCCAGTAGGGTGAAATATAAGGCTAATATTTAGTCCGTGTTGGTCAACAACTAAATCCACTGGATACTACGTTTCCCATATTGCAACCAAGAGCATCTTTCCCTCACATCCTCCCTGACATGTACTCATCCTCTAAATTGCAAAAAGTCTCCAAGTATCCAAGCTAAAGTCAAGTTTATTATGATGACATTATCAGGGTTTCTTTTCTCAGACTTGATACAGCTCCTGCAAAGCCACAGAAAAGTATAGCCCTTGTTACCTTTATATGTAAAGTCAGGGTTGAGTATTGAGTGTATCCAGTGGATTTCTAGCTTAGGACAGTTTCAGTGTTTTATGTTTTACAATGCAGATGTGTTGTGAGGAATACATGTAAAGATTTGAGACTCTCCTCCCAAGAAAAAAAAACACAGAATCATTTCAGCAACTGTCCTAAAACGACATCTATTCATAGTCAAGAGACAAAGCATATCGGCTGAAGTCATTTTGGCTCTTTTTCATCAGGAGCAAAAGAGGAAGTCATCTGACATTATCATAGAGTGACAAAGTCCCCGTAGGGGAGAGATAGAGGGGATGGATGTGACACTGCTGTATGTTTTCCCGTTATCTACTGAAAGTCAACACTGGTGTATTTAAACCACAATCATGATCGTTCCCTAACCTCAACCACTTACTGTTACCATGTTGACAAAGGTCCTCTAACCTTAACAAAGTACTTATTTTAACCCGAATCACGATCCTTTCCTAACCAAATCATTTTTTGCCCAAACCTAACTAAACCTTAACCATAGCGTTGACGCATCATGAGATTGGTTAATTTTCCAACAGTGAACGGTTGTGATGGTTTGGAAGGCAAAGACAAATATTGTCCTGTCGATAGGGGCATCAGATCAGAATATATTTTTATGTGTCTTTCTTGTGCTTGCATTCAAAACAGTTCCAAACTAGAATTACCGCCTTGTGGTTGTATGCCCCAGCCAACCAGTTGAATCAAGTTGCAGTTTACATCCATGTCTGTCCAAAATGTCTTCACTTCATCATTTTATCCTGTTAGACATTTGTGTGGAATTGTCATAATTGGCCAAAAATGTGTTTTGTTTTGTCCAAGTGGACGTTTGTGTCAAATTTGAAGAAAATCCCTCCAGGCGTTCCTGAGATATTACGTTTCACGAGATGTACGAACAGACGTATGGACAAGAATACACAGCTACCAGCAGCATGTTTTGGGGCAAAAATTATAGAAAATGAACTAATAATCCAACAGAGAAATAAATACAAAGAAAAGAAGCAAGTGCAGAGGTTTGATCTCCATCTCATGGAGCACCACTGCTCTGAAGAGTAAAAACAGAAAATATCAACACGAATGTGGTGAAATTAACACATGAACACAGGCTTCGGGACCTAATCATACAAATGTATCTTTGTGCAGAGCTTTTAGCCATTAAGAGAGGTAATGCTGTTGGCAGTCCGTGGCAGATAGACAAAGTTAATGGTCACGTCGCTGTATAGCAGAGGAAAGCAAATCAGGATTGTGGCAGAAAGATCAAAAGGTGCCAGCTGCTTCGGCCATGGACAGCTGTTGGTGCAAAAACTTTGATTTCAGCTCGAATAAGGCTGTTTTCCACTGATTACACAATATACTGTACTCTAATGGAAGCCGAATAACAAGCTGTGCTACATACGTAGTGAGAACTGGTGTGCTTTCTATCAAGAAGGCCCCAGAAAAACAATTTGTACTTGTCGGCAGATGCATCGGGAAGGGTAACGAGTGTTCAGACGTCACTTGCTGTCTGAGTCGTTTTCACAACAACATGCAGAATATCTTCATTTCTTCTGCGGCTCTTGTCTGTTTGATTGGATTGGAAAATGACATGGCACCGCAGACAACTGCACCTTGTAGATAAATGATTCTGGACAGAAACATGAATGCTCTATATACTAATAGCTTATTAACTCTTCAGAAAACTGAAAGAAACCGATGACATAACATATAGTTATGGCATGTCTGTATCAAAGACTTGTACTCTCGGATGGACCCATTATTATCTCCTCAAATGACAATTTTACAAGTGCAATACACTCCAGAAAAGATGAGTATGCTGAGAGGAAAAAAAAAAGAGAAAAAAGGATGACCCCAAATTAAGAAAATGGAAGATGAAGGAGATGGCAGGGTTGTGTTGAGAAAAGTAATTTAAAATGCAGACAAAAACAGTGGAGAAAGAGATCATTTAATTAGATCTCACTTCAAACAGACGCACATTAGTTAGATTATATGGCGGCGAGAGACCAACAAGTCAATGTCTGTAATAAACAGAGGGCTTTTTTATCATTTTATCTCGCCTGTCTGTTCCTTATCATATTATATCGAGCTCATCTTTCCAGAGATGCTGGGCAATAGCTTTGGCAGTGTATTTACAGGAATTGGATATCACACATTCAGGTACACACACACACACACACACTCCACCTACACTTCAGAGAGCTGCTCAGCATCACATGGGGGAATATGTAAATGTAACTGATGTGACTGGTTGGAAGAAGAAAGTGTAAAAAAAAATAGGGCCAGAGAAAAAGCCTTGCCTTGGAGAATGGAGCTTCAGTGAAACAGTGGAGTCTGTCTCTGATTGCTCTTCACACGAGATATCTCATGGTAGAGGGAAAGCAATCCGTGAGAAAAGGCCAGCGTCGGAGAGCAATCAGACAATAGATGCAAAATGCTGTGGGACCAACCGAGTGCACTTCAAACAACACGAGGAATAAAAAAAGAAGAAGCAAAAATGCAACCGATGCCACCTGGGGCTCTTAAGCAATGTGGCATCTTCCCAAAAAAACAGAGCACGGCGCTTTGATGTTCAGAGGCGACTGTTCCTCTAATACACTGTTCTACTAGTGGCTGATATTATTGGATAAGACAGATAAAAGGTCTGGGGGGATTTTGACAGGTAGACAAGTGCTGCTTAATAAGGCAATCTACAGGGCAAACGGTTCGATGTTCCCTGACCGCATTGACTCTTCATCCCTCTGCGACAAAAGGCTTTGAACTCCCCTCACACACACACACACACTTACACACATAGAGAGCCATGGATTTATCCCCTCGTACGAGGCCATTAAGTGTCTGAACTGGCTGTGTCTGGGAGGCTGGATCAAGTGGCTGTATATATTTTTATTTTCTGAACCGCGAAAGAGAGCTACTTTTGGGCTGCTACAAGTGGAACTTGAATTTATGCTTGCATGATACTTCCCAACAACTTTTGTGAAGTCTGCACCGCTGCTGAATAAATATAGGTGAAACACTGATTAGTATTTTTAGAATTTGAATGTCATTGTTATGAATGAAGCTTCGAACTATTAGGTACAGTCTTTCGGAAACCAAGCAGGTCTAGTGTATGAATGACACGGTAATTTGTAGGTAAAATTGTATGCAATAACAACACCTTTTTTCACTTCTTGCGTACGCCATGTAGTCTGTACTGACTGCAATGCAAGAACGCATCTGTGTGGATAAGCTACACTATAGTGACGTGGAATAAAAAGTGAGAAAAGCCTGTGAATGGGTCCAACAAACACAGGACTTTCAACCAGGAGACTGGTTTTTGAGATCAGTGTTGATGTTCAAAAGTGTTGTTGAGTTATTTTGAAGTTACATTAGTGATGTGTTTCCATATTTACGTCATTTACGCGTGTATTTTAAGCCAAACCATCTTCCAGGACTGGCAGCATTTTAGGTTAATAGAAATCCTGAATCAGACGTGCTTCCCGAGGCTCGCCGTGGTGGCCGCTCTGGGGAGCCGCTATCTTTGTGTTCCATGTGATTGATATTCTCCACTGTGGGACTACACATCAGATTAATCCCACAGCATGTTGACATGTTGCTACTTTTGAATCAAAAGCAGTAGACAAGCTGTCCATTATTATGGAAAAAAACAAAAACATTTGTTGTTTTGGTTATTTTTAATGGGTCACAGACATTCGTCCATTCTAAAAAGTACATTTTAATCTTGTCAATTAACGGGTAATGATCGGTTAATGAGGGTCGGTAATCGGCAATCTGAATGAGCATCCCTTGTCCACCCGAACAGAGACAACTGTGTAGTCTCGTCTTTACTCATCAGGACATAATGACAGAGATTCTGCCGTCATTTTAATTGTCAATATTTTTTTCCAGTTACGTTGTCGTTACAATTTAGTCATGAGATACATGAACTCCAACGAATACTTATCGTCAAACTTTTTGTTGACAAAGTCAAAACCACCAGCCAGATACTTACCAAGCACTGCAGGGTTAGCTCAAGGTCAAAGTGAAAAGCTTTTAATGGTATCAATAGAGACAGACACAGTGTGAGAGAAGCACAGATGTATCCGTCTGTGGTGAGCATATCTAGTTAAGGTCAAAAGAAGCGATAGCACATTCATTTCTGCTACTGAAGATGAATGAAGATTAGGTCGCATAACAGAGCTTAACATCATTGTAACAACGTCGATGTACCAAACAACATTTTTGCACCACTAGTGCTGAACAACATCTGAAGGAGTCGCTTTTTATCAGATGGCCACAATCATTTGGATCTCTCTTTTCTTCAGTCAGCCAGGGTGGTTATCACTCTTAGTGCAGCCTGGTTTCACACCTATTCAAATAGTTCTTGTATTATACTTGTTAAATCTGTTTCCCCATTACAGAAACAATTGACCAATGAGTGCAGGGTTATTGGTTGGCTGGATTAAGAATGGGGACTCCACCCTCATATATATATATTATATAGATAGCTAACTACATGGATGCATTCATGAAAAACATGGCAACAAGCAACAGTGAGATCAACACAGCTGCATAGGTTCTTCTAAGTCAACTCGCTGAGGGCATCCCATTCAGAGAGGGCAGAATGCTTGGCTCTTGGTATTGCAAAGGAACGTATAAAATATATTATATTCCTTGGGTATTGCTGCTTGTGTGCCAGTGCCCTTTAGGAGTGCGTAACCATTCGGAGATGGTCAATTGTTTGGCCCCCTCGTTGCTCGTTGACTCCAGGAAAGTAAATGGTAAATGGACTTGCATTTATACAGCGCCTTTCTAGTCTTCCGACCACTCAAAGCGCTTTACACCACATATCAGCATTCACCCATTCACACACACATGCATACACTGATGGCAGAGGTGCAAGGTGCAAACCTGCCCATCAGGCTCTAATCTAAATACTCATTCACACACACCGATGGCACAGCCTTCAGGAACAATTTGGGGTTGAGTGTCTTGCTCAAGGACACTTCGACATCTGACCGGAGGAGCCGGGGATCGAACCACCGACCTTCCTATCGGAGGGCGACCAACTCAACTCTGAGCCACAGCCACCCCTCAAGTGAAGAAAAGTTTGGATGTAACGTTGGTATATCCAGCATCCAGCAGCAAAAGTAAACATTCCGCTACAATTAGCATTCTCCACTCAGTCTGCTGAGCCGTGAAGCCCCGCCCTCGCTGCTGCACAAAGCACTTTTGTTTATTCAAAGTTTATTAATATTGAAAGTATCACGTCTCCAAATTGCACCAAATTGGATGAAGCACTCCCTCTGTCCCCAGCAATACACCCGCCAGGTGTGAAGTAGATCGGCTTAGCGGTTCTCGAGACATGCGAAGGACGGACAGACAGACAGACAGACAGACAGACAGAGATTCCTTGCTTTGTAGTTAAATAACAAGTATTGAACTCCTAGCAACTGGTACTGCAGACTAAACATGACAAATATGTCACCCCTACCAGCCAGACGAGGCAAATTGACAAGACGAAGAGGGAAGGAAATGAGGACGAGACACGACAGAGCAGAATATAAAAACGGATTGACAAAGAGCTCAGGGCTTGATTGATATGGAGATGAGATGTTAAAGAATCTTGGAAATGTAATTCTGTCTGGATTTATAAACTTCTGAAAAATAAAAGCATTTCAACCAACACAGGAACCTCCGACTCTCCATTAAAAGATGATTAAAAAATCTTTCAAGTTTGGTTCTTTCTGTTCCCTCAAAGGTCAGTGTGTGTTATGACAGTTTGCAAGCTGTCAGTGCTGCAAATGTTCCTCAAACTGATGTCAGAGATCACCAAACTCTATGCAAAAGCAATGTGTGAATTTACTCCGTCTCTGCAAGTGAACCCACTAATCACCGTGATTCCATTGAAATATTGATTTTGGCTGGTGCGACTTTGCCCTTGTACTAAAAACCAGTTCATCTTCTGTTTATTCCAAAGTTATGAAAAATATAAAACGCATCCCTTTCGGTGCAGCAGAGGATTATTTTCCCTGTAAAGACTTATCAGACTCAGGGTGCAGAGTGCAACTAGCTGCAGGCTGAATCATTATTGTGCCGTAGCGGCTGCTTACACACATAGCAAAACAGACACATGAAAAATTCCATAAATTTTTACTTGAAGAAAAAAATGCAAATGCATTTTCTCCTTCAAACAGACAAAGTCTGAAGCCTACTGATGCATTTATTTGGTCCTGTAAGAGCCTTTTTCTCAGAGTGTGATTGTAATAACATGAGTGGGTGTTCTCATAAATGTATGTTGTCCAGACTTCACCATCCGTGGTTGAGAATTTCATGCTTACGTGCTTTTATAGCTGTGTGGTGCACATGTGCGTGTACACGCATGCATAAATATGTGCATGCCTCCGACCGATCATCCACATCTCTCCGGCCGTAGCGGTGATGAATGAAGGCGAGGCAGCCATTAGTGAGTGCGTCGACACAGAGAGGTCACGGCGTAATGTAGACCCCGACGTGGTGCGGTTGCACCATCAGTCACGGTCGGCGGGTCAAGACGGAAAGCAAGTGGGACGCGCTCGGGCCTCAAACAGATAAACGACTCCACCGCACCATGGAGGCAGCCATTGTTCTGCTCCGGACCATTGCTTCCCTCCCTCCCTGAATAGCTGGATGGTGGGGAGGGGGTGGGCTATTATCTGTGGGTGGGAGTGGAAATAGACACGTACAGTGTGAGCACACACAAGGACGAGAGTGTGTGTGTGTGTGTGAGTATGTATGTACGTTGTAATTTTCTTCTGACAAGCTGGAGAATAAGTCGTCAAAATAAATTGGAGTGACTGGCAACCCATTTCCTGCAGAGGGAGGAAGAAGAGGAGGATGGGGCTGGAGACAAGAAGGGAATGAGAGATGAAGGGAAGGTTAGACGAGAGAGGAGACAAGAAAGTATAAGAGAAAAATAAAGCGAAGCAGGAAGTGAAGATGTAGCAGAAAATAAAAGGAAAAGCGCAGAGCGGGAAGAGGAGAGAAGTGAAAAGACAGGAGAGCAGTGACTACCTCTGAAAGGTCAGTGTCTCCTCTCTTCATTTGTCTGTCTGATTGAACTTGCCAATTAGCCGCAGAGCGCTACACTCTGCACAGTGGATGGGAAACAACCCTAATGGGGTGGGAGGGTAGATGGAGACAGACTGGAGGAGAGAGAGTATTTGAATAGTGCATTGTTTGCGATTGCACTTTATTTCAGTTATTCAGCAAAATGCTCGTCTGACAGTCAATCATATTGGAATTGAGACGGATTTGATTGAGACTAGTTTGGAGTGAAGTGGACTAAATGCAAAAGAGAAATGAGGCGAATAAATGAAAGACAGACAGAGAGGGAGAGTGAGAGAGAGGCTACCCAAGTCTTCCAAACACTGACAGGGAGATGGACAGGAGATCGATGATGAGAGGATATAGTCTGACGACGTAAATTGGCACGAGGAAGACGGAAGGAAGGAAATGAGGAAGAGACATGACAGAGCAGAATGTAAAACAGAGAGACAACAGCTCAAGGTCTGACTGATGTGGATCAACATTTCTGGAGCGCAGCCACCGGGAGCTAATATTGTGTACACACACTGACTACATTCAAATGCAATTCTTTTAATTCTGTCAGGATGTATAAGCCTCTAGAGAAGTGTTTTGTCCAACACAGAGCTCTCCAACTCTCCACACGACTCTTTCAAGGTTGACAGCTCCTTAAAGAACAATGCAAGCCTTTAAAAACTGAAGCTATTAACAGCAGCTACTTTCATTTAAAACTCTACTCAGGCTTTTAATTGTGTTTTTGTCTTGTTTCAAGCACATCTAACACATCAGCTGTGGTTTTTACAAGAGTTCAGGCCAGTATTCAACAAGCGTGCAGGGAGAAATTTATTGTATACGAGCCAGAGAAAGTACTTTATCCCCCCCCAACAGCAGCCAGTAACACAGAATGTAATGCAGCCAAGAGACAAAGGATGTCTTCAGATAGGAGGCGGATGTCTAACTTAATATGGAGTGGAGAAACTCTCAATCTCTGGCTCTTAGTATCACTGAAGACAACCTGTTCTCACTCCCAATCCGTCAAATACTGCCGTTTGGCAAGTGCTTAAGTAACCTTTTTAATACAGCAACAAATTGGTCAAAACTTAAATGGGAATTAAAATATAATGTATATATGGTAACTTAAACGGGAATTAAAATTCCAGTATATAATGCGTATATGGTATACAAACTAAATTGAATAGATCGGCCCCATTGTCAGTGATACCCGATCCAGCTATTTGAGTCAGTATCGGCCTGATATCCGCACATCCCTAATTATAATATAATTATTTAACTAGCAATAATAATGGTCCAAAATGATGTAAAATTGCATAGTTTTAAGTTAAAAACCTTCACATTATCTTGGGGGAGGAGCGCCAAAACCAATATCTCCTAGTACCTTTAATTCACTGTATAAATTCATAATGTGTCTCTGTATAATATGTAGGATCATCCTGACTGGGATACTGCTCCTAAAACCTGAATGAATAACTCACACACCTCAGCTCTGCATGCAAACCTGCCTGGTTGGCTGGCTGCTGTTAATTCCAGTCTATAGACATCCTATAATATATTATGGCGCGATGCTACAAATAACACAGAAAAGCACTTTACGTATTAACACTATATACGAACGCACCACCTTAACTTTATAATGTTCCAGTTGGAATATTATAGGCCCACTAGAGAAGATGCATAGCCCAAGTATAATAATACAGCAATAAAATCACAGCTGATATGACTGACACAGTATAACATGCTTAAAGAAATAATGCATTAATAGGAATAAGTCGACAGACATTGCTGATATCGGCCGAAACACACAACAACATGTGAATAACAGGAGTACTGGTGTTTACTTTTTCCACTTCAAGCACTGGTTACAATGTTTGATTTGTCATAATAATGTGAAATTGTCTTTCTATAACATGGACATATCTTAAAGTTATGATGTGAAAAACACCTTGTTGTGACATTATAACATGATACTGATGCGTTTATCTTTTTGCGGAGTGGCAGCAACACGCTTCAAGATCAGACACTAAGAGACAGAGAACAAGGAAGAGACAGACAGACAGAGAGAGAGAGAGAGAGAGAGAGAGAGAGAGAGAGAGAGAGAGAGAGAGATGAGGAAAGTTGGAGCAGAAAATAAGATTCACCAAGTCATCTGTTTCCTTCTTTCATTAAACCATCCATCCTCCACCCGTTCCCCACTTCTCAGTCATTGGATACTGTGTAACATACAAATACATACACACACACACCCACGAGAAGTCATTGATGGGCACTAAGCATCGCTGTGATCTCTCAGTCAGTGATATCGATCTACCCCAACTGGCAGCCTCTCCCTCGCTCTCTGGCTCTGACACACACACCCCCACACACACACTGACACACTGATAGGAAGATGGCGATGACAATGACGGAGCAGCATCATCCCGTTGCGGCTGCTGTGGAGAACAACTGGCTGGCAGATAGTTCGGTGACATATGTTTGTGTGTGTGTCTGCACGCATGGTTGCATGTTAGCTACAGCTCCGGGGTTCTATGTGCAAATACAGGCAGCTTTACGGGCGATACTCTGCTCCTACAATGAGTTGATATCCAAACGCAGACAATAAAACGCATTCCTTTTTTTAATCTTTTCAATTTCCCTCTGCCTGTACATGAACGTATTACAGCAATTAAAAAGCATGCCCCCTCTCCCTTGCCCTCGCTCTTTTCCTCTATATTGAACATGACTGTATAGCAGTAATTAAGAGTGTGTTGTGTTACACACCACTGCTAATCCTGCAGAGCCAACTCAATCCACTGTGTTAGCAGATTACCGCTCACGGCATGGGCTCTTGTTATCGTACTTCCGTGCACACACACACACACACTGCAGGCTCCCGAAAATACACACACAATGAATTGTTTATGTGCCAAAGTGGGACTGCATCTTCTATGACACCTTCAGGCGTTTTTTTTTGTGTCTGCAATTAGATTACCCTGACTATGCAATTTAGGATGACAAGTGTTCCCTAAATCTTTGTGAGTATATCCATTGTGTGTGATGCCCGAGTTTGCGTGTTAACTTGTAACTCGTTTGTGTGGAGCTGGCAGTGCAGCTTCACAGGCGCCTTTGGCACAAAGCTTTACGTTTAGTATAATAAGGCCCTTTAGCTATAGAAAGTTTGCTAGTTGTCCGGCTAGAACAAAGGAGAAAATAATGTGGTGCTGTTGCAGAGACACAAAGTCTGCAGAGGGAGGACGATTGGGTCGTCGGACTAACACAGTCAAACATTACAAAACAAAACCATTTTCTCATCTGACACCACAACAGTTAAGGTTTGATAAGGTTTAGGTACAAAAATAACTTGGTTAGGTTTGGGTTAAAATACAGGAAGCAGTTGGTTACGGTTAGAGTTGTTTCGGTTAAATTTAGTTCTTAATTAAGGTTCAGCCCAGTCGCAGAGCAGTGCGTGAAATAATCATTAAATTTAATGTATTGATGCGTGAACATAGACACAAATCTTTGTGATGGTCAGCATGAACTCCACTAGTATGTAATCCATGTAATTGTGAACTGGGAAGTATAAAAAGTGACGAAAGCTTGTAAGGACGGGTCAGGGTGGATGGGAGAGGACTTTCGCCCAGGAGATCGCTGTTCATGTCCCGTGTGAAGACACAAGTCAAAGTTGATTTATGTCTCCTAATTTCCGTACATAAGTTACGGCACTTCCGAAGTTATTTTAACCCAAACCACGACTTTTTCCTAAACCTTACTAAGTAGTTTTGTTGCCTTAACCTAATCAAGTCGATCTTTTCCTAAACTTAACTAAGGAGTTTAATTTTGAAAAGACCGGAGCAGGAAATGACACGTGCGTCACGTGTTGTTGGATATTTGTAGGAAAAAGCACAAAAATACCTTGTTGAAAGTCGTGCTGAGCAACTGTACATACGTTTCCTGTGAACACAGAAGTTTATTTAGAAAAGACACTATGCATGTAGCGAGTGAAAACTGACACGCCGTCTCTGACACGTCCAAAACAGACGCTAGAGGGGCATCTAGAGCGTCATAGTTTGAAGCGTAGGGCCACTGACCAAGAGGCGGTATTTGACGAGTTGGGAGTGGGAAAGTGTTGACATATGTTGTTGTTTGGCATTTGCTGAACCGACTCATGCTGTTGTTTTCAAAGTAAGGTATCATTTCCATATCATATTTGGTACAGATAATATGGAACTGTATTGATTTAAAAAAAGAAAGAAATTAAAACGATATCGACCCTAGTTTGGAAACATTTTAACACATTTTCATTTTGGTTGTTATGACTCTGGGTTGCCTTTTGAAATCCATTGCAACTACTGTGAATCCAAGCGAACAAAAGCCGCCATTCTCCAGGAAGCAGCAAGCTCCAAATTTTCAGACCCCCTTTCAAATCCCACAGATGGTGAGGATTTGACGCTCAAAAGATTTTGAGTGGAGTATTCCTTTAAGGACGGCTGAAATCTCTAAATAGTCCTCAGGCTCCCGACTTGCACTTCTCAGTTACCATCAGTACATTGTCCGCGTATCCTTCATGACATTACCTGTCCTCCTGCCTGGTGTAATACAGGTAATGTGTTAAAATCGGCGAGTGTGTGTAGTACACACTGTGCTGGAGAGGAAAGTACTGTATAAACCGATTTTTCTCTGTCACCGTTTTGTTCGCATGAAAGGGGGGAAAAACAGATCTCGAAATAAAAGCACTGCATCACTTGAGCATACTTGCTCCCTCTGTTGAGTTAAAGAAATGTCAATACATTTGAGAAAGTCACTCAGGAGTTCAGCTGAGCCAAGTTGGTTTTGCAAACACACTCTGGCTCTGGAAATTCACAGCAGGATTTCACTCATAAAAGTCCTGCACTATGGCCTGTTGTAACTGGCAGCCCGGAGCCACCTTCACCTAGTAAACCCTCAGCTGCTTGTGATGTTGTCTGTCTTGGAATCCCAGTGTCCCCTACATGATAACACCCTTGTTATCACCTTACAACGTAGGGTTTGAGAGAGTTTCGTAAAAATCTCAAATCACAGCATTAAGCTGCAGACCAAGACTTAAAATGAGGCTGTAATATAAAAAAAGAACTGGAGCTGCAAGATGCTTTTTACATGAATGAACTGACCTTTAAGTTTGATTAAGTATAAATAGAACGACAGGCTGTCTTTGTGTGCTATGTTACCATGCAGTCAAAAATAAATTATGTAAATGGACAGAATGAGTCATTGTTGGTAATTTTATAGGCAGAAGTGCGTTGTGTAACTGATGTAGAAACAAAAAGGAAAACATTGTCCAGTGGTATTTCAAACAGATTGCCAGACAAGAACACTGATATTGGACGATTCTGCAAAACGCCAAATTACATTCAATGACAGTGTTTTTGAAATGCTCGCTCTCTACAATATCTGCACATGGAAAATATGGTTATAGTTCATGAAAAAGTGAAGGTTAATGGCTTGCGACAGGACGCAATCTCCGGTCTCCACTCTCATCCATCAACCAGACCACACTTACTTTCTACCATGCGACGTTAAGGACATACTGTACTACCTCCTGCATTGGCAAAGAGCGTTTCCATTAGATGTAAAATGGACGTAATTCCTAGGTCACTGGGTTGGGTATTGAAAGGCTGGCCGATGAGGTACTTCCTTAACTTCTTTTTTCACTTCTTTTCACTTACTTTTCATCATGGCACTGTACCAGCTTTGCGGTGGAGAAATCCCCCCTTTCTCAGTGTATGAAACACTTCAGTGATTTTAAAGGAAGAGTCACACAGGATTAATCGTGGAGCACAGATCAGCTGCAGGAGGAACTGGAGGGAGTTTGGGAACTGACATCTCCACAATCACTTCTGCTCTGCAAATTACACTACGGCCACGTGTATTAAGTAGGGCTTTCAATCAATTCAAATATTTAATCGCAATTTATCGCAAATTAATCACACATTTTTTACTTGTTAAAAATGTGGGATGGGAGATTTTCAAGTATTTAATCCTCTTATCAACATGGGAGTGGGCAAATATGCTGCTTTATGCAAATGTGTGTATATATTTATTATTGGAAATCAATTAACAACTCAAATCAATGGCAAATATTGTCCCGAAACCGTCACAGGTACTGCATTTAGCATAAAAAACATGCTCAAATCATAACAAGGCAAACTCAAGCCCAACAGGCAACAACAACATTTCCTCTTTGTTTTTGCATCCATCCTCACCGTCATCACTGTAATACTGTGAAACCACTACAGCTCTGACCTTTGTAGCGTTTCTATTGCTTGCTCGTACTGCTGCTATTGTGGCAGTCAGCTAAATGCGTAAAATGTAAATGGAGAGTGCTCTTGCAGATGCGGCTATTACAGAGGTCTAATTCAACTGATTTGCTGCTGCACTCTACCCTCCGTGGAGCCGCTACAAGCTGACAGATTATTTGACAAACAACGTGGTACACGATGCCAGCTCCACTTTCTGCACTGGCCGTTAACGTAGTGGACAGATAAGAGATCTGGCACTTGTAGGACATTATTGTGTGTGTGTGTGTGTGTGTGTGTGTGCGTGTGAGTGGCTTCCAATCTTTAATTCCCAACTTGTCTGTCTTTAATCAGATGAACTGACTTCCTCTGGTTCAGACAGGAAATCAATCATGGTGAAGCACACCAATCACTGTTTGAGTGAGCTGTTCCGAATGTGTGCGTGCATTTCTATATGCATATTAGGGCTGTCAATCAATTAAAATATTTAATCGCTATCAATCGCATGATTGTCCATAGTTAATTACGATAATTCGTAAATGAATCACACATTTTGTTATCTGTTCAAAATGTACCTTAAAGGGAGATTTGTCAAGCCCAACAGGCAACAACAGCTGTCAGTGTGTCAGTGTGCTGACTTGACTATGACTTGCCCCAAACTGCATGTGATTATCATAAAGAGGGCATGTCTGTAAAGGGGAGACTCGTGGGTACCCATAAAACCCATTTTCATTCACATATCTTGAGGTCAAAAGTCAAGGTACCCCTTTGAAAATGGCCATGCCAGTTTTTCCTCGCCAAAACTTAGCGTCAGTTTGGAGCGCCATTCAACCTCCAAGCTAGTATAGGTTCGTACCAATGGATTTCTAGTTTCATATGATACCAGCATCTTCACTCTAGCTTTAAAACTACAGCCTGCTACAACCTAAAAATCGCAAGTTCCGTTATTTCGTTCTAGAAATCAGTGGCGTTAAAACAAATTTGCGTTATTATCACATTAACTTTGACAGCCCTAATGCATATCTAAATAAACTTATTTTTTTATAAATGTGACATTGCACATTCCATGTTTGTTTGAGCTTTTTGTGCATGTGTGTGTATACATTGGTCTGTTTTCTCGCATGCATGTGTGACTGCCGCAATTCTCTTTTCGACATGTGTGTGTTTAAGTAATGTTGTGCGGAAGGGGGGGTTAGAAGACATATTCAGACACTGTCTATTGATCTGTTTGACAGTCTCCTCATGTCTTTAACACGCCGCCGGATTGCACAATCACTCACATTGATAGCATGAGCCGGAGCGAGGGAAACAGAGGGAGAATGAAATGAGTCTCCCCTGAAATAAAAAAAGTGACGCTGAAAGAATAAGTGAAGAAAAGGTGAATAAAGCAGGCATATATCAACAACTGTGGAAAAAAATGTAATAGGGTGGAAAGAACGGGGAGGGGAAAGGATCAGGGAGTGAAAAATGGGAACGTGATGATAATAAAAAAAAAAAACAGCTGGTGTATACGTCGGGAGAGATAGATAGCAGTGAGGGATGGAGGTGGGTGTGTGAAACCACAGGGAGAGAAGAGGAGAAAGGGAAATTATAGGCAGAAAGGAAGTTGGGTGAATGAGGTGTGGAAAACAAATTAGACAGTGTGTTTGTGTGCTGGTTGATGGTCTTGGAGTACACAGTAGGAACACAGATTGTATATAAGAAGTGGACAGTGACGTCACCCATTGGTGTTTTACATCACGGGAAAAAAAAGAAGGAAATGTGTCCACCAGACAGACTGGAAAAAAAGAGATCTAGAGAAGTAACGAAGAGGAAGCAGAGCAAAAAGGAGCTCTCCTGTGTGCTCAGCATATTAGAGGAGGTGCTGCGGGCCAGCGGTTAGACAGGGGAGGTCTGACACCACACATACACACACACACACTTGCACACAGTCGTTTGATCCAAACGCGTGTACTGACCCTCCCACATGCACTCACAATTACACACACACACACACGCACACGCACACACACACAGAGACATTAATTGATCCCGCTGCAGCAAAAGCCGGCAGAAAGGCGAGACATGAGGAAGCTGCCCTGTGGCCTCTACCCACACACACAAATAAATAGGCTACTCCTATTTACAACAATGCTCACTTTAATTAGGGAGCAGCTACGGAGGCAATATGATTGAAGCAACGCACGCGACCTTCATTGAGGAGTAGGAAGCACGGAAGGAAGAGGTTATCAACATATTAACAGACAGTTTCTTTTAATGATGTGGTTTTCTTTGCGTAAATACAATCTGAGTGACTGCCACAGGCCCTTGCATATACAGCCCCGTCGCACACCAGTTCGTGAAATAGTCACAAAATTGAATGTATTGATTGTGTACATAGGCACAAATTAAATTTTTTTTGTGATGGTTAGCAAGAAATCAATTCATATGTAATCCACATAATTGTGAACCGGGATGTATAAAGTGCGACAAACGCTGCGTAGGGAGGAAGTCAGGCTGGATGGGTGGGTCGGGAGACTGGTGTTAGTGTCCCGTGTGAAACCACAAGTCAAAGTTGATTCATTTGTCACATAATTTCCGTACTTAAGTTACGGCACTTTCAGACTTATTTTAACCCAAACCGCAACCTTTTCCTAAACCTACCAAGTAGTAATGTTGCCTAATCCTAACCAAGTCCATCTTTTCCTAAGCACAAGTAGTTTTGTTGCCTAAACCTAACCAAGTTGATATTTTCCTAAACCAAAGTAGTTTTGTTGCCTTAACCTAACCAAGTCGATCTTTTCCTAAGTCTAACTAAGTAGTTTTGTTGCCTAAGCCTAACAAAGTCGATCTATTCCTAAACCTAACAGAGTACTTTTTTGACTGTGTTGGCATATACTACCAAAACATTTCTATTAAGTTTATCACATGGTCTTAAGTTTGTCTTAAAGCCCTAGTCATGTAAAAGAAAAAATAATCCACTCAGGTGGTGCCACTGCCAAAGTCTCTTGGCACATTTTCACGCTCAGTTGGTTTAAAGTAGTTATTTTGACCCCTGTAGCCGTTTTCTCCTCAGCTGAATTTGTTTGGACAAATGTGAGTCCAGGAAACGAGACCAAGACTGCGTTGAGAAAGAGCTCAGTGTGTTTTCAAAGCAACTTTGGACCAATTTGTTCGAAGCGGAATGAGAATATATTATGAACCACATAATGGCAGTAAAAGCAATGATGCTCTACCCCTCTGATACTGATTTAATTTGATTACACCCTAAGAACACCATTAAAAAATTCAGACCATTTAGGGAAAAGGCGGCTGTCATGTGGCTTTCTTGATAAATTCAGGCTCACTTGAGGATTTGCTGTGTGTAATGCCACCAAAACCTTTGTGCAAATGCTGCCAAGCACGGAAGCACTTTCCCTAATTTGGATCGGAGCAGACAGATAATAGGTTTGAAAATGTTCTTATTCAGGAACATCTCTGGGAAAACAAAGGTGGCAGTGAGCACTCTGTCCTAGTTAGCTTGAGTGCAATTAAACCAACAGCTTCATCAAGCAGCCTGCGTCGTACCTAAGGTGATATCACACAAGAACGTTTTAGGGGCTGATTTTGAAACAGAAAATGCAAGAAATATCGTATCACTCAGAGCAATCTATTTGTAATATGGAGAGCGAGTTTTTCTGGCAAGATTTCATGAACCAATTGAAGACCAATGTGTCCTCAGCCCATACTATCTTTGAAGCAATGACAGATGGTGCCAAGTGGTGAAGCCAGAAATATTCCATTATGATAAAAAAGTGAAGTAGTTGGATGGCAATACAATAGATTATTATTGTTTGTTAACATATACATACATATACATAAGGCTATAACAAATGTTATTAAATCAATGTTTACATTTAAACATGTTTGGTCAAAGCCAATCTGTAATTCTGTAGATTTCCAACTGTTGATTTTGTCAGTTCTCGTTCCCCATTGATTTATTTTCATATTGTCATTGCCAGAGCTGGCAAATACTGCTTGTTCATTGGGAATTGAACCGCTTACACTACGCCTGTAAGATACGACGAAACGAAAACAATCCGTTATCACAATAGTGGCAACACCTTGATAACAACATGAGACAGTAATTAATTTTCAGTTGTTTAATTTCCTTTTGATTGTTGTGTTCCGAGTCTGTATTCCCCATGCCGAGGCTTTATCTTCCAATTAACAATAGCGGAGCCTGGTACGAAGCAGTGCCATATTTTTTATCTTGGTGACCCACGTATCAAGGTTGGTTTCCATAAAACAAGATTTTTTTCCATTCTTTATCTCAAGTTATTTAGATTCACATCACATTTTAGAGCTGAGACGCTGTGACCAGGAGCATTCCAATCTGACTTCCACTGTGAAAAACAAATTACTCCGCACTCAAAAAAAAGTTGACTTCCACACAGTACTGCCCCCATTCACCTCTGAATTTCATTCCCCACTTTAGGTATAAGCATTCATTAATCTATAAACCATGACAGGCTGTGATATACTGAAATTAATCTCCCAGTTTCTCAAATCGCTGAAGTAATATAAAAGACCTCAGTCTGTAAACAGTCTGCCAGGATTGGTTCGCCCATTTCACATTAGCTTTTATTGGCTATAAGCCGCAATCCACCACACAAACCTGCTATTTTCTGCGCTGTATGTTTGTTGAGAAACTAGAACATGCAGTATCTGCAAACAGACTAATCATAGAAATGACCAGATTCACCTATTGAGGCACTAGAGATAGACTTTAAAATTATACTACGACAGAATGTTTTTGAGTTTAAATGAGAGATGATGGGATTGAAAGTAGCAGGGTGGAAATTCAGGTGGGGAAAAAAAGGACAAAAGGACACATATAGTATGGATTTGGTATCACAGGCACTCTTACTGCTTTACCTTTATAGTGACATTTAAGTAATACGATGAAGGTCACACACTGCAGTTTGAACTATGCAGTAATGTTGAAATATGTTGATCATGAAATGGCAACACTGCTGATGATACTGGTGTTACTGTAAAATATATAAACAGAGGAGCCGTAGATGAAAGCCACAAGCCTGGCGTGAGAGGAGCAGAGGCCAAATCGTAAAACCGAATTCATTAAAAAGGTAAGTGCGACGCTAAAAATCTAATTTATTGCTCAGAAATTGAAATTGATCTTGGCCCAAATTGTTGCTGCCAACTACAATGAATTATTCATAATGATTTTTTATTTCTTTTTGGAAGATGCAACTATGCAAATGGACTAACACATTAACACTGGGAACCAGTATCACAGGTATTACTGGCCAGCTTTGTCTGTCCTGCCATGGAAATTAAACAGTAATTAAGGTGTTAATATCAAGGATTTTAAGAATTGTCTGTTGTCACTGGATGGATGGATGGATGGCTTAAACAGGAACTAAAATTCCAGTATATAATGTAAATAGTATATAAACATAGAATTGAATTCAATAGATCGGCCCCATTGTCACGATATCTGATCCAGCTATTTGAGTCAGTATCGGCTATATGATGGATGGATGGATGGATGGATGGATGGATGGATGGATAGATAGCTGCTGTCCAGCTCTTGGTGTCTGTGACCTGCTGTTGGATGCCTGCTCCTGTTGATGGTCACTGCCTCCTGTTTGGCGAGCCTGCAGTCATCTACGTTCGGGTCTGTTAAGCACAGACCACTGGTGTTATGTGATGAGTCTTTCTCACACCTTTCCCAGCACTGATCAGTTACAGCTTTTGGTGGTTTGGCTCTTGGTTTGATGCTGCACTACAGCTGGCTCCATGGAGAACAGGGCAACAGTGTATAATTGCATACTGATTGTAGGGGCATAATTAAACTAGCTGTAATGAAATTAAAGTTGTGTGACAGTGGCGTAGAGAAAGGGGAAAATGGTGAGTTTGTGCTGATCAAGTATTGAAATGGAGACATACAATTCCAGAAGCAATCTACGGCTTATGCGCATATCAAAGCAAAGGTTTGGCGTTTTGGGAAACAAGACACTTTCCTGCCAAGAATTAGATGAGAACATCAACGCCACTTTAATTTCTGAGAGGGGTGTCAATCTTCTCATCTAACTCTAAGTAAGTGAATAAGTGCACCTTAAAGGGAGACTTGTCAAGTACAAGAAATCAATTACCAACACAAAACAATGACAAATATTGTCCAGAAACCCTCACAGGTACTGCATTCAGCATACCCCTAGAACCCATTTTCATTTACATATCTTGAGGTCAGAGGACAGGGGATCCCTTTGAAAATGGCCATGTCAGTTTTTCTTAGCCAAAATTTAACGTAAGTTTGGAGCAGTATTTAGCCTCCATCACGACAAGCTAGTATGACATGGTTGGTACCAATGGATTCGTTAAGTTTTCTTGTTTCATATGATAACAGTATTTTCACTCTAGCTTTAAAACTGAGTTACAACCTAAAAATAGCATGTTGCATTCATGCGTTAAAGAAATAAATGGCGTTAAAATGAATTTATGTTAACGTGTTATTGTCGCGTTAACTTTGACAGCCCTAGTGATAATGCAAAAAGGTGGTAGAATTTGACATGCATTTTTACACAATATTTTCTCTTTCTCTCATAAGTCTGCTATATTTCATCCCAGTAATTCATTATTTAGAATTTAACATTCAGTAAGTACAATATGAATAAGTCCCTGTGGTGCAGCGCTCAAGCTGTTGTTGTTTGTTATGTCTCTTTTACTGTCGTTGAACAGCCCAACCAACCATATGTCCCTTTTATTTTTTTCAGCTAAACCTGTGCCCTCAGAAAAGGATTCATCCCTTCGGCCTCTGCCTCTCTGGTACATCTCCTCAGTCTGGCAGCCAGCGCTGTTAGCCTTTGCACAGCACCCTCCAGGGCTTCAGTCATGCACTTCACATTGTATTCTTTACTAGCCAGGTCCTGTCCTTGATCATTACTACATCACTCTGTGAGCTAGTTTACTAACATGCTGACCTGTTGTCTTCATATTGGTTTCAAGTATTACTTTCAAAGAGGACACTATGGCTGCTTTGGCTGCTTAGTTTGTGCTTAATGTTACAGATGGAACTGCTTTCTTAAATTATTCTGTGAAACGAGTATATCTTAAAATGGAAATGTGGGTTCTGTGCATAAAATGTGAGAGGAATCCATTCCCCAATGTGAATGAAAGATACTCTCTGACACTAATATAGAGCAGAGGAAGGTGGCATTGTGAAGTTTCATGTACCTGTAGACCATATACCTGTAATATTTGCCTTCAACTCTGGTGACACGGATTCAATTCAAGATATGTTGTATTTCGTACCTGCTTTTGGGATGGCAATGTGACTGACATACTGAACTATTTGAACTACAGGGCTGTCAAACGCAATAATAACGCAAATTAATTGTAATGCCAAATATTTCTTTAAAGCATTAACTTAACTTTGTTGTAACAGGGTGTTTTAAACTTAGAGTGAAGATACTGGCATCATATGAAACTACAAAACCTAAGGAATCCATTGGTACCAGCCATGTCATACCAGCTTGTCAAAAAAGAGGCTAAATAACGCCCTAAACTTACACTAAATTAGATTAGATTAAAGCAACTAATCGATTAGTTCACTGGTTCTCAACCAGGGGTCCGGGGATCCCCAGGGATCCTTGAGGGAGTCCCAGGGGGTCCCCAGAAAAACGGGGAATAGTTTATTTTTCTCTATTCAATTTACTATATAAGTGAGCCCAATGTGAGAGTCATAAGAGTGATTATTCTGATCATAGTTTTCACTTACTCCATGGTTATCTCCTCAACTGTAGTTGACAACTATACAATTCTGGTCTTAATCATATCTAACAACCAAAATCTTTTCAGATGGAGGTCCCTGAAACAAAATCTTATCAAATGGGGGTCCGTGTCCTAATATTTATCAATTTAGGGGTCCCTGACACGAAAAAGGTTGGATTAGTCGACAAAATTGTATGACTGTTGGACAAATACAAATGTATTTGGTCAAGGACAGCCCTACCAAAAACTGTGACATTTTCACTAAAAGGTGAAGAGATCTGGCGTTTTCTGACTTAGCATGGCATGCTTAACCTAACATCTTCAATTTTAGTGCTATACCCACAGCTGATGTGGTTTGACACTTTAACAGCTGTGTTTATTTTAACACTAGAGAAGTGCAGTTTATGCACATTAAATAAAATTATGGAAATATGCAAACACTTTATGAAAAATTGTACGAGGCATAAGCCAAGTGGGAACAACGTCCGGGACACAATAATAATGTATTATTCTGGTAGGAACACTTCTCCTACGATCCCTGGTCATTAGGTGACAGCTAACCTTTTCAAACTTTAAAAGGTTTCTTTTGTCACTGAGCAGAAAAAGGTCCTTAAAATTAAAAGCAGTAATTTTAAGAGGCAATTTTTGAAAGGTGAGAAATTGAAATGGCTACCGACGTGCCTTGAGTAGTTGCTCATATCTGACATTAAACGCTGAAAAGCTTTTAAAGTTCCAGTTCAGCACTGATGGATTGCAGGTCAGGGTACAAGCCTGTCTCCAACCATTTTCAATCTCAGACTGCGTTGGCAGCCTCTCCTGGTCTCTGCAGTGCATTTGGGTTCGGATGCAGATATGACAAACTGGTCCGTGTCACAAAACATGAAGACGGTACGGTTCTTCCACAACAACTTATGATAAGCTGTAAGAGTTACTGGCAATGACAGATGGTGGAAGGAGTGAAAAGTCTATTTAAACCAATCACTTCCATCATGTTTATCTTCTGCAAAGTCAGACAGTAAGTGACAGTATAACAAGACTTAAAGGACCAGTATTTAGGATAGTGAAGAAATTTCTCTTAAAAACATATTTTTCACGAAGATTCTGGCATTCACCGATGTTTTCTTATTTGAGATTTGTTCCTAGGTAAATCCATGCACACTCAAAAGCATACTTACACACATTTGAGTACTGACATGTTCATGCAAAATAACTTAAAAAATTCAAAACTCTACAGTTGGATTCAAATTATAATAATATTTTTAATAATTTGTAATAATTATTTTAATTATTGTACAAAGCATTGTGGTCTTATAAAATAGATAAACACTATACTAACAGTTAAACACTGAACAAGTTATATCTCATGCATCTTTTTTGTGTTATTTTATATCCACTACTGATGCTACTAAATATAATAGCTCGATTGGCGTTCACTTCAGGCGTCACTACCTCCACTTCAGAACTATTAAAAAAAAAAAAATGTTATGTTTGTAGTTATAGTAGTTATACTTTATTTTGGTTTAAAAATAATGGACTTAACAATAAATGAATAACAATATGGCATTAAATTTAAGGGAGAAACAAAAAAATACTGTCACAAAACATGTAAGCTGAAGCTTATTATAGCTACTCAGTGGAACTTAACTCTTTCACTACTAGCTTTACAAAAATAAAGTTCCAAACGTTTCATACAAAATAACAATCATACCTCAGTTTTATATGTGTTTACCACCTTATTTTTAAACATTTTCTTTAATTTGCAAAGTGAGCTATATGTTTGTAATTCCTTGTTTTAAACAAACCTATTCCCCTGAATACATACTCTCTCTAAATTCAAACAACCTCTGAATACAGTTAGGAAGCAAATGATTTAATGCTTTGCATATTATCTTTGCACTTTTAACATCAACTAGATCACAAACTTTTAAACATATAAGTTAACAAATTGGTTGGTTTGTATTCATCCGATTGATTAACAATTGTTATAGCTCTGTTCTGTAGCATGAACATGTAATTAGTAGTGGTTTTGGTACGTGTTTCACCATACCGCCACACAGTAGGTAATGTATGGAACTATGGAAGAACATACATTTTCATACACTCTTTCTATTTCACCACCATTTATCATTATTTTTACTTGATTATCGATTTGCCTCTTTAGACTTTCATTTGACCATTCTTGACTTAATTCTCTCTCTTGAGCTTCTGTGTGTGCACACGGCCCTGCAGTCTCATGCCCTTTCATGGGGATTGGCAGGGTGATTGGGATCAACTGGCACACGCCTTCAACTTACGAGGAAATGGGATTCATCATTATAAGGAAACAGCTATGGAGTTTAAGAACTTTAACTTGACGTGAACTGACACTAATTCCTGTCAGGATTTAAATTTCTTCATTTAACATTTACATTTCAACTCCTCTCAGTCTTCAGAGCTTCCACTGATACTTCATTGAGCCTGCACATTTGCACACAACACAACTACAGCAAGCATACATAAAATTTCTGAAAATCTCTTCTTCTTCATGCTGAAAATCCAACATGCTGCATTTCACACCTTTAACTACCCCTTCATCCTAACAAACTCTGTACAACTGAGCTGTTGAGCTGTTTTGTTTACTGGTACCAAAGTAAGAGTAACAGTGTTTTCCACTCCTCTCTGTGCTCACAGCAGATCATACAGTAATACGTTCTTGCAGCCACTGAACCAGAGAGTTGTGCCAGTGAAAGCCAGCAATTCCGCAGCACATTTGACAGTATCTGAAGCTGAGAACTGGGATTTCTACAAACAGCAGTTGGCAAACCATTGGTGACAGACTTGGAGTCACCGACCATCAGAGGCACAGAGAACTAACTTTCTGTTGAAGCAAATGAAAAGAAAGAACAATCAGAAATGCCTCTGGAAGTGAAGGCAGTGCACAGACTTTAAACATTTTTATGTTTCTTAATGAACCATTTGCATAAAAGTCACAAAAGAACTGACAAATTTGGGGGCATTGGGCACTGAAGAGAATAAAAGGGAAAATAAAGGAAGCGTTTAGGGAGTCAATGAAAGTCTGCCGTGAGACCACAGTCTCTCTGGAAGATGAGCTGAACTTAGTTTGTGCTGACTGTGTGCATTTGTGTCTATCTGATATTTATTCAGATTTTTTTGTAAGACAGAAAAACTAAATGCTAGGGCTGGGCGATTAATCAAATTTTATTTTCAAAACAAAGATAACAAAAATCAAGATAAAAGGATTATTGTGCCGCATTTCGTTTTGCAATGATGCTCTTGTTTTGGCTTGGGTCCCTTTCCTTTACAGCAGTGCACTTTCACCCTATTCGACGGGTCAGAGAAAGCTGCTCCCTCCCTTGCTTCCCGCTGGCTGGCCCTCGCCAGGCATATATCCTCCATGGCGATTCACTATCACTGGCTCTAGGTCGGCTTGGAAAAGCCTACAACACCCCTGACCCAGACCTCGCCACTCCCCGGGGCTGTGGACTCAATATGCCCTCTCTCCCTGCTGGGAGGGATGACGCTCCCTGCTCCCAGCGTGACTGTCAACCACGGACCTCGTCTTGTTTACCATGCTTTGTTGGTGTGACTTTTTTGCGATGTCATCCCCATTCATATCTATACAACCAAGGCGTTTGTGATAACATTGTTTAATTGCAGCCCAGTCGCCAGGAAAAAATGTTGGCACTGGACATTTCTGCAAACCAGGGATACTTTGGCAACGTTTTTACATTCGGTCAGAGCAAGTGACACAGTTTAAATAGTGAAAAGAGACACACCGGGCAGGTAGGAGGGGAGATGGATGGGTCCAACAAACAAGACTTTCATCCAGGAGACCGCTGTTTGTGTCTCGTGAGTCACGTTACAACCAGCTGTTCGTTCGTGTCCCGTGTTCACGATGTTCAGTGTCATTTTCACTGTACAAACGTAGTAGTTTTAAGCCCAACCATGTCTTCCCTAAACCTAACTTTAGTGGTTTTGTTGTGTTGTTACGGTTGTTACGTTACATTATGTTGTTATATTATTATTTTATATTCCAAACCATGATGTTTTTTTCCACCCTTAACCAAGTAGTTTTGTTGCCTAAACCTAACCAATCGTTTCACAACGTTAACCAAGTGGCATTGCTTTTCTGCAAGTGTGATACAAGGCTGATATGAAACATATTTATGAGACATATTTTTGGTTCAGAAACATTGATATTCAACGTATCCGTGGTATGCAGAAACGTTCTGGAGACTGGGTTGTAAATTGAGCACAAACTTATTTACAAGCCTCTTAATTTTGGTCTCAAAGTGCACCAGTTTGAATCACTTAACGTTAAAATATAGCCTACATCATTTTCTTTCTAAATGCGTGATGTTTACAAAGTCAATGAGTAATTGTGTTAAATAATCATGATCTTAATATTGTCTAAAATAATCATGACTATTGCCATAATTGAGTAGCTCTATAAAACGCAATGAAATGAGCCAAAAATCATTCACGTGTCTTTACTTAGGGTTTATGTGGGTTAATGCGGTTAACCATCAATGTGTACTCATTGTGTATGCAAATACACGTGTGTACATAGAAGACCAAATGAGTGCTATTTATGCTCTTTGAAGGAACAAATGGATGCATACTCTGTTTCATCTCGATAAACAAAAGACAAGTAACATATGCAGCTAACAGGCTTTCCTCAATGCCATCTGTCTGGATATTGAATGGTAATATGGCAACCCGGAACTCACAATAAGCACGATGTTGTATTTTGTGGGTGAATGTACAGTATGTATGTGTGTGTGTGTGTGTGTTTGTTTGTTTGAGATGTCAAATTAATGGATGCAAAAGTATTCCATGTGCATTATCCCGACTGAGGAGCCTAAACACAGTTCATTTTAATCATTGCGTTAAAACACTTTTTGTTCACATGTATCTGCATGCATGTGTGTACGCGCTTGGTTTCGTTGTGAGAGTCAGATATCAGTGTAAGATCAACTAACAGTTGTCTTGATTAAAGCCAGCTGCTTCTCTTCATTAAGCAAAATCCCATACAAGCTGTGTCGAACACACACGTGCACACGCAATCTGCACACATGCATGCACACACACACCTACAATCAATCCAGAGTCTTTTGAACAAAGTGCTGGCCGATTTCCTGATATTTATTTTCCGTCTCTGTAATATTTATATCAACAAAATGACTCATCCAACTTGTAGAAGCAAATAATATTCAAGCTCAGGCAACTACATTATTATGTTCTCATTTCTGACACACATCCATAACCATCATGTACACAAATGTTTTAATAACTAAAGTAATTTAAGTATGTTTGCAAATTGTTTATTAAAATTGGTCTTTTTCTTGTATTGTATTTTGTAAGTTGTAAGATTTGTAGGCAAGTTGTATTTTGTAAGTAAATAATGTATTACAAATTATTGACTTCTACAGTGCGTTGCTTTAAAATTAGTGCAGTTAAAACTAAATTACCATGGTGACTGCAATATAACTGTTCTGGCAGCAAATTGAGGGACACAATTACACATACAAAACAAACAAAACCATTTATGATTAGCTAAAATTAGGAAAGTGACTGTATTGTAAATGTTATACCTAAAACATTTTGAAGGTTGCTTGCTAAATGACTTTCCTATGCTATAAAAGTCACAAACTGCATAGGGAACCTGCTCATTTGTTTTGCACCAGGAAGTCCACAAACACAACAGCTCTGCTAAAATGGCACGATATATATAAGAGTAGGAACATATCTTTAGATCTGGCATGACAGGGATAGGAAATAATTAGAGAAGACAAAAAAGAACAATAATTGAACCTTTCAATTCAAGTTGGCAAAGCAGTGACTAATGCTGCAGTTGACCTGGGTGATATTTATTTGCACATACAGACAAGCTTGTCACTTACTGTAAGTAAGTATTAATTCCCTTGAGATGTATCTTCATCTGAACCATAACCACTCCATACCTAAAGGCCCACACACACCAAGCTGAAATCAAAGAACTAGCGCCCATGAAGGCCAACTGTTGCATCGCCTCAAGTCACGTTCATCATTCAAAAAGGGAACCTGGAAGACCG
This sequence comes from Sebastes umbrosus, assembly GCF_015220745.1. Lineage (NCBI taxonomy): Eukaryota > Metazoa > Chordata > Actinopteri > Perciformes > Sebastidae > Sebastes > Sebastes umbrosus. Next base: position 6,079,117 of record NC_051270.1, read on the forward strand.
AGGACTGCGGATATATAAGCTGTGTTTATGATACGCACATGAAACAAAGTGGCGTTTGCTGTCCATTTTCACACCACTCACTCACCACTTAGCTTCATTCCAGACGGCCATGACGTTGTGAAAATATCCGTGTATTGGAATGATCAGATGAGATGAAGATGAAAAATGAGAAGAGACTTCTGTGTTTGTCCTCTTGACTTTACTCATTTACTTGCTTTCCTCACTTCCGTTTCTCTTCTTGTGCACTGATTAGTTTAAACTGAACAGCCAATTCAACATGCTGAATGGGCTGAAAAAGCCTCTGACACGGGCTGACTAAAGCCGGCGGTGCGGGACACACCGCAAATACTAGGCCGACTGACACTCACCGACAGCCCCAAACTGTCCAGTAGCTGACCGTCGACTTGGTGTGTCAGGGCCTTAACTCCAACCCTCAACCTCAAAAACCAAATGATTAATCTAAGATGGAGGGGGGGATAGATGTTTTGCCCTCAAATGGAAGGTGTGTACCCAAGATGTGACTGAAAAGATTTATGTCCCCACAATGTGACTGTGTGAACAGATTTATGTCCCCACAATGCGGGTAATACAACTAGGCACACACACACACACTAAACTCCAACACTGCTGAAGTTCAGCAGCACTTGTGGAGTGAGCCACAAACGCAGACTAGAACAAGTGATCTTAGATCCTGATATGTAATGCTTCCAGCCTCACACACACACACACACACACACACACACACCCGTCCCTCGAAGAATCATGTCAGAAGCTCTCTCTCTCTCTCTCTCTCTCTCGCGGTGTTAAACTGTGCCTCCACTCAAACTAAATCCCCGGAGTGAGAGTGAAAATAAGAGCTAGAAAGTAAGAGAGCAAGAGGGAGCGAGGGAGAGGAAGCGAGACAGACAGAGAGAATGAGATGGGATTACAGGGATAATGCGAGCAGATGGAGGGAGGTCGAGGCTCCAGCAGGACTCTCCACTCCAAACGGATTAAAAGACTTCAACAGAGCCACCGACAACCGAACGGATGCTGCGTTCCTCACGCTTCAGACACCGAGCTGAGCCGGGGTCTTCTCCCCCCCCTGTCCTCCGCTAAGCCCGGAAATGAAAACTTGCCGCCTTTTTCTGCGTGACGCAGTAAACAGTTCGGTCGTGGAAATGCATTTCAATCCACTGCCCCACTCTTCCATTCCTAGAAAACACATAAAAGGTTAGGCTTTTTGGCTAAACCCATCCATTTAGGAACCATTTATGCTGATCCTCCTCTTTAAACTTTGTATTAGCACGCACCCTGTTACAGCACAACACATCACATTACAGATATAGATGCACCCAAGACACATTGAAGATTCAATCATCCAGACCAGCACTGGTCAGAAAGGGATTTGGCCACATCAGCAACAATATGTCATGTGTCTCTAATCTCCAAAGCCATTTTACACTTATATAAATAACATAGAACTCATCTGTATTGTGTCTGGTACTGGATTATATATTGAAATGCACTGTCTACGCACTAAACATTCACTCCATAAGAATACAGATGACACTCCTGTCACTGCCTCTCATACATAGTATTTACATCTTTTTAAAACGGACAATGTTTTGTTTTTCGTTCCTCCTCCACCAATATCCTGACAATTTATTCTTGACAAGAATGTTATTATTCAAGCTGTCTCCCGTGTGTTTGATTCCTGATAATTTGAAAGAAAAACTATAATAACGCAGTCCGTCATAAAAAGATGAAACTAGTTTAACTTTTGACAGAGTGCAGGGGGAAAAAAACATCATCCGCTGACATATTTCATCAGCTGGTGAGATTTGTTCTACTTGCTTGAAATTGAAAAAAATAAAAAGTTTGGAGACCTGCCTACAAAAAGGCATCTTGGGTAAATTTGGATGCCAAAAAAGGTCCCAACTGAGTTCCTCCTTAAAATCAAACGGCAGCTGAACGTTATGCTCTATATTAAGGAACCCCTCAGAGGACGCTGTAATTCTGCAACAGTAAAGTGTCACATTCAACATTGAAAACATAGTTCTTCCATCAATATTAATGAGTTTCTGTGACAAATAGCCAACATTGTTACTGGGGAGTGTAAATTAGCATTGTGTGCCAAGAGATGGCTCAGCTTAATTCCTGCATCAGGATAGTTCACATTACTGAGACCAATAGGTCACATTGATTAGGTCATTCCCCCAGACAAATGCTCTTAACGGGTCTTAATGGAACAAGCTGCGGATCTGTTCCACCAGCAGGTTATGCAGACAGACACAAAGATACAGAGATTGATCTATAGATAGAACCAAATGCAAACTCAGTCATATTGTTTTTGCACTCTATATTCTAGTCTCCAGTGTTCAGTGTCACAGTCAATTAGCCCAGCACCTCATCCTCCTCACACATCCATTTATGTATGTGAATCTGGCTGCATGTTACCTCACTCTGTCTCTCTGCTTTATCCGCAGGTGATAATTAACCTGTTGGTTACGATGGCCGTTACGCGCCACGCTCCTATACAGTACCCAGACATCCCTGGCAGCATCTGTTGCTGCTGGCAGCAGACACACTCACGCTGCCCTGATTTTATCTGAGCACATGAATCATCATCAGCACTGATGAATGTCACTCAGTTTAACCTCCTCTGTAAACACCAGGCACTCTGACACTGCTTAGTCCTGATCTTCCACTGTGGTTGCAGCGAGTATTGGAACTGGGTTGTGCGTGGATGTGAGGCCGCCTCGGAATACTGATGTTGTAAGCTGAGGTAGCCAGGTTCCCCTGGTGGTTAGCACTCACTTACCACAGCAACCGGATTCCTGGTTACTCACACCTCAAACACCTCCAACACCAACCCTGACCTCAGGATGCTGCACACAGTGATTCAGTCATCAAGACCAGCACTGGTCAGAAAGGGAATTGGCAACATCAGCAACAATATGTCATGTGTCTCTAATCTCCAAATACATTATTCCATTTTACACTTATATAAATAACATATAACTCATCCGTATGGGATCTGGTACTAGATTACACATTAAAATGCACTGTCTACGCACTAAACATTCACTTCATAAGAATACAGATGACAATCCTGTCATTGCATCTCATACATAGTATTTACATATTTTTAAAACGGACAATAAAACCTTGTTTTGTTTTCCGTTCCTTCTCCACCAATATCCTGACAATTTATTCTTGACAGGAATGTTATTATTCAAGCTGCACTTACCACACCAACATGATTCCCAGTTTCCTCAAACACCTCCAACACCAACCCTGACACCAGGATGTTGCACACAGTGGCTGACCTCTGACCCTGCTCCAAATAGTGAAGTTTCATATACAATGTCCCATTGGGCCAAATTAATAAAGTCTAAGTAACACCTGTATGTGGTTACTTCCTCTTCTTTATTACCAAACATATACTGTATATTGTCCAGTGGATTGCAATCTAGGGAAAATTAAAGTTCTGGGGAAGAAAATTCACATCACAGTCTCATCAGAACTGATGTGAATCAAGTTGAGGCTCTTTGTAAAGGCACTCTCCATCTCCGTGCGTATTTACGCACACAATTCTGACCCTGCTCCAAATAGTGAAGTTTCAAATACAATGTCCCAATGGGCCAAATTAATAAAGTCTAAGTAACACCTGTATATGTGGTTACTTCCTCTTCTTTATTACCAAACTTATACTGTATCTTGTCCAGTGGATTCCAATCTAGGGATCATAGGAAAATAAAAGTTCTGGGAAATAAATAGCAACCCAATCTCATCAGAACTGATGTGAATCAAGTTTAGGCTCTTTGTAAAGGCACACTCTCTCTCCGTGCGTATTTACGCACACAACATAATGTGACAAATTCAACCAAAATGACACAAAATGTGACAAATTATATTTGTGTATCGCTCAACGTGCCTCACAGGACAAGAAATGTGCGCACAAATCGTCATGTTCAATACTCTCTCACTTTCTCTCCAGCTCTCTTTCACACACTCTACCACACACACACACACACACACAAACACACTCTACCAAACACACACACACACACACACACACACACACACACACACACACACACACACACACAAACACACTCTCACACACACACACACACACTCACTCATGTGTGTTCAGGTATTCGCTCACCTCTCTTGTCCTGAACTTTGACGCTGATCTCCACCAGCGGCTCTGTCTCCCGGTCCAGTCTACGTGATATGACTATATCCCCGGTGTCCCGGCTCACGCTGACCGGAGAGCTCTCCACATCAGGCTCCACCAGCTCAAACACAGAGGACTGAAACCTCACCGGGTTCAGGTTCATCACCACCGAACCGAGCCCTGCGTCCTCCGACACGTTGATGAACACCGGGCTGTCTGACTCCATCACCGACCGGCTGGACCTTCTCCCTTGTACTTTAACTTTCCGTTTTTTCCCGGGCCATTGCCGTGGATTGATCTCCACGGACACGCTCCTGCTCGTGCGAGGTGGCCACCCGCGGTCCCGCGCGAACACCTCAAACTTAATGGGTTCATCCAGACCGAGGATGGAGTCCACTAAAAGAATGTCTCCGGTTTTGGGTACTGCGTAAAAACTCCCGTTTCTGGGCAAAACGAAGTAGATGAGCTGCGCGTTCTTACCGCTGTCATCGTCCCGCGCGGTCACCGTGTACACCGGCGTGCGCAGCGCGGTGGCATCATCCAGACTCAGCTTCACATCCACATCTCCTGGGAAGGTGGGCTGGTGGTCGTTGGTGTCCAGGACGTCCACTTTAATGGACGCAACCGGAGACTCCTTTTGCACTTCCCCGCAACACAGACCCAGACTCAGCGCGTACTCAGCCCGCTCCTCCCGGTCCAGAACCCCAGAAGTCTTCAATAAAACATGTCCCCGTTTGTGGTGCGCAAAGACGCGGAAATTCTCGTTCCCGTCTCCGAGGAGTTTAAAGTGCGCTGCTGCTGCAAATTCCTCGGTACCACCACCACCGCACAGCCTCTGCGAGTTGAGCCGCTTTAACGGGACGCTCAGCCCGTTGACCCGGGAGCCCGGAGACGAGTTCTCAAACACATGCCCGTGAAAGAACGGCACCTGCACCGGCTGCTCCACGGTCCTGGTCTTGTTCCCGTGTGCGCACCAAACCAAAAAAGGTATAAAAATAAACGCTACCCAAATCATCATGACTGGATGTCTCATTTTGGCTCCACTGCAACTAAAGCGCGCAGAAATCCATGAGTGCGCTCGTTCCCTTTTCTCCTATTTCCCTTTATGATCCAAAACTTCCATTAAAATTGGAATTGCAGATATTTGGTTTGGCACCATACTTCTTCATCTCGACGCAGTAGCAGAACTTTTGTCTCTCGGTGTGTTTGTGTTGTGCGTCCTCCTCCTCTCCAGCTCTCTCTCCTCTGTCTGCCGTCTCACCAGCAGCGCTGTCTGTGTGTCTGTGTGTGTGTGTGTGTGTGTGTGTGCGCGTCCTAGGAAAAAAAAAACGCGCTTCTTACAGCTCGAGTGCGCGCTTTACCTCCGTTCACTTCCTCGCTCTATTTTTTTTTTTAGGCTACAGTTAGGACATCTACAGTTAGGAAATCAGAGATATGTTGTCCAAAAATGTAACATGAGGAATGATTGAGCCATTATCTTGACTTCATTTTCATCATCTGTGCCAGGAGATTATGTATTCGGTTGTGTATGTGTGTGTGTGTGTGTGTTTGTAGATGTGCTTGCATGTGTGTGCATCTATGTGTCTGTCTTTCTATCTATCTATGGCTAATCTCACTTCATACTGCTGGACCCATCATCATCATCAACATCATCATCATCATATTTTTAAAGGATGCACCGATACCAATACTGGATCGGATATCAGGCAAATATTCACTCAAATAGCTGGATCAGATATCTGTGACAATGTAGCCGATATAAATTCAATTCTATGTTTCTACATTAGAGACTGGGATTTTTAGTTGCTATTTAAGTTTTGACCAATTTATTGTTGTTTCCGACCGACCTCACACGGGGATCACACTTAATCGGTCTTTGCGTTGGTGCAAACTGTGCGCAGCCACACACACAGAGCTGAGAATGAATCAGACCTCTCTATTATAAGGGAATCAGTCAGATGTGCGTGTGAGACGTTGGTTTACCACACAGAACCGACTGTTTTTACGCATGCATGCATTGCCAAAGCAAAGCATCCAGCGCAATGCATCTGTAACAGAGTGAGTGGTGCAGCGGTAACGGATTCTCTTATCGGAAACCAACTTCTCAGCAAAAAGAGCTGCGAGTCGAATAAACTCACGGGCACGCGCGCGCGCAAACACCCACACTGCCTTAGCCAACAGCGCGCAACTGTCTGTGTGTGTGCGCGCGTGTCTGCTTGTATGTGTCAGGGGGATCCTCAGGGAAACAACTCGACCTCCCTTCTCGCAGTGATCAATGTCCAGTCTTGCACGTCCAGATCCATCACTCCTCTTTCCAATAACACGTCAGTCCATTGGATTAAAATAATGTAAAAATCGATCATTTTAAAACGCCTCCAGGGGGGGCAAAGAGAAAATAAAGGCTTCAGCTTCCAGGCAAGGACTCCAGAGCTGTCTTTATGTCAGAAGAGAAGTGCCCTATTTGAACGTGTTCATCACCCTGCTGTTTTTTGTTATGGAGCTCTTTTTGTCTCCAGGGGTCTATGAAACGTTGCTGGTGAGATCTCCAGCAAAATGAAGAACAGCATTTAATATAATAGATATTCACTTTCATATCTCAGCTTTCGCTTTCATTTCTCCTCCCAAACCAAAATCCAGAAGCCTCAGAATCTTTCCGTGTGGATTCCTAATAAATCTGAGAGTGTTTGGATCCAAAGCATGCTGCACGGTCATTATCTCCTCCAAAGCACCAGTCTTCAGTGTGCTTTTTTGTACTTGTGTGCTGTTTGAACTCCTACTCACTAAAACACTGCAACCTGTGCAGTTTTAAAAAGTTTAAAGTCCTTTGGATAACACAAGTTCCAGACTTTACACCCAAACCGCGTTCGTATTATTCAGTCAAAGTTTGGATTTGTGTGGGACTGAATTTCCATCAGCGTTTAGCATAACATTTAAATTCCGGATGTGAAGGTGAGTTCACTCTGCAGTGTTTCCGAAGTGGATGTAACAGTTCTGATGTAAAAGGATATAGGCTACGTACGCTACGGTTAGGAAATCAGAGATAGGTTGTCCAAAAATGTAACACTGGGAACGATTGAGCCATTACTTTGACTTCATTTTCATCCTTATTATCTCCGCCAGGAGAGTATGTATTTATGCGTTTGCATATCTGTGTCTGTATGTCTGTCCACGGCTAATCTCACATACTGCTGGACCCATCAGCCTGATATTTTTAGGGATGCACCGATACCGATACTGGATCCGATATAAGGCTAATACCGATTCAAATAGCTGGATCCGGTATATCTATGACAATTTGGCCGATCTTTTCAATTCAATATACTATATACATTATATACTGGAATTTTAATTCCTGGTTAAATTTTGACTGATTTGTTGCTGCATTTAAAAAGATTTACACCTGAAATGTATCTCCTCTTAATTTAGAAGATTTTGTATGATTTTAAGATTAAGTTGCTGGTGTACGATTTAATATTTTAGTTATAAAAGCCCATGGTATCACCATCGGTATCGGGGACAGAAAAGGTCGGATTGGTGCATCCCTAGATATTTTTTTGTCCTCATTTATGACTGTATGCTCAAGGACTCCTCATGGTTGCAGTGATTTCACTTTTTTGAAAACCTATTTTATTGACTGTTTCATACCATCATTGACTGCTGACTCCTCTAAACCAGCCGCAAGTGCTCAACTTCTGCTTCAGTTTGGAGTCTTGTTTCCGCTATGGATTATAGCTTTAGCTATATCTTGATTTGCATGCCTAGGTAAGACAAAAATATGTACTGTATGTATGTATAACTGCCGTTTAGGAAATGACAAACTGAACTGAGCGCTGGCTACAGCGGCTTACGACGCCTTCTCATGACAGAAGAAGGCAGTAGTGTAACATAATTGTGATTGGACCTGGTGCAAATTTTTTTCTTGGGCCCTCGTCCCAAACACAAGCGCATGTTCGTGTGTGTATGCACACAAACACGCAACTCTCATCCTGCCAACCAGCCTGAGATCAGAACCATGGACAGCAGCCGGAGTCAATCAAACATTACAGCAGTGATGTTTTTTTACTTAACTTAACAAAGTAGTTTTTTAGCTTTTTGTTTTGTTTCAATTCGAAACGTTAACCACAAGTTTTAAACGGTTTAATACTGCAACAGTAATCCGGGAGAAAATACGTTTCCCTCGAAACGTAATTGAGAATTCAGTTTAGTTGCAGACACACCTGGCAGAGATCTGCACTCTACTGAGTGCACTTTTCTAGTTGTACTATATATTAACACCTCCGGCATCCATCCAATACATCCGTAGGCTGCTAAACAAATTCCTATAAATAAGTGAATGTTGTATTATGTAGCTTGTGGCCTTGGCTGAACTTGATGTTTTTTTTCATACTTGAAGCACATAATATGCATCGGTGAGCTGTAATAATTTCACTTGTTTAAGGTAGCTTTACCTTCTTAAAGAAATGTTCTTTAAATGAGTGACCTTGCAGGCCACGCTGAAATCATATCCCCACTAGTTTCTCATTTTATTAAGCTTTTCAGCTCGTTCTCATTCCCAGGGCGTCAAATACTAATGCTTTGTCACGGTCATTGGCTTTCGATAATGCCACACAAGGCACCCTTTAGCGGCGGTATGAGATGCAGCGGGCTTTCCATTACCTACAATGTAAACCCATCCGTGGAAACAGTAAATGCTCAGGGAAAGTGCATTGATGACGTATTATAAAGAGCAAAAGAGACACACAGGGCGGGCAGGTCTAACAAACACAAGGCTTTCATCCAGCGTTAAGTTTCACTTTCGTTCGTGTCCCATGTTCACAATGTCAAGTCACATTTTCACTACACAAACATAGTTATTTTAAGCCCAACCATGTTTTTTCCTAAACCTAAATAAGTGGTTTTGTTGCCTAAACCCAAGTCAGTGTTTTTGTTTAATTCACAACATTAAGCACATGTTTACTGCAACCAAAAAGTGACACAGAGGGGTCTGACAAAGCGTGCGTATGTGATGAGTTGGGATGAGAACATGTTGGACTTTTTGACCTTGTTTAAAAATACTTGACAATATTATTTTTTTATGAATAATAAATAAACCACATTTTCATTACACCATGTAGACTCAAGAAAACAATTTAAAGTCAGATGTTTAGTTTTTTTTACTGTCAGGAGAGTTAGTAAATTCATGGATTTGTTGTGATTACAGCCATAGTTAGTAGGGTACTTTTCAAATCAAGACTTTACATAAAAAAATACATGATTAGTTTATAAAATAGGATGCATTACCATTGATTAAACTACTCAATAGTGTATGAAAATGATCACCGACTACAACATTAAACATTTTGTTGCTAAAACTTCTGTACTTTGATTTAAGTAATCATTTCAAATTTATAATATAATTGGAATCCAGGACTTTAACTTTTAATTGAATATTTTTATAGCATACAACTTTTAAGTGAATTATATATTCTTCTTCCACCACTGCAACAGATGATTATATAAACTAGAAATTACATAAGGTTGTTTGATTTGGATCTCATTGAGTCATTAATTTTGACTGGTGAAATCATTTCAATTCTTTATTATAAATAGAAGAAAAGAGATTGAGTCTTCATAAATATGATTTTGGACTCGATGTACCCTGGATATTAAGATCCTATCTGCATAATACATTTTGTGCAAGAGCTTTGTTCTGTACCTTTATCCCTGTTTTTGTATTTTATTGCATTGTGCAGTAACGTTTTGCACTGTATTGTGTTATTTTGTATGGATTGTCCTCTCTCCTATTCAAAATTTGAAATCTATTAATAGACAAAAAAATAACAGCTGATATTTCTCTGTAATATCATATCTGTCACATGAAGCGCATCGTCATAAACAAATGTTCAAAGCAAAAACAAGCCAAGGAGGAAAAAGCGAGCGGCAGACAGAGATAGATTTGGTCAGCTGTTAAGCCTGACTGTGGAGTAATATTCCCCCACTGTGGCAGCGACAATGGCCCAGTGAGCACCAGACTGAATCATCTCTTCCTCTCATCTCTTTGTGTTTATGTGTGCATCTTTGGATTTAAAATAAAACTCAATATGTATAAAGGCTCCCCTGGAACTGTTTGCTTATTCACATGGCAGTCTCCAGCCTGTCAGTATTACTGACAGCTTCTCAGCTGATCACGTCTCTGGAAAAGTCACATATTCCAGTCCGCAAGCCAATGGACATTTGAAGACGTGAGCGCTGAAATCATATGACAAACAACACTGTCACACACTTGCTATTAAACTGGACATTTTTTCTCGAGCGTTCTCTGTGCTGAAATGCCATTGGGCAAAATAACATGATTGCAGTACCACTTTGCTTCAGCACAGTCAAGGAGGTTTGGCAGGGAGAGCAATGTTCAGAGGGTCAAAACACTTGTGGGTTTAAGTGTATGTAGCCGAGTATACCTGGCAGAATACAGAAATATGAGCAGCACAAAAGAAAACTAGAGGGACAGCATATACCGCATATTTCAAAAGCATTAAAAGGTATATTTTTTTTCTTTTTTTTATGTTTTAATTTGGCAAGCTAGTATGACATGGGTGGTATCAATGGACTCCTTAGGTTTTCTAGTTTCATAGGATACTAGTATCTTCACTCTAGTTAGTGGCGTTAAAACAAATGTGCATTAACACGCTATTATCGCGTTGACAGCCTTAGTTCCTTTGTATCTCAGTAGCAACTTTGAGATAACACTTGAAGTTATTCAAACATACACCCAGATGCATTGTAACATGATAGCCATCAATCTTTTTTCCTTGTAGTCATGATTGCGGCCCACCAATATTGTCATATTAAGATCCCTTGGCTGCCCTTGTCATAAAGTTTGGCCTCCTCCGACAGTGAGCAGCAAAGTGAGAGTGGTTGGCACTGAACCTGTCATCTTCCATTCATTATCATGACAACTGACAGACTGCGCTGAGGATCATTCAAATCCATGCAGACCCACTAAATCTCAATAAAGTGGAACGTCAATCTGGCTCTGGCTCGACCAAGCAGTTTTCATGTCTGGGGTTTGTCCCCCTAGAACAAGAACAAGCTGTTAGATTGACACAACACACACTCCCCTAACTGCTATTGATTATTCTGCCCGCCCATTTTAACAACCTACCCGGTCTTAATTCTCTTTCTATCTTTGTTTGTCCTCCTCCTGCACGGTCTTTCTCATTGCAAAACCAGATTTCAATTAATTGGATTATCAGCTGTGGAACACTGTTGATCCCCCCCAAATCAGGCTTTTTTTTTTTCACAAATGAAGCATCAGCTCCAAGTCTGTTGAAGATGCACGCACATAGGGATGGGAGAACAGATATATTTCTGGAGTTTATAGAGTGCTTGGCAGAGAAAAAGGAGAAGGTGTGAGTTCATTATCCAGACATACAATTTCTCTCTCTCCCACCTGCAACAGGCTAGCCATCAGGGGAAATATCTTGATAGGACGATAAAGAAAACAGAGACAGGGAATATGCTCGGTAGTGCTTTGGAGAGGCGCCAATTGGACTTTGCTGCAAACACAATCTGGAGATCCACTGGGCTGTAAATTGGCTGGGTATAATGTCAGTGTGTGCGCTTGTGTATGTTAGCGTGTGGGTGTGTCAGATAGTGGATAGGGACATTCGTGAATGCTAGCCTGGAGCTTTAAGCAACTACTATCCAAACAAACAAACAAACAAACAAACACACATATAAAGTTTCGGTTTCATATCCTTGTCAATTGTGCACATGAAGCTTACACATGGTTTTCATCCGACATGTTGTATCTTCATTATGTTACTCCACAAGATTTGTTTTTGTCATGCAGGGGGTTTTGTTGGATTAGAAAATCAATGAAAAAGAATATAAATGAAACCTTACTTGGTCCAGTGGAGATTTACGTTTAGCATTAAAACGGAGGGGATAAGCATCTTGCATCTTTGCAGTTTTAGCATTACAACAGCAAACTGTTCTTTGAACTGTGTGCAAGTGCATCAACCTGGAAATCTATAAAACTGAACTGTACAGCCCGTCAATTTCACTGGGCAGGATGTGCAAGTGCATTGAGAGCAACTTAAAACTGCATTATAGCATTATGCAGTGTTTATTCAGTGTTTTTGTTTGGTATTTTTTCAGTTAAACTGAATGGGATTCAATGTACAATAAGCAACAACTGCATGCAAATCTTACAAAAATAATGAGTCTAATAGCAGAGTGGTAATGCTAATTCAGCGGAAAAGGGCCGCTGAATTTACCGGTTGAAATTGTAAATTACAACAGTTCTAAACTGTAAAATGTACAGGTTGTTCTGTAAAGTTGTTTAAATTTTCACTGCATTTCTTTACATAATTATTCTGGCAAATTCAGCTGGCAGTTTTTCTGAAAGAAAAACAGGATTTTTTTTTACAGTGTGGAGTTCTTTGTAATGTTCGTGTTATGTGTGCACATACCTGGCCAAGAAAGCTGATTCTGATTCATAAAAATGCTATCCACATTAAATAAAGCCAGCTAGACTAAAATATATATATTTTTTTATTTCACATGATATGCAAACCCCATCTTGTTAACGACTTACATGGTCAGTTTAGTTCATAAAGTCATAAAAATGGCAGTGAACTAACATACTGATAATGTATAAATACAAGAAGCTCTGATCCACTTTCTTGTGGTCACAGCTTCTGACGAGACAGACTTAATTAAACCCAGAGTCCCTAATAGAGTCTGATATTGTCTTCAAAGTGATTCCATCATCCTCTGGGATGTCACTGGTGCAGAACACTAAAGGCTCCTACCGTTTTTTGAAACCTGCCAGTGAGATGGAAATAAGATTTCTGTCACCTCTTTATAGCTATATTATTATTCTTGAGCTATCCATCTTCTATTGTAGGCCTACTATACTCCAATAATATTCCAACTGGAACATTACAGGGTTAAGGTGGTGTGTTTGTATATTTACCTATAGTGTTAATAGTTAAAGTGCTTTCATGTGTTATTTGTAACCTATAGTAGGGTGTCATTCAGGTTTTAGGAGCAGTGTTCCAGTCAGGATGCTCCTACATATTGTGCAGCAGGATAAAGAGACACATTCTGAATTTCTACAGTAAATAAAAGATACTAGGATAAATTAGGTTTGGGGCTCCTCCCCCAAGAAAATGTGAAGGCTTTTGACTTAAATCTATGACATTTTACATAATTGTAGACCATTATTATAAATGGTTATTTTATTATTTATCACAGCCTTTGTCCGAACATTTAATCTTTTTTTTATTTTTAAATGTTTGCACTGTAAAACTATATTCTAAAAATCAAAACAGCAGATTCAGAATTTTTTTTAATTTGTCGGCTCGTCCAGATTCTCTCCACATTATGTTTATGTTCGTATGGCTTATTAGGCACGGCACAAAGACGCTGGCGTTGCTCCGCTATGAATCACCATTATGAATCTCACAGAGAACCTGGTATGACAGAAAAGAGTACCGGCAGCTTCAGCAGCATAACATAATTGTGATTGGCCCTGTTGCAATTTTTTTTCTTGGGTCATTGCCCCCTTGTGGTTGTACACACACACAACCATTCCAGACAATTGCAAAGCAGACAATTGCTATTCCACCACAGAGAGGCTCACCATGCAACTCCCATTCTGCAAACCAGCCTCTGATCAGCACCACGGACAGCAGCTGAAGTGCCAAATGCATCAACGCTAATTTAACAGCCTGCCCTGGACTCAGCAGCCAAATGTTATCACAGACACAGATTTCAGTAGGTGCACATTTTCCAACATAAGACATAACAATTACAGTGCTATAGATTTAAATCCCTGATCCTACTCCATGATAACAAAAAGAAACCAGTACTCCCCCATTAGAAGTTCATCATACAGGTCTTGTGCTCCACAAAGTCATTAACAATACTGCTTAAGAACCACGTCCTTCTTTATTGGAACGTCCTGGCCGTTAGCGACGCAGTGCAACGTGGCACGAACTGAACTTTTGTCAGACGCCCAGCTGTTTCTATTTATTCCCGTCGCTCGTAGCACTTTGTAGCGGAGAAGAAAACTTCTTCCACGTCTTCTAGCATGATCTGAAAGCTGTAAACATTGCCACTGAACCTACAGAAGGCAGAACTCTCACTGACCCCAGGCATCAAGTGCAGTAAAGCTGGCAGAAGAAGCTTCTCAACACAAAACTCATGTCGCATCCGACCTTGAGTGGAGTTGGACAGGCCTACGGATATTCAATGGAATATATTGCTGTACATTTTGAGAAAAGCAAAGAACTTAAGAGCAGTCAGTTAGAAAACTTTACTCCACTGAAAACGACTGGTCCACTAAAGACTGCACATTTACAAGCAAACCAATCATCATAACAGTGTAATATGACACGGACTCACTTGTGCTCAGCTCTCCATCAGGCTGCTACTTCTGCTGCTGCTGTGCGCTTTCATGCAAGTCTTATTGCTTTATTCAACCACTTTCTTCCTAACTCTACCTGCTATGTTCTGTTTTTAATGTACCGCAAGGGGGTTATGCATTCTTGGTCAAAGTCTAATGCAAGTGCAGCAGTTAGCAATAAAAACAGATCCAGACATCCCCGCTGCCATGTTTTCAACATCAATAAACCTTTTAATATTAATACGCGAGTATGTGCATTCGACCATTGCTTTCATGAGTCAGTTACAATTTCTCATGTTTCTAAAGACATCATCGCTGAAATGATGAAGAATTAAATCAAAAACAAAGGAGTCATCATAATGTAGCACCTAATGGAACCTGAGAGGGCCTTTAGAGCATCAACCTGGAAAGCTATAAAACCGAACTGTACAGCCCGTCAATTTCACTGGGCAGGATGTGGAAACTCAAAGCTCTGACTACTAATGGAGCCTCATAATTCCAAACCCTCTGTCCGCTCACTTTGGAGAATAGAGTAGAAACTCAGTGGACACAATTCTGTTTTTACTTCCTTTTAATAATGCATGAAAGCGAATAGATTCATTTTCCCTCTCTGTTCAATATTTAAGTGCACATGGCTGATCCTTAGTGAATCTCTGCTGCTGCTCATGCTGCATTGAGTACCTCCTCAGTAAGTGTCCCAATATCTCTTGCTTCTCTGACACTGTCGGAGACAGAGGCCTTATATTGTATGGATTCCCTAGTAAAAAGGTACAGGGCTGGTGGATAATTTCCTCAAGCCGCGCTTTTGAGGATCAGCCAGCAGGGGTATTAAAGAGATACATAGTTCGGCTGGTGAATTGAACCCCATTACAACTGGATTTCCACTATTCTTCTCTCTCTGTCTGCAACATTTACGCTGTTTCATATTTTACTCCCTCTACCTGCCGCGTTTGCCCCGTTTATATCAGGCCTTGTTAAATAAAAAGCAGTACTGAATATTCAACCCAGTCGCCAGAATAAAATGCTGGCATTGTAGGTTTCTGCAAATGTAATATGTAGAAATGTTGATATTTTTGGTTCAGAAACATCAAGATTCAATGTATGTGTACATCAACATCATAGTGTTTTAACCGCTTGTGGCGCTTTTGCTGTTTCAAAACTGCATTCTCAATTATGTTTTGATTTAGGTATCAATACTACTTGGTTATGTTTAGTAAAATATTATGTTTTGGGTTAAAATAAGTACTTATGGTTTCACATGGGACACGAACATTGGTCTCCTTGGTGAAAGCCCTGTGTTTGACCCATCTATCCACCCAGACCTCCTCCCTATGTTGACTTCCACAGACTTTGAGTAAATGTATTTGTGATACATCAAATACAATGTATCCTCATACGATGGTTCATATGATATCTTACGAAAAGTCATTCCTCATTTTTCGTGCGTTCTCCAGCAATACAGTCTTTTCAAAATAAAGTCAGGTTAGGCTTAGGCAACAAAACTACTTGGTTAGATTTAAGTATGGAAGTTACGTGACAAATAAGTCAACGTTTGGGTTAAAATAACTGCGGAAGTGGCGTTACTTAAAGCAACAGTGTGTAGGATTTAGCAACATCTAGTGGTGAGGTTGAAGATTGAAACTTGTGCCAAGTGTGTAGGAGAACTACGGTGGCCAACAGGAAAATGCAAATAGCCCTCTCAAGAGCCAGTTGTTGTAAGAGTAGTGTAGGTCACTTGGAGAATAGCAGAGCCAGTGTGAGGAGTGTGTGTGTACGTGGGAAGTGAGTGGTGAAGCAAGAGAGAGAGAGTGTGGTGGTGAATGTGTGTGAGCAAACAAGTGAGCTAGTGGAGCAGAAGACAGTTTGTTTAGTTCTGAGAATATCTAGTAAATGAACAGTGGAAGTTGGAGTTTGTGCAGAAATAAATGTTGCAGCTCTTCAAGACCAACAGAGGTTTCCTGTGTCCTGTTTCCCTGCTGCTGAGTGAAGTGGCGGTGGTTAACTCCGGAGAGAGTAACGTTATCGACTCCGGCCCAAGCAGGAAAAGCCAACACAATGATTGGTTTGTCTTTTCTGGGCCACTGTAGAAACATGACAGCCGACTCCGTGAAGAGGACCTGCTACTTATGTAGATATAATCAGCTCATTCTAAGGAAACGAAAACACAACTCTTATTTTCTATTTTTAGGTAATTATACACTAAAGAAAACATATTTATTAATATTATACTCCATGGTTCACGATTACGTGGATTACATACAAATTGATTTCGTAGGATATATACAAATTACAGTGCATTACTTATCACGGGTATAGCTACAAACAGTGTATGAGACCTGGATACAAAATGTATTAATTTTGTTATATGTGAACGTTTTAGGAAACCAGGCTGGAATATTTTTTTTCTTTTAGTACATTCGGTGGCTCATTCTGCTATTTCAAAGAAATTGAGAACTGGTATCCGTTTCCATTTTCACATAATGATTGTAAATGAAGGGTTCTTGTATATTTTCACCAGAATGTGAAACCTCATATTAGGACAGATTAAATTTATGGTCTTTTTGGAGAAATTGGGAGATAGTGTTTCAGTATAGAAGTAAAATACTAATACGTAGTTAATGAACAGAATAATAAAAAATGAAAATGTCCTTATTGAAACCCTTTCATGGACAATTTGAAATGTTAATGCTTTGTGGTCGCTTGGGTCCCTTAATGATAACATATTATGATGGCTGTTGCTACACGACAATCACCCCGAACTGCATTTAGCAGAGAGGAAACATGTTTACAGAAGAGGTGATGGGAAAAAAGAAACAGGCACTTTGTGGCTGTCTGTAGCGATTTTGTTTGCTAGTACGAATATTTACAGGAAGCTCCAGACACATGTAATAGGACTTCTTACAATTTTGTCATGTTGTGCTTTCCTGAACAGCCCATACAGGTGTTAAAGGGCCACTCTAGCAATTTAGCATTTTCCTTCCATAAAGCTGAGGGAGTTACAAGAGACAGGTTTTAAAAAAGAACTGCCAAAATTGAAGCACCAAAGATCAAGTTATCTCTATCTTTCTATACCTGACACTAAAAGTCAAGTATAAGTCAAGCTCCCAAAACACTGAGTCCTACATTTCCCACAATGCCAGTAGTATCTTTCATTAAACCCTTCCTGGTTAGTAAATGTTCACGTCTTTCAAACTCCACATCCCTAATTTGTAACACAAGCTTTCTACTAAACATTTGAAGTCTCCAAGCCCAAGACTTTGATGACATCATCAGGGTTATATTCTCAGACATCAGAAATCTCCCCACAGAGCCAGAGAAGACATTAAACAACTGTTTTCACAGGATGAATTCTAAACTTGTTATACATTTTCTGATTTTATGTAAATAGTCTTTACAAGCTGTAACAAAATAATTAACTTTTTCAATTTTCATTAACAATAACGCTTGTACTGATCAGCGGGGCAACTCGGGGGTCTGAAAAATGAAGCCAGTGCGGAAGTGCCTTAAGCTTGCATTCTTTCTAATAGCCAGCTGGTGGCGACTCCTCTGGTTGCAAAAATAAGTCTGATTGTATAGAAGTCTATGAGAAAATGAGCCTATACTTCTCCCTTGATTCATTACCTCAGTAAACATTGTAAACATGAGTTTATGGTCTCAATCGCTAGTTTCAAGTCTTCTCCAATACAGCATGATGTTCATTTAGTAAATTATGGTCCCATTTAGAGTCAAATAGACCATAAAGCATGATATGCTTTAGGGTGTAGCTACCTTGTGATTGACAGGTCGCAACCACGCTGTTGTCCGGTCTGGGTTTTGTCCATGTTTTTGAAAGTGAATTATAACCTTTTTGGTCGACTGAAAAATGTCTTATTCAGCTTTTGGTTGTGCATAGCTCCACCCTCTCGTTTCACTTCTGGATGAATACAAAACAAGATGGTAACGGCCAAAAACCAAGATGCTGACAGCCAAAATGCTGAACTCTTGGCTTCAAAACGGCAGTCCACAAACCAATGGTGTCTACGCCCACTTATACTGTCTGTGGAACAGAGTGAAGGGCAATAGAACCTATTTGTCTCAGTGTTGCTGAATAGCACTACGTCCCTATTTTGTTATCATGATGACATTTTATTTATGGTTCATTGTTTACCAAATACTACTCTTTCTACTGCTAATAGTAAAAATAATAATGAATCACTATTAATGTATATAGTAAGCACTTGATACAGTAAACACCATTGATGTATCAAGTGCTTAATATATTCCTTTTTTCTAGTTCTACATTCTGACTCAGCATTAAAGCATCATGCAAATGAGATTTTGTTGGACGTTTCAAGCTTGGAAGGCAGTAAGGCAGCCTGACCTTCTGCATGAAAACAATAATCTTGCCAGAGAAGGAGGTCTTCCACAGAGTTATGGTATAGGGTCGGGTTGACAGTGTCATCTTATTTCTATATTGTATTTGCTGATTGCTTAGCTTGACTGTACTCGGAGGAGGTTTTGGACCTTTCCCAAACACTCTGAGGGGAGAAGACAATTTCGAAAATCATCCCCTGCATTATTTCAATTTATCATGTATGGTAAGTTGGCAAAGCATGGCAGACAATGACAATAATGGGCATCCATTAATGAATTGGAAGCAGGAGACATTTCCAGTGCATGCTATGGTTATACAGCTTTAATTGAATAAATGGAGCGCTATGATTTAGATTCTTCAAGTAATCAATAGTGTGAAGTTTGTAAAGATGCAGTCCTAATAATCTTAAAGTTGTTGGCTCATTTTTAAAAAAACAGTTTGAATCCAGTGGCAACTTTTGCTCTCCCTCTTTCTTGTTTCCTGTCCTCTTTATACTATCGCTGTTTAATGAAGATAAAATAATAACAAAACAGCTGAACCATGATGAGAACATTGGTTAACCAAATGGAGAGCACACAAGCCAAATGTGCAAAAAATGCAGCATTTTTCACAGTGATCTCACAGTGGTTATTGTGTGATCCGTAGGAAAATACAACATGTAACTTTAACCTCTTCCACTCCTTGAGTGTGCCGGCACCCTCGGCCGACTTTACTTTTTTCAGAGGCTTTGGCAAGCTAAGTTTTAAAGCTATATTAAAGGTATGATTTGGAACTAGAAAACCTAAGAAATCCATTGTTACCAACCATGCCATGTTAGCATGAAGTATGCTAAATAAAGCTACGAAGTTACGCAAAAATCTTGGAGAGGATAAACTGACATGGTGATTTTAAAGGGGGCCCTTGACCTCTGACCTCAAGATATGTGAATGAAAATGGGTTCTATTGGTACCCACAGGTCTCCCCTTTACAGACATGCCCACTTTATGATAATCACATGCAGTTTGGGGCAAAACCATGCAGTGTGTTGGATGCAGTACACATGCTATTTTCAGCTATTCTAAAATGGTGTATTTGAATATTTCTATTATGTGATCTAAACCCTTATACACTTTCACATCATTAAGATTTAGTTTAACTTGCATGCAATGGAATGCGACTGCTGCCAAAAGCAGTTTGTTTAGGATGTTAATATGATTGCTTTTATAGATAATTCCTCCTCATAATGTTGTTTACAGAACTATTCACTTAGTCATGGAATTAGTTTTTTCTACAAAATTGTAATTTGTTTATGACTCGCCACCATCACAATCGACCAAACCAATTACGGATGGAACTCTAGTTAATCAGATTATATTGAAATTAAAAATTACTTTTAAAATTGAAACTATTGCCAGACAAATTGTTAGGATGGAAATTATGCACGTAGTGAGCTGGTATTTTTTTAAATGAGGATACGAGTGTTTCCGAGGACATTCAGTAATGAAGAGAGAAAACTTGTAATTGTTTCAAGATTTTCCACTGGGCTGTGCATATCTAATTCACATGGATGTCACCATCTCTCACCTGATGGTTTGCACTGTACTGTATGCTATTTTGTGGTAGAAGTAGCTCTAACCAAAAGGTCTAACCAACCAGTACAGAATCACAGATATCTGTGTGGTTATTCTCTAGCAGCTTGGTGGTGGTTGCACATGATTTCATCAAAGGCAACAGATGTAGCACATGCATGTGTCCTGTAGGGATTCAACCGATGAAAGAAGACGGCTTTTATATGGCCTTGGTTGTGGATGATCGATACTCATAAGAATCACAGTGTATTACAGACTGCTACACTGACGATTAGAACCATTGCCCTAATAACTTTGGGACAAGAGTTGGAGCTATTTGGATACCGATGCATGATTGATATGACTGTGTTACCTTTCCATTTGTTGATTGGCTGACTTGTTGATTCATTTGCTGATTGAATGAGACGGGTAATGTGACTGGCAGAGAGGATAATGACTAATGACCACACCCTTTGATTTATACTCCACTTCCCCTGACCCTTTCACACATAGTGTGACATGCCAAAACACCAATAGAACTGAAAATAATAAATGGGGTTTGAAGGGTTGCTAGTCTGCTGGTATTCTACAAATGCACTAGTTCAGTTAACACTCTCTGTAGCATCAAGTTGGTCTGAACTGGAGGACACACAAGTACATTTACTGAAACATGGAGGATGCTTCTACCTGTGCAATCTGGATGTATCACTGAACTTTTATTTATAAATCTCTTTATTTTTTAACAGTTATTTAGTTCCTTGTTGTGTGTCCCTATAGTTTTTGCTACAGCAATGCCAAGCAACCAGCTCGGAGGATATGTCATTAGCCTATGGGTCAGGTCTTGAGTCTTAAGGAAGTGAGTGGTGAAGCAAGAGAGAGGGAGCGGCGGGCGACAGGAGTCAGTAACGTTATCGACTTCGGCCCAAGCAGGAGTTTGATTTTTCCGTTCTGGGCTACTGTTTAAACATGACGGTGCAACATGGCGGACTCCATGGAGAGGACTCGTTCCCTATGGAGATATAGACGGCTCATTCTAAGGTAACGAAAACACAAACATTTTTATTATCTGGTGATTATACACTAAAGAAAACATACTTATTAATACTATATTCCATTTCTGCCAATAGATCCCCATAGTTGTTTCACACTGGTCCTTTAGGGAGGACAGCCCAAGGACAATACAACACGCAGACAGCAAGAGGGATCAAATCGCCAACCTAGTGGTTAAAGGACAACCCACTGAGCTTCACCCACCACACAGACATGGAAATGTTCATAGCATTTTTTTGTTGTTATCTTATAGCTTATTAGTGTGACCTGTAGACACTGTTTTGCGTATTATTACATTGCTGGACAAAATGTGAATATGAAGATAAAAAGTGACTTTCTAGTAACCCTACAATGTGCCAAAAGTTCTTAATATATCCTTAACAGACAACTAATACATTGCTTCTCATTAGATATACAGTGATTTGGGGTCCCCCGAGCCCCTGGATTGGTTTTCAAGCAGGTCAGGAGGATGCACCGCTTAACAAATCCTTGCATTCTCTCAAGGACAATCACTCACAGTACTCCGAACTCTTTTTTTTTTTTTTTTGCATTTCTGTCTTTCCACTGTATTTTCCCTGAAGATCACAAAGCATTACTGTTGATTCGGGGGAGATATATTTGGGCCAGTGGGCTCAGTTGTCGTTTCTCTGGGACCATCACCACCGTCATCATCATCATCATCATCATTGCTGTGATGGGACTGTTGTTCTGCCTAAGTAACTCCATTTGGCCAATTAGCCCATCGCCAGGAAGTGCTCCCCTATTATTTTTCTCCCCTCGGCTCTGATGAAACAATGTCAGGCAGAGGCATTTGTTAGCTGATTATACTACCGTGACATTCAACCGCATGACTCTGTTTAGAGCGACAAAATCTCATAAAACATGTAGCGGAATGAGAGTCGACAGTTGCTGATAGATTGAGGGAGAGAGAGAGAGAGAGAGAGAGAGAGAGAGAGGGGGGAAGATTGCGAGAGGACTGAGTGTGTTCGCCCTTGGCTCCATGCGGCAGTTTTTACAATAACAATTAGAGTGTGTGAGATATAAAAGCTAATGATCAGGTCTGTCATATTTGCATATGCAAAGAGCAGTGGGCTGATTGCTTGCACGAAACGGCACTTAGAGAGCGTAATTAGAGAAGTCTGGCGGTGGTGATGTCGACAGCCAGAACAGTGGAGAGATTCCCTCTTAATGAGGCTTGTCACGGTACGCTCTGCCTCAAGTCTCTGCTCCGTGATCTGACACACACACACACAGCCATACACACAGATACACACACAAACACAGACTTTAACCCCTGTCTACAGTCTGTAACCCAGTTAAGAAAGCATTTTACTTTACTCATGGGTTTTTACATGAAAGTCTAACAGCCCAAATAACACAAACACTGACACACAAACAAACTTCAAGTCAAATCAGGCACACACACACGAACCCATACAGACATCATATCCAGCTATCTGGTCTAATCAGGATATTCAGTCTAATTACAGGACATGCTGATATGAAACAGAGCTCATTTAAATGTCTTCCACTGTCTCCTGCTGAAAGGAATTTCTTTTCCCTTTTTCATGCAGAAAAATATTGTCTTTGCGCGGCTTTCTGCAGGCAGTGTCATAAATTTCTCCTCCTATTACTCATTTCTTTTGTCTGTTCATCCATGGTGTCCATTACTACTTCCGCTGTTTATTCCAAACAAACCAGAGACTAAAAATCTGTCACTTCCTCAGCAGCGGAGACTTTTTTTTCTGGCTACCAGACACTGTGAGCCAGACTCATGAAGCTCTGTTGATATTCAAGGCTTAATGACTGTACAGTGTACACAAAAGTAGAAATTTATAAACTCATGAATTCGGAGTGTGTTGTGTCATTGTGACAAACTGCAGCATTAGACATTTATTCAAACACTTAACTTATGTTTACCTTTTCCTGACCTCAACCTTCTCTGTGAATGTGAAGGACTGATGTCTGTCCAAACACCAGACAAGAACATCAATATTGGACGACTTTTCAAATCCCTGAATCACACTTAACGACCAATGCCAACATTTGAAATATTCTCACTTCTTACAAATCTCTGCACGGCAACTTATGGCAAATAAACTAAACTAAACCACTAATGGTAAGGGAAAGATCATGGGCATGGGTAAAAAAAAATGGCGAAGGAGAGATTGTGGTCATGGTTAAAAGAAACCGATGTTGACAGTTGGTGGTAAATTGAATGAGAACAGCAGTCTCCCATGTCAAAGTCAGACATATGACGCAGTTTGTTTATATAAGTTAGCAGGCCTACATTGGCTATAGGATGCTTTTCCTCCCGCCCTCACTCCTCCATCCTCCTGCCTGTGACCCAGAAATTGATCGAGGTCCGCCATCATCAATGATGATCCAATCCTTTAAATGCATCTCAGAGGACAAGAGGAGAGAAGAGAGGAGGCTCTCAGAAGAGCTTAGAGTGAGAAAGATGCATACCTTTTTTACCGGACGGTAACACCCCTCCGATCAGAAATATTGATTGGTCAGCTGATATATGTAAAAGTTGCAGCAGGGCTGTTGTGGAAACAGCATTACTCTAATATTAATAATGTAGAATGAATTGAATACTGTAGATTAGACAAACTACCTGTGGAAACAGGAATGACAGCACCAATGACGGCTAAGAAAAGTGAGAGAAGCCAGGAGCCAAATGGAAAAGCACCCTAAGTCTCTTTCTGTGGGTAAATCTCAATTCCCTAAACTGCATCCACGTCTCCCTCAGTTATGTCTTTTCCTTGCTTCTTAGTCCCACTGAATATGCAAGGAGTGAAGAAGGAAACAGTAGGGCTTCAATCGATTAAAATATTTAATCATGATTAGTTGCATAATTGTCCATAGTTAATCGCGATTAATCGCACATTTTTTATCTTTTCAAAATGTACCTTAAAAGGGACATTTGTCAATTATTTAATACTTTTAACAACATGGGAGTGGACAAATGCAAATGTATATATATATATTTATTATTGGAAATCAATTAACACACAAAACAATGACAAATATTGCCCAGAAACCCTCACAGGTACTGCATTTAGCATAACAAATATGCTAAAGTCATAACATGGCAAACTCAAGCCCAACAGGCAACAACAGCTGTCAGTGTGTCAGTGTGCTGACTTGACTATCACTTGCCCCAAACTGCATGTGATTATCATAAAGTGGGCATGTCTGTAAAGGGGAGACTCGTGGGTACCCATAGAACCCATTTTCATTCACATATCTTGAGGTCAGAGGTCAAGGGACCCCTTTCAAAATGGCCATGGCAGTTTTTCATTGTCAAAATTTGGCTTAAGTTTGGAGCAGTATTTAACCTCCTTCACAAAAAGTTAGTATGTCATGGTTGGTACCAATGGATTCCTTTGGTTTTCTCATTTTATATACTTTTGATCTTCTTAAAACTAAACCTGTTACAACCAACAAATTGCAAGTTGCATTATTAATTTGTGTTAATGCCACCAACGTCCATTTTTGAACGGTGACACAGCTGGATCAGCTGTCAGTCATCTTTGGCCTGTAGCAACTTTTGATGTTTTGGAGTTTGCATTTGTCTGTATAGGCGCTATCCAAATACTAATAAGGGTGTATAGTCATCACTGTTGTCTCAGTACGTTTGGATATGTTTTAAACAGTTTGACAAATATCTGCACATTAAAACTGCATTATTGTACTGGGCACATATTATTTGTCTGTCTACTCCGATATAAAACTGCAGCAGAGTTGATGTAATATTAGATCAGTCCGATCAGCTTCAGCGATCAACCAATAAAGGGGTTGTCAGTGTGATAAAAGACTTCCTTGAAGGTTGGTCTTGTGTATCCTTGTTCATGTCTCCTGGAGGTGGGCAAAACTATGCTGTGCTGTACGTGAGGCCTCCACATGCTGAACTAATTAGAAAGATAAAGGTGTAATTTGTCTCACCCTAACAGGTGGAACATAGCTAAAAGAAGAGTCAGGGGGATGTCAATCAAACAGTCTGTACACACCCACACAGACCTGATAAGAGGTCTATTCAGCCAGTGAAATCACTTGTGTGGGTGTGCCATAGGTGTGCAGGGCCTTTCAAGGGAACGTGGTAGAGAAAGGACTTTTCCACACACATAGGTACATTTTTGTTAGAATACACTAGTGCTCAGGGACTCCTCATTCAAGTCCTTTTGTATTAAATTTAATATAGTTCTGCCCCAGAGAGCGCTGTGTTGAAGAAAGCACGTTCATTAACATTCACAGCTGTCTGGGATTTACAGAAGAGTCGCCATCCGACTTGCATGTAAGAACGTGGGAAAATATGCCAAACAGGCAAAACAAGGCAATCAAACCAATCTTAAAAGAAGATTTGTAAATATTAAGTGACTGCAGTAAATTCAGAACACAACTTCAAAAACCCATATGAGCGGAACGTTGACTTATTTTTTCACGTCAGTCTTTAGTTCGACTCGCCGGTATCATCACTCCCATGAGTCCCGTGACCTAACCTTAAGTGATTGTATTGCCTAAACCTAAATTCTTGTGAAAACTGAAGTTTATTTTGAAAGACACTATGCTTGTAACTAGCGTATATTGACACGCCGTCCCTGGTCCGTCCAAAAGTAACGCAAGTGAGGTACCCCGTGCGTCGGTCTCCGATGCCGAGGGGCACTGACCAAGCGGCGGTATTTGACGAGTTGGGAGTGAGAATGTGTTGCACACAGGTGAATTTTTGTTTGAATACACCTGTGCTCAAGGCTTCCTCATTCATACTTTTAAAGTATGTTTGTATTAAAGTTAATATAGTCTTGCCCACAGAGAGCACTGCGTTGAAGTCAGAGAAAGATTTGATAGGAGAGACAGACGTTCATTAACATTCACAGCTGTCTGGGATTTACAGACGAGTTGCCATCCGACATGCATGTAAGAACGTGGGCAATATATGCCAAACAGATAAAACAACGCAACCAAACTAATCGTAAAACATTTGTAAATCTTAAATGTTTGCAATAAATTGAGAACAAAACTTTGGCTATTGACCTTCAAAAACCCACGTGAGTCGAACCCTTTACGATGCACAGAAATACCTCTTCCTGTAAGCAAAGAAAACCAACCTGGTATTCTAGGAGCCTTATCCTCCGGGGGGCATATTCTTGCCACAAGATCGATATCTCTCTCCCTTTACCTTTATCAATCTGTCTCTCCCACCCTTTGCGTACCCCCCCCATTCTCTCAATCCATCTCTCTTTCGTCTACCTCCCCATTTATTCTGCCTTCCCTCAATCTATCTCTCTCTGTCTCTTTTACTACCATTTATCTCTCCTTTCTTTCCTCAATCTATCTCTCTCCCTCCTCCGTATCTCTGTCTCTCCGTGTATTAAAATGCCTCATTTTGGACCCACTCTCGGCTCCCACACTGCAGCTTTTGTCGCCTCGGTCAAAACTAGAGAGCATCTCATCAGCTTTGTGAAGATCAATTTGTCTGTCCTTTCTTTCCCCTGTTTGCCTCAGCAAAATAGATTATCCCTCTATTTCGCACTGAAGAATGTCTGTTTGTCATGTTAAATCAAGACAGGAGATGGAGGGGAAGCAGATTTGGGGTGTTGGAAATGTAGGAGCCATTAGATGTGTGGTGGAAAACTTAAAAGTGAGCTTGTAGCTTGTCTGCTCCGCCTCCAGAGGACCAGCAACTGTCGGATGTAAGAAAAACCCTGATGACAGTGAATATGAGTAAAGCTACTGGACCTGATAACATCCCTAAGAACATGTGCCAACCAGCTGGTTGAGTTGAGTGAACACATCACTTTCACAAGAGAGTGTTTCAACCCGCTTCAAGACAGCCACCATCGTCCCTGTACCTAAAAAGTCTGGGTAACACTTTATAGTAACCATCATTTATAAATGGTTAATGGATTAAACAGTTTATTGTTGCACACATAACATTTTATATACTATATCAAGTATTTGTTAATGATTATGAAATTATTTGTGAACCTTTAAGAAATTGTTTGTAAAACATGTATAAACATTACATTGATAGATATTTTAAACATTTTGTCAATGGTTAATAATTAATATGTAAATATAAATTTGGATGTCTATTATAAAGTTGCAAATTAGGATTATAATACCTTGTTAAATGGTTAATAAAATCTTCATAAAGTATCTATGAACATGATTTAGATAGATAGTTAATACATTGTCAATGGTTAATAATTGGTTTCCGGTCCATCTATCTATGTAATGTTTATAGATGTTTTACAAACAATTTCTTAAAGGTCTACTTAATATAATATATATACTTAATATAAAATGTTATAATGTGTGCAACAATAAACTGTTAATAGATAATTTGCTAATGTAATCAGAATGTAATTGTTATCGTCTCTTATCAGCTGTGATACAATATATAATTTATAAACTATTTCATATTACACAACTAATGATAAAATAACAGCAATTGTAGCATTACTAATGATAAGTAAATGTTATTAATTATAATAGTTTGTTAACAGTAAACTAACTATTAATTAAGTTTAATTAACTATCAATTTACCATTTATAAATGATGGTTATTGTAAAGTGTTACCAAAACGGGTTTTCCAGGAATGTCAAAAACAACATCCGAGCCAGCCTGGACCCTCACTAGTTTGCATTCCGAGCCAACAGATCCACAGAGGATGCCATCGCCACTGCCCTCCGCTCACCCTCACACATCTCGAAAATAACAACACCTACATCAGAATGTTTGTTGATTTCAGCTCAACATTCAATACAATCTCCCCAATGAAACGCATTGGCAAACTTAGCTTTGGGCTTGAGTAGCACACTCTGCAACTGGATATTGGACTTCTGATTGGTGGTCACACCTCCTCCACTCTAGTGTTGAACATCGGAGTCCCCCAGGGCTGTGTGCTCAGCCCCCTCCTGTTCATGCTATACACCCACGACCACAACCCCAGACACAGAGAGAACTCTGTTGGGAAGTTTACGGCCGACCCCATCATCATCGGCCAGATTACAAACAACTTTGAGAATTCATATCGGGAAGAAATCATCATCGTCAGCAAAATCAAGGAGCTGATCGTTGATTTTAGAAAAACAGAGGCAAAGTCACACAACCAACAATGGAGCTGAGGTGGAGCAAGTGAAAAGTTTTAGGTTCCTGTTAATCAGCATCTCAGAGAACCTGACGTGGTCATCACACATGTCCACTCTGGTCAGAAGCAGCTATACTTCTTAAGGAACTTAGGAAAGTTGTAAAATTCACCGGCCAAATTAGGAGCAATAGAAAGCATCCTGACTAGAAATATTACAAACAGGCATGGTTTGTGCACGGCCCAGGACAGTAGGGCTCTGCAGCGGGTGATTACAAACTGCCTAGAACATCAATGGTAATCTACGGAGCATCAGTTATATCGGTGAGGTGAGGTGCCTGCGCAGGGCCCAAAGGTTATAATACTAGAGACCATCTTGTGCACGGTTGCGACGCTATCACGGTCACAAAATCTCTTTTGTAGGGTTAGGGTACACCTGACAGCGTCGCAGTCATGGCTGGTAAAGAATATGTCCACCCCAGCAACAGCCTGTTCACCCTGCTGCCGTTGGGTAAGTGATACAGTGGTAGCCACTCTCGTACCACCAGACAATAGAACAACTTCTTTCATCAGGATGTGAGACTCCTCAACTCTTTGTTATACTCTACCATACTTCTTTTTTTTCAGTTTGTGTCTTCTTGTGTAGCATAAAAGGACTACAACTTGCATTTTGTTGTGCAATCCTGTGTTGTACAATGACAATAGATTATCCTTGAACCAGGGGGCCTCAAAAATCAAGAGGATGTGTCGTTACCGGTTTTGATTCTCTGTTGTTAAAAAACAATATAATTAATAGCGTCTCACAGACAAAAATAATATGACACATTTCTGTACATTTATTAATTTATTTTCTTTCTATCTCCTCTTCATTTTGACCTACTTCTCATGATTCATTTCAGCCTGACAGTGTCAAGCTTAACATTCACAGATAGTAGATTTTCTTTCTCATACACTAGTCTCTGTATTTTTAGTGAAAATGCTTTCACTACATGGCAGCCTGGAGAATGTGGAAACACTTTATTACTTTATTGTTTTTACCAGCCGCGATAGCGACGCTAGTATTGTTTTCACCTTTTGAGTCTCTGTGTGTGTGTGTCATCATGGCATAATGTGGTCCTGGAGACACCTACTGTAGTGGGAACTACCACAGAGGAGGTTTTGAGTACTTTACTAGGTGTTTATATGTGTGCGTACAGATTTTGTGACCATGATAGCATCGCAGCCGTGCAAGATGCTTACTTTACTTGCTAGTTCAGGCTCCATAACGTAGTAGTATATCCAACAGGTAAGGTGGTTCCTTGATGATTGATTCCAGGAGGGTGAAGGAGTCTGTCTAGCTTTAGAAGGCCTCTGGCATTAAGGACTGAGCAGAAATGTATCACCAGGCTGCATATGTCAGAGCTGAAGAAGCAGCACAAGCAGGAAGGAGCCAAATGCAGACTAGGAGAAAGGCTGATACAATGAAGATACTTAAATTAACAAAAAGCTTACAGGCTGAGAGTCCCAAAAGCAGACTGGAATAGCAGGCAGATAAACAAGACTCCATGTGACAATGAAGACAAACTGACAATAGACAAGTGGAGCACAGAGACTAAATACACAAGGAGAGAGATAACGAGTGACAGGAAGTAATCAAAATATGACACATGAGAAGTGAACTTTCAAAATAAAACAGGAAACAGACCTAGGATGATGACAGCAAATGGGATAGTTGAAGAAACAAAAGCTTGGATGTGTCAGGTGTTTCTGTAGTTGTTTTTAAAACTACGTGTTGACTCAGGAAAGGAAGGTCTTTACCCAGGCTGAGAAAAGGATGATCCTTAAATTGACATGTGTTGCTGGACATTCATAGGAAATAACTTTTTGTAAGATGTCATACGAACCGTTGTACGAGGATACGTGAACAGGTAAGCTGTTCATCCAGTGTGACACCCAAAAGCTTCACTTCAGGAACCTACTCCAAAGCTATACCCTTCATTGAGAGGGTTAGTCTTTAGTCATGTAACTCGTCTGTATCGTCAGTCCAATGAGTCGCTAGTCAGTGAAATTAACGTCAACCACGACCATTTCTTAACCCTACCTTAGTAGATGTGTTGCCTAAACCTAACTTCCTGTCAAAACAGAAGGCAAGGGCACTATGCATGTAGCAAGTGTATATTGACACGCTGTCCCCGGTCCGTCCAAAAGTAATGCAAGAGGAACACCCCGTGCGTTGGTCTCCGATGCCGAGAGGCACTGACCAAGCGGTGGTATTTGACGAGTTGAGAGTGAGAATGTGTTGTTTCGGCAAGTAACCCTTCATCCAGCGGTCAGCATTTGCACTGAAGCTATATGCCGAACGTCTTTTTCAGTATTAGCCCACTCACATTGAAAGCAGCACTTAAGTCAAACAAGACAGCGCCAACAATTTCTTTTTTTTTGTCATTTATTTGACTCATCAGTCATTGCTGTTAAGGTCGTACAGGTTGAGTGGGCATCTTTATAGGCATGCTGAAACTCAGTCAAGGCCATTAACAGAAGAATAATTACAAATTTTATCGAACACTAGTTTTTCGATAAGTCTACTAAGAGTAGGAACAATACTAATAGGTCAGCGGTTCACCCAACTGCAGGTACTCCTACAGATCTAAGATAATGGAATGATTTTGGCAGCGTTCCATGCCTGAGGGAAGACACTTTCTTTCAGGCTAAGGTTACAATTGTGACATACTGGTTCTGCAATGTAATCAGCTGTAATTCTAATTACTTTACTGTCAAGGTTATCCAGTCCAGACTGTCTCATTTTTTTTTTACGGAGATCCAAACTTTTTTTTTACCTCCCCCAGTAGTACTGGTTTGAAGTTAAACCTCCAATCTTTGTTTTTCATGATGAACTATTTAATTAGTTCTTCAGATAGTTCACCATTTCAGGTATTCATATTTTCCTCGACAGTTAACCTTTTCAATAGAGAAGTCATAAAAGAGTTCCCAATTTTGAAGGGTTTTGTGATGAATGCACCATCCATGAAGGCAGGAATATTCATTTTAGTCTTGCCTAATATGTCATAAAAGAATACCATAATTTCTTTGCATCATGCAAAGTACATGAATCTTGTTTTGAAAATTATTCCAGTCTATTCATATTTGTGTCCTTGTTTCACGGTATTTATCTATTGAATAGAGTCTCCCGATTTGATTTCCGCACGTTTCATTTCATCCCGGTGATCCATGCATGTTTTTAATTCATCATTGAGCCATGGGGCTTCTCACAGTGAATTTTGTTGCTGCATGTTTGTCAGCGACTATCTGTAACATTTCTATATTCGCAATGGGATACCCGTCTCTTTCATTGTACTCTGTCCCTTTGTAGAATTTTTCATCATTAATACATTTTTCTTTGCAAAAGGATTTATGAGATCTTTGCAACACAATTCTTGGCCCAGCCCTGGCTGTGTCTACGTAGGCTGCGGGATGAAAGCAGCATGTCAGCAGAGCAGCAGTGTCTGTGCTCCGTTGGTGTCTACACAGGAGGTCACCTGCGTTTCGGCAGTTTTGGCAGTGCTGGCAGTGTTATGAGCCAAATACACAATCACTGTAGTTACTGCATTGTACAACATAAAAGAAAATAGACTGGAAGTCTAAAAAGACAGTTGACAGTAGACAGATCTTATTGATTAAAATAGAAGCATATCTGTTCTGGCAGATGACTGAAACGATTACTATGCTGAGGCGATAGTGCTAACCACTGCACCACCGTGCAGCCCTCTTTTTGGCATATTTGGGCAAAAATTCCATTATAACCTTTCAGCATTTTGTAATTCAAGTGTTCTGAGAGAAAACTAGACTTCTGCACCTCCTCATGGCTCTGTTTTCAGGCTTTAAAAAATACAGCACGTGACAGGAGACTATGGCCAATCACAGGTCATTTCAGAGAGAGAGCCTTCCTATTGGCTGTTCATTCAATGGAGGCAGCTGTAAATCACTCGCAATCTCTGACCACATGGTCAAACTAGGCAGCGCTGATCAAATATGAATTAATATTATGTTACTGTAATGCCTACTTCTTGCGTAAACTGTTCTCATAAACACCTTGTAGTGTACCGTTTAGCTGTAAAATGCTGGTGGGCGGTGCTCGGTATTTCCTCAACTGATATCAACATGGTGGCCTGGTCACAACTTTTTCATTTTACAGCTATCCAGTACACTACAAAATGTTTGTTAAAACAATTTATCCGCGAAATAGGCTTTACAGAAATAGAATATTGATTCATATTGATCAGTGCTGCCTAGTTTGATTGGAGTTTGTGAGTGATTGACAGCTGCTCAGAGAGCGCAGGCTCCAGCTCGGCTCTGATTGGTTGTTTTCCTCCGGTCTGTACCTCTCATGCACTACTGTCAGGATATAGTGACTCTTTTATAAAATAACTTTTTTAATCATATTTTCTCCAATCTTGCCTTCTGCTGCTTTACGGCAAGAACACAATACATTCGGAATGGGATCATTCGTTGATGGTCTGGCCTTCATTGTGATCAAATCTCAGTCAAGTGTAAAGGCAATCTGTACAGCTTGGTCACATTTCTGAGAAGAAAATACCAACAAGTTGAAAGGTCACATAAGTCTGCTTCTTTCAGCTATCTAAAGCAAGCCTGGCAATAAGCTTTAGACGAACCCGTCCTTGATAAAGCAAACAACTAAGATAACTTTACCTGCTATCTGAGGCCACTTCTTCAGGTCACTCTCCCATCAGTCAGTAGTAGAAAGCATGAAATATGATCACATTATATCATTTAAAGAAAAAGTTCGACAATTTTGCTTTTTTGCTGAGAGTTAGATAAGAGGATCAACACAACTCTTATACTGTGAGAGTGGTATCCATCTTCTCATTTCCAAAGAAAAAAAAAAAACACTTACAGATGCTGGCTCAGTGAAAGGAATAATCGGAGTTTGCGCCCATAATTCACACAAGATATCATTTGACTACAGCAGGAATAAGGTGGCTAAGTTAGCCTGGTTAAGAATTTGCCCACAATATCTAATATCCATATTTATTTTTATTTATTTCTGATCGCAGAATTAAGATATTGAGAACACTTTCAGTAAAACCAGGTGTAACAACCCGTTCTCACTCCCAACACATCGAGGTACGCCTTAGCGTCTGTATGAGACGCACCAGGCTTTCGACCAACTCCAATGGAAACCCATCCGCATCATTATTAGACGCTCAGAGCAACTGAAAGAGCAAGAAAGTCTACATTGGGGTAAAATTGGGGTCACGCAAACACTAACTTTCACCCAGGAGACCCTTATTTGTGTCCCATGTAAAACCAACTGAACGTTGACTTATTTTACCTTACCTTTGTTGCGTACTACTTAACTACTACTTTTTTGACGTATTAACCACAATCTTTTTCTAAGCCTACCAAGTTTGTCTGGTGCCTAAACCAAACCAAGTAAATATAAAAACTAAGAAACCTATGTGGGAGTTTATTTTGAAAAGACACTGTAAAGAGGAGAAACTGTACCTAGAGCGTCGTCAAAGAACATATTCACAAGAGGTGAAAGTCAGTTGTTCGTTCCATTGTAACATCAGCGCCCAGCAGCATAGCTACGCTTCCTCCATTTTGGACTGAAAGTGACTATCGGACGCCAGTAAAACGTCCACCAACAAAGTGCCGTACAAAAGTAAGATATAATTATTTATATTCTACTGTTATATTTAATGTCTCTACCAAAATGGCCTCAGTTGAACTATAAAACTAATATAAATGTAATAAGCGTTTTCAGTCCAAAATGGAGACAGAAAAACAATGTGTTTTTTGCCAGTTTCGTCTCTTTGCTTCTATACTATTTGGCGTTGCAGTTTGAAATATAGGGTCACCGGCCAAGCATCGGTATTTGACAGGTTGGGAGTGACAATACGTTGGATGAAAATGCAAAAGCCTGTGATAAGATGTCTTTGTTCAGATAACATATCTATACTTTACATGTTAATGTTTTCTAGAGTAGGTTGGAGTTGTCATTCAATCAGTACACCATTTAAATAAGAGCTGTGTGTAGTCTGAAAATAAAGTCAAGCTCTTTCAGGCTGGACACTTGATAGTGTTAGCTACCTGACCTTATTGCAGTGACTGAATTCGAACATGGAGATTTATAGTCGTGTGTTGCCTTGATTATTCATGAAAGCACTGCTCTGCTGCTCAGTAATGCAGTGATTCACACGCTTCATGTTATACATACCTAGTTTGGGGCCACATGAAGATGCAATCATTTCAACTACATAGGGCAAATGAGATGTAAACAAATCCTTAAATCAGGGACTTTTGTCCCATCGTGAGATAAAAAAATTGATTTGCTCTAATCAGTGGGGTACACAGAGGCCACATTTATATTTTGCATTAAGCGTGGATGCAGGGTTCTCTATAATATGATATTTACTGCTTCTGATTCAGATTAACACGAACCAGTGCATCTTTTAAATTCCATCCTCAGTTACAGATGGTCTCTGAAAGCTATACATGTTTGTTTTTTTGGTCGTTTCCTGATCATATAACAAAGTTTCAGGAAGAACATTCAATATTCAATTTTGTTTAAAGACCATCCCATTCCCTGACTTTCCTCTCTTTTTTGTCTGCAAGTTTTCTGCCGCTGTCTCTCCCCTTTATATTAAAGCTTGGTTCTTTGACCGATGAGCTTTTGCAATTTGCTACACACCCAGCACCACCCCAGCGGTTGAGGCTTGCCTGGTGCAGCATGAAAACTCTTGTCACACAGTAATGGTCTATTAAGGCCAGATTTTTTTTTTCTCTCTCTCTGTTGGACTGTGTTTTTCTTTAAGTTCTGTGCACGCTTTGAACAAGTAAGTTTGTATGTTGCACACTGGGGACGTGACTGAGATTTGCTGACTGGTGTTGGACTTGCTACACAGTTAGTAACCCTTTCTGTTTGGATTGGTAGAGATCTTAATTATGAGCAGTGAATTCAGTCCTGATTACCATTTGTAGTGTTGTTTCATTCATGAGAATGTTCTCGTTTTTATCTTGTTGCTCCCTCTGCTGCTATGTGCTCAGCATGTGCAAATAAGGTACTAAGTGTTAATGTCACCAGTGAGATGGGTGCTAATGTAGAAGGCATACTGAAGATATAAAAGCCCAGATGTGGTGCCATACGAGCACACATTTTGGGTGGAAGTGTTGAAATGTAAGACATCATGTTCTTTCATTACAACACACTATTTGTTTGTTTGGTTATTTTTTGGAGACTGATGTACTGTATTGATGACAAAATTAAATGAAAAACTATAAATTTCTTATATAAAGAAATAATAATTAGAAAGAAACTCAATACAAGTTATTCTCCAGTCACATGTACTGTACATGCAACTTGATATCATAGGACATTAAGGACATTAAGCATGTCAGGATAATACATTTTAGGCATTCGCGTCTTATTTCACAGTAAAAACACAGAAAATAATCATGAATCAGTTTCTCCTCATCAAAGATGATTCTCTGGTCTAACATGAAATGCCTAACTGTGCAGTAATTTAAAATATTAAAAACTTACATAATTCCACTCTAAATTTAGTCAGTCAATAATGACAACAGAATAATAACAATAAAAATAAAAAATATATAATAAAAAAGCAATCTGCTATCCTCTCATGCAATTACAATTTTTTTTTAAACTCACAACATTTTTATAAGTCTCTACTGGAACTTAAAACCTTTTCAAAACATGCTGTAAAAATAATAAAGAAAATCCATGGTCTATGACTAAACAGATGAAAACAATTTTTGCAGTGGAAATAGTTGTATGAAGAGGCATGTTTCTGAGAGGTTTAGCACAAGCTCTCCAGACAAGAGCTCAAACATAGTGAGTAGCCAGTGCTGACCTTGACTTTACAGCACCACAGTGGGCCTTTGTGTATGTGTGTATGTACTAGATCGATAAACACAGAATATCATTTCATCAAGTTAGAGCGCATACACACACACACACACACACACACACACACACACACACACACACACATACATAAATGCCTGGGTGCTTTACTTCATGCACACAGACTTTAATAAGTCTTTTGAGAGTGTAATATACAGTACGCTACTGCAGCAATGGGAAAAATAGCGGAAGCCTTAATCTCTTCCATGCATCATAAAGTATGTCTCAACAGAGTCTCCACTGTTATTGGAATTTATCAATGTGTGCAATTAAAATCCTTCTTCAAGAGTGATTTCACCAAAGTTCATTAAGATAGTTGACAACTAAATTGTTAGAAAGTATACACAAGAAACAGAAAGAACTCATGCCTAAAGAACAAAACAGGTTATTTTGTATTGCCATTTCTGATGCAGTGGCCCTTAGTGGCAGGACAACATGCACACAGACATACACTTATGGCAAAAAAACATATTGATAAGAAGTGAAAGTCAATCGGTCGTTCCATTTCTACATCAGCGCACAGCTGCAGAGCTTATGTGAATGACCACTTAAGAAGAAAATGGGAGGTGGGATGACAACCATCGGCATCAAAGGGAACAGAGTATTTGCCATTCTTCAAGTTATTCCAAAATTTGATAACAGAGAGCAACCATCGATCAGTGTCAGGAACTGTTCAGAAGCAGTGGACCATTCGAGCTCTCTTAGATGATGCTGGGCCTAAGTGCATCCGAGGGGTCACTATCTCACATGGAGATAACTTCGGGGTTTTGGGGTCTTTAGGTGCACATTGTACATTTTCCATGATTAGATGCAGTAATTTTGCCACAACTCCACAGAAGTTCTGCATCAGAAAAAAAAAACACTATATACTTCACTGGTGTTTCAGCGACTAATGCACAGCAGCTCAGAATCCGTGTCCCCCTTGGTCCTCAGGTCCGATCACCACCCAGCCCTGCCCGACCTCTACTTCACCAAGAAATATGTGTTTGTTTGTGCTTGTGCTTGGTGGCCTGGCAGATGCAACACCACAGCTGGTGTGATTTTTTTTCCCCCTTCTCTTTTTTTTATTTTTGTGCTTGCAGAGTGCTATATGTGGAGATATATTGAACTTCTGAGGCACCACAGCGCACATCAGCTAACTGCAACGCTTGACGAATCATTGCAGTGTCGTTCCAGCCACCAAAGCTGCACACCCTCCTACTCTGTGACGAGACTTGTCTCTCCGCCGCTCCATCTCCCCGTCTCGGCAACAAAGCTACAGCAGTGTCTTCTTTTCGACTCGCTCTTCTCTGTGAGCAGCGCCCTAGGATTTTTATAAACTGCTGCTACTGAAAAGAATTAGGCTTGATGTAAATCTGTAATGTCAAACCCTTCATTTTCCCTTATCTTGTTACCTCCGTTTTCTCTCTATTTTCCCGTATACACACAGAGATGAAACAGAGCGATATGACATTACACATGCACAACACACACACACATATATCATCATAAAGTGAGGAAAAGAGCCAACACAAACACTCCCACAACGTACAGCTGTTGCACAATAGGCAGCTCTTCAGCATAGGCACATTTGTCACTTCCTATTTCACCGCTGCTTGTTTTAATCTTGGCCTAAGGTGCCAAATGTATTAAATCCACTAGAATTTACTCTCACATGCTCTGCTGTTTTTTTCCTCCAACACAAAAGCAGAAGGGCAATTTTCACATGTGTAGGCTGTG
Organism: Sebastes umbrosus; assembly: GCF_015220745.1. NCBI lineage: Eukaryota > Metazoa > Chordata > Actinopteri > Perciformes > Sebastidae > Sebastes > Sebastes umbrosus. Next base: position 6,117,363 of record NC_051270.1, read on the forward strand.
TAGGCGAACCTCTCCACATGTATTTCACAACCAAGCTCCTTGACAGTCACTCTACTATCCAGAGTCACATTGGTAAAAAATGCTTTTAATCTCAACATGCCTGAAAAACATCTTCAGTAAATTATTAAATTGTATGTACTTTTCTTCAAATAGCATTTCTTTTTCATTTCTTCACGAGCTGTATACAGTTAATAAAATTGAGTTAAATCATCATGTGTTGCAAGCAGTAGTCATAACTAGAAAACTGCCTACACAACATTCCTGCAACCAGATGTCTCTTCAGCCTGGTATTTCTCATTTTCATGCATTTTCCTACGAATGTAAAGCAACACAGTCGATTAGACTGTTGTCAGGCTATTAAATAGGTGTCCAACAAACAGGACTTCCAACCAGGAGAACGGTGTTCCTGTCCCAAAGTGTTGTGATATTTTTACGTTACATTAGAGATATTTTTACGTGTTTTTTAGTGACGTTTGTGACATGTTTTCGGTACCTCTGTTACGTTGTTTCCGTACGTATTTTACTTAGTTTATGTACTTATTTCAAGCCCAACCATGATGTTTTTCCTAAACCTAAAAAAGTGGTTTTGTTGCCTAAATCTAAGTGAGTGGATTTGTTGCGTAAACCTTACTGCGTCCGTTACCGTAGTTTTGTTGTGTGGTGTACAAATGACACGCGGAAAGGCTAAAATGTGATCTCATGACATGCGAAATGCCATTGTAATAAAAATACGCCTTCCCAAGAGATCTGGTTGGTTCAACACCATTTTCTTTTTAATTTTTAAATAAACGTTTTGGTACGTTTTGTTGTGGCTGCACACACCCCAGAAGTTCAGTGCTTTTTATTGACGACGTTATGTCACATGCTATGCCACTGAGTCACATGACGTCACATCTGTAGCTCGTGCTACGTCACAAGCATACTTATGTTAAGCCAAATCATAAGATATTTTTCTAACCCTAACCAAGTAGTTGTGTTGCCACCATGTCACAACGTTAACCACGTGTTACGACTCTAACTGCAACCATTTCACAATGTTGACCATGCACAAACCTTCTGAGTCAAGAGACGCAAAAGGATGACGCCGGGGACTTCCAAGTGGCAAAATACGACAAGTAGGGATGACATCCCGTTGGTCTCCCGCTCTGTAAATATAATAAAATGGACTAAATATTTATTTAATTTTGCTCACAAATGAAGTTAAATGTATGTTGGCATTAAGTCAGACATAACATGCTATTAAGAGTGTATGAGTGACAGATAGAGAAGCTAATAAACATAATTGGCTCTATCTGATGCTCTCAACACCAGGGGGGATTAAGGTGATGGAGAGTGTTGTCAGAGTGTTAGTTACCTCCTTGGCTTTCACTACACAACCTCACACTTCCAGAGCACTATGAGCTCATTATCCCCACGTATGCATGTACACACACATGCACACACACACACTGCGTCTTCCACAATGGTGGCAGTATACTGATAGTGTTGTACAGAGAACTAATGAGAACATTCTTCAAGTCCATAACCTTTACCTGAAAAACTGTGCATGTTTGTGTGTGTGCGTCCATTACCAGTGCCAGTCCCTCTTGACAGGTGGAGAATAGGTTGTCACTCAAAAAGAAAAATAACAATAGGTGTTCACGGTTTGTCAGCAAATTGAATCTGTAGTGGAATGTTTGGAAAAAAAGCAAGAGAATGCTTTTCTCCTTCTTCTTTGTGCTAGGTCTGCTATGTGATGAACACTGTTACCGCCTCATCAAGTGGACCTATTGCAATGGAGTAATTAATGTCAAAATTAAATTGGCTGGTTGACATACCACTATCTGAAATAGATAAGTATTTCAACAACACAATTCTGTATCTGTTCAGTCAACAGGGTTTCTTTTTGCTTTCTTCTCTCTACCTCTGCACAGATCCATATTTCACAAACTTTTGATTAAACCTTTTATCCTGTTTTCTGCATATTTTGAAGCAATCAAACGCAAAGCTGATGTTCCAGTCTACTGCTGTGTCGCTTTGTGTTCTAAAAAATGATTTGAAAACACCACATGCCACGAGCGCGTCATCCTGTTTTCATATGTTGTTTTTCGTAGTTCAATAAAAATTACATGTTTTTGGACACACGGTTGACACAGGAAGTGAAAATAATGCAATTACAGCATAGGTTCTCACTCATGCCTAGAGAGGACAGTTATTATTAGCATGACTGCAATAGGTTGCTTCTCAGCATAGTATGTTGTTTTAAGCAAGTCTTCTGATGAGGATGTTCTTGAATAATGACTGTACTGTCTCAGTAGCAAAGGTGAAAGTAGCATGATGTTGTATATGACCACAATAAGTCGTTTTTCAAATCATTTATTAGAACTGACAACACAGAGCAAACACAACACCACAGTCACACCGAAACAGACCAAAATCAGACCATCCTAATAAAACACACAAAAACCCCAACATATATCAGGAGCTTCAATCAACCTTTCCCGCCTTTCCCAATATTTATTAATGTCACCATCTATATTTGCATATATCCTTAAAGATTAAAGTGGTTTATAACCATTCTAAATTGATTGATAGTCAAGGAATCCAAACAAGCAGCTTTAAAAATAAATCTGATTATCAAAATAATCAGATTTATAATATAACCCTCTATTTGTCTCTGGAACATCGCCCAATATCACAGAGAACAAATCCAGACAGAAACAACACGACAATACCAGAAAAGATGTACCGCTGTCTCAGATTCCATAAAACACACACGAATTTCCAACGTGTGTGAGACATCTTTCCTCAACCATAACCACTATCTTCCTTCTATGGAATCCCAAGGTGTTCAAAATTAAATAAAACTAATGGCTAGGGTGTGGGTCAATGACTTTCAAAATAAAAAAATACATCATTATGCATAGAAAACATAGTGATCAGGCTTCCAATACCTGCAGAAAAGTGAGCTAAATTTAAAATGATGCATCATTTGCACTTCCGTAACACTTTGCAGCACAACGTAACACACCCTACTAATCAGTAGCATAATGGTTTCCTCCTAATCTCAACCTATTTCCAAGCACACTATGGATGCTATGATAATCATAAGCCACGGAAACACCGACAAATGTGCTGAGACAACTTCAGATCATGTATTGTATTGTCTGTCTCCTTTTATGTCTTCCCTTGTAGAACATTTTCATTTCAATAAAGTCTTTTGAGTCATGCTAGTCTCTGAAGTTTACATAGTCGTGCAGCTTGAGCATGATCAACTCAGCGTGTCTCCAATTATAGGTGTCCACGCAATTTTGTCTCCTCTTAATTCATGGAATTTTATCTTTAGGCTGTGCTACCTCCACTCACAGCAGGGGAGCTAACAACTGATTTGTATGCTGCTGTGATCTGTCAGTTATTCCATTTGGAGGATCAACAAACCAGCCTTGTCGTACAACAAATTTGGTGCTAATGGAGGGCAGGATCAAGAGACTGACAAGAGAAAATGGAGAATAAATGGCGTGAGAGGACCACAAATCCTTTACTTAATCATTTTGTAAAGAACACAACCTTAACGTTGGACCTAATCGTAGCTGTAGCTCTACTGATTCAGTTGTGGCATAGCTGTGATCCTGGCCTGAAACATGCATACGAGCTATTTGAAACTGAATTCTATCAATGATAATTGCCCAATTTACTATTTATTAAATAGATGTGATGGGAACAGCTGGGTTGCAGCATTTCTGACCTGATTATGTATTCCGCGGAGAAGCAATGGAGTGAAAAAATGCAAGGGAGAGCATTAAAATGAACCCCTCCTGTTGATTTATGAAACCAAAATCTGCATAATTGCCCTCAACGGCCAGAGGAAGTATGTCTTAGTAAGCCGCGGCCGCTGTGTTCACAGGCACAACAGGCAGCGCAAGAATATTATCAGAAAATAATCAAAAAATAAATGAGCAAATGTTCAATCTGAAAATATCAAATATCAGATGATGAAAAATAAAGCATATCCTGCCAAGTCACACTGAATTATTGGGGCCTGATGAAATGAAAAAGGTGGATCTTTGACCAAGAAGAGCCATCCCACACTCCTTTTGACTAAATCTGTTTCAGGTCTTTGTGTCCTGGCCTCTTCCTTAGCGACTGGGGAATTATATTTGTTTTAAGAGCACTGCTGTGTCATGTGGGATATTATGTGGCGTATGGTCTCACTTTAGGTCTTTGAATTGTGAAACTACTGCTGGCTTAAGTTTCACAAGTTGTCTTAATAAATCAGGGGTAAACCCTCTTCCAGGACACATGGGAATAAAAAAAAAGTGTTGAGGCATTCCATAAAGCACACACAGCCCAGTAAATAATTGCATATGTGCCAACTTGTTGGTAAGGCCATCTACAATACCCTTGAAGCACTAATTAGTTGACACAGGCCAGTTGCCAGGAAAATATGGTGGCATTGTATGTTTCTGAAAACAACAGATACGTTGAATGTTGATGTTTTTGCCTTTGGTTAGAGCAAGTGATGTAGTACAACTTATTGAAAGTTACATGATATAAATGTTACGTTGTATAATAACGAGTATAATGAGCGAGAAAGTCCACTAAGGGTGGGTGGGAGGGCCACAGGACTTTCATCCAGGAGACCGCTGTTCATTTCCCGTGTGAAACCAAACTAAACCTTGATTTTACGCTCATTACATAACGTTATTTAAGAAATTACGCCATGGGTGGTTATTTACTTACGGCTGATGTGTTATGTTGTTACCTTATTATTTTAACACAAACCATCTTTTTTCTAACTTTATCCACGTAGTTTTGTTGCCTAAACCTAACCAATCCTTTCACAACATTACCCACATTGCATTGGGCGTTTCTGCAATCGTGATACGAACCAGATATGAAAGATATTTTTGGTTCAGAAACGTCGACATTCAGCGTATCCGCTGTTTGCTGAAACGTACAATGCCAACATTCCTCCTGACAACTGGGTTGGTTGACAACCATATCGTGAAGGTGTCCTGAAGAGAAGTGAACAATGTGTAGCTGATTGGGGGATTGATAACTACTATCCTTCTTGTCAATGAGAGTTGAAATACATTTTAATAATACCTTGTTCTTTGTGAGCTTGCATCATTTGATTTCAACAATGTTGGCTATTTTTTGGGAGAAGTCTGATGTGTCCATTCTAGTCTGCCCCTTGTGGTCCCTACAGCTCTCTCTTTTTTTTTATATTACTTGTAATAAATCAAAATTTTCATTCGAAATTTGTGGCTCCTTTGATCAATGTATACATTTTTATTTACTTGATTGCTGTCAAATACAAAGCTGACCAGTCTTTTTAATTCCACTTTTTTTGAAAAAATGTGAACAAAGGTTTGCGTGTTTTCTAAAGAAAATGATCCTGTTCACCATGAATTCTCAAACATAGACCTTTATTTTACTCACATGCAGAGAGATTTGAAACAAGCATGTATGACCAAGAAGCAATCCAAAATTTCTCAGTTTGTGTTTGGTCGCCTCTCCTTTTCAAAACAGCATAATAATTAATATAATGTGCAAATATCTACCAATGCAGTACTACACTTTACAGATACTGATTTATTTTTAATCTGACCTGCGGCCGTTTCTGCATGTCGATCCCCCCCCTTTCTAAACTGTCCACTTTCGTATCAATAAAGGCTTGAAAATAAAAAAATAAAACATTCCCACCATAAATTGAAGCATACAATTCACCAGAATGCAGAAAAAAAATTATTTTGAGCCCCATATGTAGATGCAGCTTTCTATCTGTATAATGTGCAATTTAAAAAGCAGGCAAATACTGCACCATTGACTTTAGACCAGACTTTTGTTGGTCAATGGCGCAATGGCTTTCTGCTGCCTCAAGATAGCAATGCGTCAACAATTCGCCCAACCACCATTAAAACCAACATGCCCATGGGAGCACAAATACATTTGCTACTTACACAACGTGGGCGCTGGGCGTGAAAATAACAACTGCGTCGGTCTGAAACTATCAATGACCGTTGCGCTACGCTGTGTGCCACTTTGCGACGGGTGTAAGGCTCTTAGTCCTCTACCATGGCCATTCTCTCAATCAGTGCATGCTGGGAGTTCATAAAGGTTTCTGTTGCAGCGAGTCATAACTTTTCAGATAATTCCTCCCACATAAATAGCAATTCCTCCTCTGCTGGCCTGCAGCAGGTGAGGAAACACCATGATATATCATGAAAGGTCCTGGAGAGCTAACTGTTCAATCATGTGTGTGTTTACAGATCCATTGTTCTGTCGTGGTTCATTTCACATGTACGTGACCGTTGTTGCAAAAAATAATCTATTTATGTGAAGAGTCTTCATGTTGTGCATGGTTTAGAAGACAGGACGTTTGGGGTCTTTGTAAATTCAGGGCACATTTAATCCAACACATCCACCAGGACATTTTTGGAGTCTTTATCATTCCACCTATGTCCGTGTGTTGGTGTGCCAGTGTGTTGCAGTCATTAGCTTCCATGTCACTGTTTGTCCAGAGTTTGTTGTTTCGCTCTCAGTGGGCCCATATCAAATCTCCATGTCAAAAAGAAATATTGTCATGTAATTACTCGCTCCTGCTTACACACAAACACACACACACACACACACAAACAGACTTTGATTACAACCCGTATCTGCTTTGCTTTCACCGAGCCTTTGCTTGTTGGTTAACAAATATTTTATCTCCACCTTGCTCCCCACCCCACAACCATGCTGTCTTGCTATGGGCAAACATTTTTTCATTCCCTCCTCCATGTTGGTTTTTCAGTCTCTGTGTGTCTGTCTCTGAAAGACACACATACAGAGCAGATCTAAAACTAACTGTGATGTCCCGACTTACAAGACATTTGAATCAAAACAGCAATTTCTGAATGAATGTAAAAGTCTCAATTTCACATAAGACGGTCAATAAAGGACCTGCTGTTTGATGCAAATTGCAAATCTGTTGACAATGTAGACTCAGTAAATGGCAAATGTTTTTTTTGTGGATTTGGATATTTCTAAAGGTTAACACAAAAGGTTATCACACTCTCAGAAATACAATAGCCATTGTTTCTCTGTTGGTCATATGGTGATTAGCTGCTGCAGTACAATGCAATAGCTGGCTCCATTTTGGATTCAGTTCCAGGTTGGCAAAAAAAAAACGGATTTGCTAATCTCAGCTATTGAATCTTTTATTTCTTTATGCTCTCTTTTTTATTTGCAAAGAGAAATGTACAAAACATTCAGGTAACAGACTTATCATTTTCAGGCAGCACTGTCAGCCGCTGTTGATGGTTTAAATGAGAAATCCAACGACAGATTATATCACCCGTAACCTAGCTAATTAGTCTGTATTTGCTTGCAGATTATTTGTGAGGGAAAGTAAACATTACTTACACTGTATGATGACACTCCCATGTGATCCCATACTTACATTTACTAAAGGACCAGTGTGTAACAATTCAGGGGATCTATTGGCAGCAATGGAATATAATATGAATAAGTATGTTTTCTTTAGTGTATAATCACTTGATAATAATGAATTTCATTACCAGTACAGCTCTGATTTGAGCCAAAACTGATCCATTAAAATATTGATTGAATTGGCCCGGATATTGATCCTTAGGATTGTCAGTAAATGTTTGGCAGATACCTTCAATGAAACGTTTCCCCATCGTGTTGATAAAAAGCGTAATTCAGGTCGTGTTAGGATTCTTGCTAAACATATTTGACATTTCAAACTACTAGTGGCCTATATAAATACATCATAAACATCGTTTCTAGGAGCAACTAGCCCAAGATAAAAATAGTTTGCAAAGTCAGTGTGCTTGAAGTGCTTCCCCCATAAAAGTGTCATAGTGTGTGTGGTGTTTGTCCCTTATCAGCTAATACAATGTGATTTACAGATCATAGGTGAATTTTGGGAGTTTTAGGTATATGCAACTTTAGTTACAGCTAGGGTTGGTAATCCTAAGAAACCAGCAAGAGTACTCTAGTTTTTAAGAATTATCCAACCAAAAAAGCACAGCCCAGTGTTGCCAACTCTTTTCCTTGTGCTAGCAGCATAGCTCTAAAAGTCCCTAAATGTTGCAGAGTCGGCAACACTGACAGTCTGTCCCTTCAGGCCTCCCTAGAAAGCCACTCCCCCAAAGTTATCATTATGAATGTAAACAACGAACATGGCTATTGTTAGTACTCACGGCTGTCAAGCTAGCAGCTTGCAGAAGACACTGGTGAAGTGCAATGAGTGCACGGGCAGAGTGTGAGCAGGTAGGTAGCCCGTCCAATCATTACATTCGGGGCAAATGAAATGATTGGTCGGTCTTATTACAGTCCTGAGACAGCCACAGATACCGGATTTTTTTCTGTTTTTTGTCAGAGCATTTGATTTATTGATTTCTGTCGGGATGTAATGAGAATTTCAACAAATATAACAAAAATATATATTTTTGAAGAACATTACCAACTCTAGCTTTAATTACAAATGTTGAACGCTGAACACAAAAGTTATCAAATGCCAACTCTAAATCTATTAATCTATTTTGGTCTTTACAACATAAGGCATGTTAGCAGTTGATAAAATAATAGTACTGACTTCTCCAAAACTAATCACTTTTTTTTTTTCCATTTGTTCCTGCTGGTTAAGTAGAGACGAAGCTAATGAGGAAGTGTTGCATTCATTAGGCTTTATTAAGTGACCGGTATGGCCTTTGGTGTATTGTCTGAGGTTGTTATTTAAGCAAAGAAGAAACACGAAGCCCATGGCAGCAGTAAGACTTAAATAAAGGAGAGAGAGCAGCACTTGGGATTATAACACTTTGCTAATTTGTCATTCTAATGTTATCTATTATTCTGTCATTGCTTGACTGATTGGTACGCTATTATCGAAACATTTCCTATTGTCACGTTATCGGGGTTGCCAGCTGAATCGGTTTATATTTGAAGTTTCCCACCTTGGCAATAATTACTTCTCGCCAATACCAGCGTCTTTGAATATTAAATTAAACAGACAAAAAGCGGACAGGGGAAGCTAAATATGAATAGAGACAGAAAAGACACGAGTGAGTAGAGGAGAGAGAAGGGAGAACAGACAGGTATGGAGAGAGAGAAAGAGCGAGGGCTGAAGAGAGGCAGGGGAAAGTGGCATGTGGAGGGTTCGGGTTTGATGGAGATGGAAAAAGAGAAAAAAAAGGAGGCAGTTTCAGAGAGAGTGATTGCACTGTGAGAGGAGGAGGGGTTTAGACAGCAAATAGAACCGACGAGGGGAAAGCAAACTACTCTCTGCAGCTGCAATAAGCCTTTCTTCATCACGCAGCAGTGTTTTTCTGCAACAGTTGGTAGCCTATATTAGTGCTCTGGGTAATAATGGAGCTGAATGAGTCATCTCAAGGCTCAACGTGCGCTCACATGCAATCCCTACCATAGCTATCAGGTGGAATATTTTTGACAGCTTTATTTATCTAGACAGGCTAATTGTTGATTTCCATGCTGCTTTCCAGCAACACTTTTCTTCACTTTAATTCAGTTAGCACATATCCACACCTTTACAACCCAGTACAAATAGCTTCTCACTGGTTTTCACTAAGAAGGACACTAGGCAACTAATCACTGGAACTCTCCGGGGGAAACCGCTTATTTCAAAGCTGTTTGATTACCCTTTTACCGCACATTTTCCATTTCCTCCTTTGATTTCTTTTTTTTTTAAGATGACTATGTACTTGTTATTATCCTTAAAGGTGTAATGTGCAAGATCTGGCCCGAATTTTAGTTTAAAACATAACTAAAAAGCAACAGTTGTGATGTCATGCCAAATACGTAAGTGTATTGTGCTGTAGAGATATCTACAGTCTGCTGTCCAGAGAACAAAAAAGTAGAGCGGGCTTGTCAAGATATCCATGGTCCGTGTGCATTTTGATAATTTGTTTATTGGTTTAAATACAAAATCCTTGCACCCTTGCCTCATCCTCCCCACCACTGGAAGGTTGTTTTGCCGGGAGTAGATCATGTGGCAGCTCAGAGAAATGGACCCCTAGTTAGCAGTTAACTCAAATTCAACCAGTGCAAACCCCGGCGCCTCCATCTCGTCCTCCCCGTGGCCAGGAGACCACCCTGGAAGGAGAGTGGTCGGCACTTGGCAGCTATGGAAGACGCCCCAGTCAGCGGCCACAGCAACTCAAATTCCGCCTGGGAGTCACAGCGGGCCGGTGGAGCGCCGGGTCTAACCTGTTTAACGGCAACAACAGAATGTTTGCTGATCCGGCGGGGAGTTGGGGCAGCCCCCCGGGATTAGACCCCGGTGCTTGGGGTTTGCACTGCTGGCTGAATTAAAGCTAACTGCTAACTAGGGGTCCATCTATCGGAGCTGCTGCACGCTCTACTCCTGGCAAAGTAGCAGCGGGGAGGACAATGTGAGGGTGCAAGTCATTTTCTTGTTTCTGCCACTTCAGATTTAATCCTACAAACAAAGCACACATGGACAATGGATGTTGTTTTATTGCCATGCCCTCAGGGCAGCTCTACTTCATTCTCTGGACTGAAGGCAGACCGTCGCTACAGTGACTCATTATCGCCTCTCGAGGAACACAAGTGGTATTACAATAAAGTACAGGTTGGATCTTACTGGCTGGCAGTAGATATCTCTGCAGCACAATACACTAACGTCTTTGGCATAACGTCAAACTGTTACTTCTTCACATTCTTTTGATAAAGTATTATTTTTAATGTTTTAAACTAAAAATTCTGGCCAGATTTTAGATGTTACACCTTTAAAATATCAGTTTTTTTTTATTTGGCAACAAGTAGTAAAGATCACATTAAAACCACGTGTATTGGCAACCATACACAGCAAACACGGATACTTAAGGCTAATTTGTCAAAAATGCAACAGAAGAAAGACAACAAACTTTGCGCTGAGAGGAATAATCACTTCATGTTGTTTCAATAAGGAAGAGTAAACAGGTACATAGTAATAATGACCTAGTGATCAAATGTTGTCATCAAATGTGAACATTGGCTTTTATCTTCTTATCTTATCTACATCACGGCCAGTGTGTGTATGCATCATTTCCTGTGTAACCCAGGAGTGGTAGTGGTGCGGGGGAAATCGCTTCACATTAAAACATTCTTATCTATGATGTGAATCAACTGACAAAGGCCAAAAAAACAGAACATTTTGTATGTATGTGGTTAACAAAGTTATGTGACGGAACAACAGCACCCAGCATGCCAGTAAAGTTGCAGGCCGTAATAGCAAACGAGCTGAAAGACACTAAAGGGAAATAAAGAGTTGGGTGATAACATCTACTGTGACACAACATGTCACAGTAGGAAAAGCAGACATTAGAAATAATACATTATATACTGTATACATAACTGTTTATAATGTTAATTATTAATAGTAAAATGTGCTTTTCCTACCATGACAAGTCAAAAGGTCTGCTGGCAGGCCTTTTAAGGTGCCATGTCTGTAATAACTCTTCTAAACCTACTCATGACTGACATTTTTAGTTTGTACATGCTGTTGCTACGTATTGTGATATTGTGGGGCAGCATTATTGGTGTTTTTTTTAAATTTACTTTTGCAGATGGCTCAAGGCTCAGAGGTGAAGTTTCTTTGAGTGGGTTTTCCTCCAACAGTCCAATATCTTCAACAGTCTGAGGGCGCTTTCACAATCAAATATTTAGTCAGTTTTAATTTAACTCAGTAGGTTTGTTTGGGCAGTTGTGAACACAGTTATCGTACTCTGGTGCGGACAGAACCAACCGGTCTGAGATGTGGTCTCCGACCAATTCCATGCGAACACTAGTGCGGTTTGATTGCAGTGAGAACATAATCATAATTGCAAGAAGTGAACCAAAACAAAGAGGATTATGGGCTGCCTGTGCAGACATTTGTTGAGATGGACACAGGTAAACGACAGGTTAACATGAGTTGGAGAAGACTGACCTGGGCTTCAGCAGAAGTCCGATGTTTGCTTGACATGTGGGCCAAAGAAAACACACAGAACAAGATAAAGTCCACACAAATAGTGACGTTCATAAAGTCATTCCAGATAACCTGGAGGAGAAGAGATTTGTGCACACAGTCGATAAGTGCAGAGTTAAAGTGAAAAAAACTTCGGCCCTGCTCCTTCGAACACAACCCTCAGGAAATATATATTTTTTTATTTGGTCCACCTTAATTTGTGCACTGTGAAACCGAACCAGACTAAATAGAAAACGAACCAAAAGTATCATTTTCCCTCTGATTCAGACTAGCCAAACGGACTATGGCTCGTGAAAGCACCCTTACTTTGCATATCTATAGTTGCAGTGCTGTAATTCTCTGTTAGTCATTTGATAGACTCCCTCATCCTTAATAAACATACAGTACATGACTACAGATCATCCATACCATAACATTAAAAGCCCACAACAACCCTCACAGCCCACATAAAATAACGCTTACAACACACAAGCATATACCCAGTGCACTTAACATGTAACATTGCATACATAATATTTACAAGTGATCTGTGCATGTGGGAGCATCAGCTATTCATCAGCATGACTGCCTGTGGATCTGATAGGCTCCAGCTTCCCCCATGAAGTTAGAAAATTAATGGATTGGCAATTTCATTAACCAGAAAGCTTACAATTAAAGTGGCAGTAGGCGGTATATTTTTGTCATCATTAGCTAACCACTGCACCACCGTGTAGCCCTGTTTTTGGCCTATCTGGGCAAAAATTCCATAATAACCTTTCAGCATATTGTAATTCAAGTGTTCTGAGAGAAAACTAGACTTCTGCACCTCCTCATGGCTCTGTTTTCAGGCTTTAAAAAAATCTAGCCTGTGAGAGAAGACTTTGACCAATCACAGGTCATTTCAGAGGGAGAGCGTTCCTATTGACCTCGGGTCATGTGACCGGTGCTTGCCGTTCCTTCAAGAGATCTCAACATGGCTACAGCGTCACAAACTTTCTAATTTTACAGCTAAATCGTGCACTACAAGATGATTCTGAAAACATTAAAGGAATTACAGTAATTACATAATATTGATTGATCGTGAGGGAGGCTCTCTTAGAGGGCAGATGGACAGCAGACCTCAGATCAGCTCTGACTGCTTGTTTTCCTCCAGTCTGTGAGATCTTGCAGATGCCATTAGGAGCACCGGAGGACACAGAGGCACATGATTTTTTTCAGGTTACCTGTTTCATGAATTACTGTCAGGATATAGCAACCGTTTTATAAAAATAACTTTTTTGTAATCATATTTGCTCCAATCTCGCCTACTTCATCTCTAACAAGCATGCAGCAACTGTTCAGCTCATCTTTCAATGATTTTTTCTTCTTTATAAATTGTTCAATTAAACCACCAACTAATTAAACGGCAAATTGTCTCACTAACGATCTGTTTTTGCAGGCCAATCTCAGCGCCTCCTGTGAAAACAATGCAACGACACCATGCCGAGAGCGGCCATCATTTTGTGAGGAATGCAAAGAAATTCCCGCAGGTCTTTCATCTTAATCGGCCAGATCCCCCAATCACTCAATCCCACTGTCCTGTGTTGTCGAACTCCTTGATTCCGCCAGCGACAGCTGCAACACTACACACACTTTATCTCTCGCTGTGTATTCTCCTCATCTCCAGAGAGCATCGTTCTGTCACTTCCTTCCTGCAGCCAGCCTTTTTATCTTCTACCGCTCACATCTTTGCCACACACACGCTCCGCTCTCTCTTTCTGCCTCATTTTTTGTCATTGTATCTCTCTCTTTCATCTCTGACCCTTTTCTCTTCATTGGGTCATTGATCTTTATGGCTCTCACCTTGCTCTGTGCTGAGCTCTCTCCTTCTAAACCCCCCTCCATCTCTCTTCTTTTCCCTCGCTTGACCTCGCTTATCTGTTTTTTGCCTCCGCTTCGGGTCCGTTAAAGAATATCAAAAAGTCGTTGTCTCTGTCGTTTCTCTTTCTATCTCTGTCTGGCCTCTGTGTCGTTCCCTTTCTCTCTGTCTATGTCTCTCTCTGCCCTACAGATCATCCAGTTGGGCCGTCTGCCAGGTTATACTAAACCTTTGCCAGCCAGGTGGCACTCATAGATAAAGAACCCACGTGTGCATGTGGATGTGTGCGCGAGTGTGTGTCTGTACTTTTAGGTCTACTTGGTTGTGTTGATGCGTCTCTCTCTCTCTCTCTCTCTCGGTGTGTATGTGTTTGCATATGTGAATGTGGGCTTGTGCGAGTGAGAAGAGAAAACACGGTGAGAAAGAGCTTTGATTCCACTGCATTTCTCTCCTGGAGGCATTTGCCACCTTCTTCCAATCTCTCTGTTTATCAAGCTAAGATGCTCAGCGAGCGGCTGCTGAGGCAACAAGATAACCCCCCCCGCGCAACACGCACACATTCACACTTTTCCCCCATCCTCCCAGCATCCCTCTTCCCAGCACCCCTCTCAACAGCCAAGCCCAATAATAAACAGAAAAAGCACACAAACACACGCAAAAAAAAAAAAAAACACCCATGCCTCTTCACCTACACACCCTCCCTCAGACGCCCGTTGAGCGCTGTGCTATCCTGAGGCGGTGTGGCAGGCGCACATAGAGGCTCAAGATGTGAAAGGGAAGGGGGGAAAAAAAAGGGAGGAGACATAATAACAGACTCTATCACCAGACATCCACCCTCCCTTTGCTTGTCATTCAAACGCCGTCTACCAGAGGACCTAACGTTTTCACTCAGAGAGACTCTCACACTTTCAGCTGCCAAATTGGGTTTGCGCCTCGGTTTGCGAAGTGAAGCAGCTGCCAAATTTTGCAGAGCTGGCTCCCAGTCAAACAGGAAAAAAAAGCATGATGTTTCAAAAAGATGCAGTTTTGACTAATTTAAGGAGGAATGTCTGCAGATCCATTGGAGAAGGATTGTTCCTATATGTGTGTGAAGGCTTGTCAGAATATTGATTGGGACTGCAATGACAATTGCGGCGTCGGTCGCCTGACTAAGACTTTCCCGGAGAAATTGGACATGAAATGGGTCCTAACAATTTTCTGATTAACGAGCAGAGTCTGCGAGCGTGGGCTTGTCAGTTTATGACAGGGGGAAAAAAAAATCACAAAAGTCTAGAAAATTCAGAACTAGCGGGATTTAATCGAGCAGTTGTCTCTAAATCTGTTGATGTGTTTTAGAATTTCATCAACATGCCAATCAGAGTAATAAAAAAGCAGAACAGCATGCAGAGAAGTTAATGATATACTACAGAGAGATATATCTTCAAGACAACAGCAAAACATTATTATTACATTCAGATCAGATTTGACTTGATGCAAATCTAATTTCCTTATTTTGCCTTCTGGCTGGGACTGTATATCCTTCCTGGAAAACCAAACAAACTGTCCGAAGCAGACCGGAGCCACAAGAAAGTTTCTAAAACAGATTTTTAATCTGAGTGCCGGCTTGACACACAGCGACCGGGCTGCTCCTTTTCCTTTATGTGTGTGTGCTTGTGAGCAGTGTTCGTGTGTCTGTTTTCAGCACAAGTATAACAGCTTTTGCCCGTGCTAATAGGTGCGTTCCAATCCAAATGCACTGCACATTTTCCAAAAAGATGACAAGCAAACTTTGATTTAAATCAAGCAAACAAAAAGTTATAATAAATTAATACATAAAAGTCTGCCCTGGCTCAGTTGTCCCGGCCACTCCCAGATCCACCCGGTGCCTCGGCCCTCAGGGCCCAACAAGAGATACTTTTCAAGACCATTGTAGCTATGTTGTTTATTTATTCATTTATTATTTATTTTTTTCTTCCCATTTACCTTTTGTTATTGCTGCCCGCCCAACCCCTTGTGTTTTATTTTGATATTTATTTATTCACTTATTTTTCCATCTCTCTCTTCTATATCCCCCCCACACACACAACTAAACACTAGTGTACTATAATAAGGAAATCTAATCCCTATTTTCTTTCCTCTTTTTTTGTGTTGTCTCAAGTCATTGTTGCCATTCCTTTGTCTGGTTAGTGTGAATCTAGCTCACCAGTTTGTCCTTTGCTATATCAGATGTTGTATGTTTTTTTGTTGCTCACCTGTATTGCACTTTAACTTAAAAAGTAATTGAAAAACAAAACAAAACTTTGATTAGTGCAAGACACATAGTCTCATCATACTCTATAAAAGGTGTGTGGACACCTCTGTTCACACAACAGGAATAATAATAACATATTTTATTTATAGAGTGCTTCTCAAGATACTCAAAGGGTCTTTGAATGACAAAATTCAATAAGTAAAAAAGAGCCAGAGCAGCGCAGAATATAAAATGAGTGAAGAGAAGGGGTTTGAATTTAATGTGTTGAGGGACAGGGAGGCAGTGGAGGTTTTTTAGGACAGTGATGTGGTCACTTTTTTAAAGTTTTCGCTAGACCTCTCTGTTTCGGTTAAGGAAATCTTAATGCTACAGCATACAATGATATTATGAAAAATAGTTTGCATCCAACTTTGTAGCAACAGTTTGTGGCAATGCCCTGTGCACTGTCTCCTACAAAATTACATTCCAATACAACTAAAAAGCATTCTTAATTACGTTTCGAGGGAATTTTAAACATGTGGTTACCTTTGTAAATTGAAACCAAAAAAATAAATTGCAACAAAACTACTTAAACCTGCAGTAGGCAGTATATTTTTGGCGTTATTGGGAAGAAATTCCATAATAAACTAGACTTCTGCACCTCACCATGGCTGTGTTTTCAGGCTTCAAAAAATCTAGCGTCCCGTGACGGGAGATTTTGGCCAATCACAGTTCATTTCAGAGAGAGCGTTCCTATTGGCTGTGCTCCAGCTGGTGGGTGGTGCTTGGTATTTCTTCAACTGTTCTCAACATGGCTGCCAGGTCACAAACTTTCTAATTTTACTGCTAAACAGTACACTACAAGATGATTCTGAAAACATTTGAGGCGGAAATAGGCATTACAGTAACAGAATATTGATTCATATTTGATCAGCGCTGCCTAATTTCACCACTTGATCAGACTTGGTGAGTGATTGACAGCTGGCTCTCATAGACGGCAGCTGGACGGCAGACTCCAGATTGGCTCTGATTGGTTGTTTTCCTCCAGTCTGTGAAATCTTGCAGATGCCGTTAGGAGCACAGGAGGACACAGAGGAACATGCTTTTTTTCCCCTCAGATTATTAGTCTCATGCACTCAGGATATAGCGACCATTTTATAAAAAATAACCTTTTTTAATCATATTTGCTCCGTTTCTATCCACTGCAGCTTTAAACAGTTACACAGGAAAAGTTGAGAGATTGATAATCAATGTTGGAAATACTAGTCTGAGGCTGAGCTGTGGTTGTCTGGGTAACTTTTCTAAGTAATACCTGGAACATCACTTTTGCCAGCAATAGCAAACAAAAAAAAAATACATTTCTTTTTTTACTATGTAGTGTTCTATTTTTTTTGTTTTTAAAGATATGTCAATCAAATCCTGTATTTTAAACACAGATTGTGCCTTTAAGGAAACTCATTCCAAAGATTCTTTATGTGGAAAACGCACACACCGCTGCACACACTCAAACACAGATGCACACACACACAGGTACTGTATATGACAGGTACACTGACACCATAGGCGCAATCTGTGCCTGTGTGCACATGCAAGTCAAAGTCAGCGTGCTGATGTTCTCCCTCGCTCTATCCCACAAGCAAGTAGAGTTCAACAATAGCACATCTTCGTCTTGCCATTGCTTCAAATTTGACAGGTTTTTTTTAGCCACAAACAGCCAAAAGAGGAGCTCCCTGACTGACTTTAGGACTGAACACAGACTGTGTGTGTGTGTGTGTGTGTGTGTGTGTATGAAGTGTGTCTATGTACTAGTTTGTTATCCCTGTGTGTGACAGCTCAGACTGACTTCCAGACTCACCAGGAACTAAAGGGTTTTCTCTTTCTGTATGTATATAAATCAGGAAAAACAATTCAAAATATGTAGACAATCCATTAATACCACCTGTAGGCCAACGGCAAATCGGTTTGTAATCTTGCCACCTCTAAATTTAGTTTTGTTTTTTGTAAAGCATGATCTGGATTCATTATTTTTTTTCTATGGAGCGACCTGGGGCGAGTTTTTCTCTTGATATAAGAAAACCTGAGAATAGAAACACTGAGTGGGGAATTTGATTGGCACCACTCTACCCATACCACTTGTTCTGGGAAATTCGGAAGGCCATGTTGGTTCAATCAGGAACAAAACATTGTGTCACCATAGACAAAAATATTTATTTGTATTTTTTATTATCTAAACCTAACTGCAGAGGTTTGCGTGGCGTACAAATGACACGCGGAATGTTTGTGTAATGTCGTGGTATTTATACACTTTCCCGTGTTTTGACTTTCGTCAGTGAATGCATTTTGCATTGATTATTTAACCTGGAGACTTTTCTATCAATGAGTTATAAGGGCTCCGATAGCCAGCCATTTAACATTGACTGTACAAAAAATATATCTCACTGTGGCCTTCTTGGCTAATTATAGGATACGTGAAACTGTAGGACATTGCACTTATTTGAGGGGCCACATAAGTGGCAAGTAAAGGCGAGATAATATGACTTTTTCCACAAAAAAAACAACATTTTGACATGTTGCAGAAGGACAAGCACCGGTGTGAATAATACAATTAATGATGACTTAATTCCACTCAGTTTCAGGGTCCTGGTATTGTGCATGCTGTCTCACGGTCATGGCTCACTGGGACACTCGAATCATTAATGTTATTACACTTGCTGCTTTTCCTACTATGACCCGTCAAAATTTTGTTGAACAGTTTCCTGTGAAAAAAAAGAGCTGAACTGAATGACACATTTTACTTGGGGGATACAAACAAAGTAAATAACCAATGCAAGAAAAATATGATAAAGACTAGACTGGTCTGTGGTCAAAAGATTACTGTAGCTGTAAAGTGTATTCGTGCACTTAAACAGTGAATGTTTGTGCTAATGCAGATATTGACATATGTAGACAAGAGGCAATCATCAGTAGCTCTTACTCAATACCCATTTACTCATGGTTCTGTTTAATTTGTCTTTTACATCTGCAGTTGTATCCATTTTATAGAACAAAACAATTCTGTTTCATTGGAATAAACTGGAAATGTGGAAAGCATCCCAATAATCAGTTGTCTGTGGCTTCCAACCAGGACTCCAAAAATGTGTTCTGTAAAGTGCCATTCAACTGGACATTTTTTCAGTATTAAGAAAAAACATCTTGTGCAAGCTCCTATAAATGCTGATGTGTATGTGTGTGCACAGCAGTTAATGTGAGCCGACAGGCTAAAAACAAACTATATGAATAAAACATGGAAGATAGTCTTTTCATCTTCGCTCTGCTTTTCTAATGCTCATTACCTTGGCTGCAGTCTCTTTCTGTGTCTGTTTTTGCCTCTGCCTCTTTCTCTCTCCATTACTTCCCCTATATCTCTTTGTTGCTCCCTCTGTTTCTGCTCCTAACTTCTCTTCAGTCACACTAGGCCCAAGGGCACAACCTTGAAACCTTGGCAAACTGTAGCACCTTCATTAGAAAGTTTTTTACAGTCAAAGAATATGACTTTAAAACTGGTTATTAGTTATGCATTGTTCCTCAATCTGTTTAATCTTTTATTTATTTAAAAAAAATGACAGTTTAATGGGTATTTTTGAGCATGAAAACATTTTTTATATCCTCAGAGTGAAAAATAAACCGATTAAATTATGACAAATTTAAGTTTTCACTCTTGTTTTTCCCTTTTGCTTTCATGATCAGATAAATAAATAAACTAGAAGGCACTCAAGAGAGCACAAAACAATGCCAGGGCTGCACAATTCTCTAAATTTGTTATTTTGTTTAATTATAGTATTATAAAAATGTTTAGTTTTATGATTTATTTTATTCAATAAAAATACTCATATGAGATTACTGAAATCCTGTAAACATCAGGGCTTTTGCAAGGATGAATTATGCAAATTATCAAGTGACTGAAGAGGTATGGCCATTGTCAGAGTTTTTCAACATTGATACGGTATGTGCAGGCATAGGATATCATGAAGCATTCAAATAACCAGAGGTGGAATATTGTACTCAAATAAAGTATTGTTACTTTAAAGAAATTGTTCTCAAGTATAAGTAAAAAGTAGTTGTGTAAAAATGTACTACTGAGTATACATTACTATAATACATTTTTAAAAGGAAAAAGGGAATTTACAATTCTACAATTCCAATTAGCAGATGCTTTTGTGCAAAGCAATGTACATCTTAGAAAACATACAACACAAGGATCTAGATAGTAGGGGAACAACGTGCCAAAAACAGCTTTAAGTCCGATCGGAAACAGGTGCCAACAGGCAGTGCACAGAGGCAATGCACAGGGTGTATAGAAGCAGATTTTTATTTTGTCATCACCGTCATCATTAACAACAACGTCATCATCATGAATATGAGAATATGATAAATTCCATTTCTTGCTTTACTCAGCCTCAATATTAAGCTACTTATAGAACCAACAGCAGAATAAAACATCACCAAGGCCGACAACACAGAGGTGTATCCACATTATAATTTCAGCAGGGGCTACAGCCACAACCTTGACAGCAAAGGGGAGACCGCACAATCTTTATACACCATATAGTGCACAGCAGTGCTAGATAATGCAGTGGTAGACCTCATCTGGAGAGTGACATCAAATAGTGTGTTGTTGTACTCACCTGTCTGAATGTCACTCTGCGAGTCTTGTACTCCGTGGAGTCTTCCTCAATTTGTTCCAGGTTCAGCTTCTCTGCATGTTCATTCTGAAAGCATAACATGACCAGTCCACTCAGCCTCTCTGTCCCACTACGCTCATTGTGCTCCTCAAGGTTTTAAAACACAACAAGTTTTCAGGCCTCACACTGAAGGTAAAAGTTCTTCAGTGAAAGCAGAAGCTTCTGCTGGGGGATCCACCAGGGGCATTTGAGCATGTAAGCCTGACTCAGCATGCACCTGGGTCACGTGAACATCATGGGTTTGTTTGATTTGGGTCACTTAGCATGCAAGCCAGGTGGTGCATTAAATGAGTGATTAACTAAGGTAGATGCAATCTTTTTTTAACTTTGCGGTACAATAATGATAACCATAACCCATAATGACATGATCCTTAATTTGATTGCATTGTTGTGCCTTTTATGTACTGTTCATTAACTGGCCTGGATACGACCGCTGTTCAGCACCCCTTGCACTGCCTGACACTCGGCCAGTGGACGTAAACATTTAGAACCTGCATCTCTTCTGTAGTGTCAGCTGAGTGTAGAGAGTCTCTCTGCCCTCCTGCGGCCGCAGACACACCAGCAGCTTCTTCTCTGCAGCAGCTGCTGATTTATCTCCTTTCTTTTGTTCTTGCAGTTTATCATGACTTTTTCATGTGGCTTTTGTTTTTACTCTGTAACAGAAGCAACTTGAAATGTAGTTAAGTGCAATACAAAGTACTTAAAGGAAGAATGTGTAGTATCTGGCGGTATCTAGCGGTGAGGTGAGGAGATTACAACCAACGCAAGCCTCTTCCGTGTGCCAAGTGTGTTGGAGAGCTACGGTGGCCGACACAAAAACACAAATGGCCCCCTCTAAGTTGTTGTAGGAGTAGTGTAGGTCATTTGGAGCAGAGCCAGTGCGTAGAGTGTGTTCGTGGGAAGTGAGTGGTGAAGCAAGAGAGAGAGCGGCGGCAACGGGAGTAAGTGACATTATTGACCCCGGCCCAAGCAGGAAAAGTTAACAGAGTTTGGTTTGTCCGTTCTAGCTACTGTTGAAACATGGTGTTGCAACATGGCAGACGCCATGGTGAGGACTCGCTTCCTATGTAGATATAAACGGCTCATTCTAAGCTATCAAAAACACAACAATTCTTATTTTCAGGTGATTATACACTAAAGAAAATATACTTATTAATATGATATTCCATTTCTGCCAATATATTTTCCTAATTGTTACACACTGGTACTTGAAGTAAAAGTGAAATGACCAGAAAAGTACAAAAGTGTACATAAAAAGCAACTATGTTACGGTAACTGAAGTAAATGTAATTTGTTACTTCTACCAATGCAAATAACTTTGTGGATGTGCAAATATGTTGAGTACAATGAATAAGTTATAGGTGAAGACTGGGTGAATCCTGTAGAAGTGGTGAAAAAGTCTTTAGCAAAAAACAAATCTGTGTAGGCAAGAATGGCCTGTGTGTGTGTTGGACAGAAGATTGTTTTGGAGTCCTTTATAAATGGCATAATGGAAGTGCTATCTACAACAAAAACTGATCAATCATCCTTTGGCCCGAAACTAACTTTCCACCAGATTTGATCATCGATTCTTGGTATACAAGTCAGAATATACAGTAAAATGGCAGAGAAAATAAACTCCTTGAGCGAGGCAATAATTTTAGTTTTAGTTAGAGGCACTTGTCAAAGAACTGATCATTTATAGCAAATAGTTTTACAGTTAGATTTAATGGAAAAAGCTCTGCTCTCAAAGGGAGCTCTCAAATATTCCGAGCAGCAACAAGGATTCTCCTGAGAGAGCTATTCCCACTTAAATTCTCACATACATGAACATTTAATTAACAGTACCAAACACATTGCATACAAGGAGGAGGTTGGGATGGTGGAAGGAGCTGCAGCAGCAAACAGCATTTACACAAGCGTACAGTATATCTGCAGACCAATGTCAGGTTATAATGGCCACTCTGTACACCTCCATTATAGACAATTCTAGAAAACTGATGGCGGCAAGCTGTAAATGAGCCCATGATGGTGAAGCATGAATGAAACAGCTGATGCCAATCAGTTAATACAAGCGTGACTTCAGTGCTCTTTCTGAACTATAGCTACTGTATGCTTCATTTCCATTAGGATTATATTCGGTATGAATCGAAGAAAGATTTAAATAACCATGCGTAAGGTTTTGAGGTGATGGACCCTTACAACCAGGATGAAAGCCAGCAGGAATGAGGTGTACAGTGAGCGTGGACGGAGCAGCAACGGACCAACCGGGATTTTTCCACAGCCCAGGTTTTTACTTGTGACTATAAACAATTTACAAAAATCACAAAACTCACCAATGGTTAGCAGGCAGATGGACCCCAAAAACTTGGTAACACTGGTAGCAGATTCCAGGATTACGGCAACACTCAACCTGACCCCCATCTCACACACACCACACTGCTTTTCCCACCTGGCAGATATACCTGTGGTCTATAACAACAATGAAGGGCACATACCCACTCCCACAACATATTTAACTTAATATATGTACAATATAACCTTAATATTTACATATACAAATCCCTATTACACAATGCAGATTAAATAATATGCATGATAAATGGAAGAAATATCAATTGAAAGCCAATTTAACAAACAAAGCCCTCTACTCAACTCCCCTCTCTCTTCCCTGGCACTTGGTTCAGCCCAACAAGCTAATTGAAATCAGCCGGAGACCTGTGGCTGAAGTTTCAGGTGTGCTCCCTGAAACCACTCCCCCCGGAAGTAGGCCTCAAAGAGAGGAGTTCCCCAAAATAAAAGCACAACATAATAACCTCAACTTCCTGTGTTAGTCCATTTGGTTGAACTTAACAGTCACTTGGCATGTGTGTGTCGTTTTCCATCTTAGTGAGGGGGGTGGTTTCCAGCTCCCTCACACCATGACATTTAACAAACTTGTCCTTACATCTATTCACCCAACCACATCACAGTCAAAAGAGCAAGTGGAGCATTTCAAACATCCTACCAACTTCCACTAGTTCCTCCTGGGGATTCCCAAACACTCGCATGCCAACTTGAAGATAGCAGTGGCTCGAGCATGTGATGGGTGATAAGTCTTTTTCCAATGGTCGTGCCCGTGACACCAAGGGAAGGCAACCAGGGTCAAGGCAAGTCCAGAGCATCAACCGTAAGTTTCTACCACTGCTGATCTCCTCACTCCATGACAGACATGGTCAGGGTCATGGTAGCATCAGAACAAGGTGAGCAGCACAAACATCCCAACAACTTCCTCTAGTTCCTCCTAGGCTGGGAGAGAAATATAAGTTTCCAT
Organism: Sebastes umbrosus; assembly: GCF_015220745.1. Taxonomy (NCBI): domain Eukaryota; kingdom Metazoa; phylum Chordata; class Actinopteri; order Perciformes; family Sebastidae; genus Sebastes; species Sebastes umbrosus. Next base: position 6,141,396 of record NC_051270.1, read on the forward strand.
GCTCAAGAGTAATTAAAAGAGTTGGTTGTAGAGATTCACCTATCCACCTTTTTCTCTCCCGATACCCATTCCAATAACTCAACTCAGGGTATATCAGCCAATACAGAGTACCAAACATTACTGCTTTCTGTTTCTCAAATTTAAAATGTGTAGACCACACTGCAAGGAGCTAATTGGAATCATTTTTATGGAAGGTGACATGTGGCCAGGGATTGTTGAGGGACTAAAACTGAGTCAGCAGCCTGCTGCGACTGAATTAATGAAATTAATACTGTATCAAAAGCACCAAACATTATAATACCATTCACAAAGAAACTTTATTTGTGGATTAGTCAGGTCATTACCAATATCCAATCCACTTAATCAAGTTAGTTTCATCACCAAAAGCGTTCCAGCGCATCAGATCAGTGAATCCCCAGTTGGTTGAAACTACGGCTGTCAAAGTTAACGCGATAATAACGCACCACTAATTTCTTTAATGCATTAATGCAACTTGCAATCTTTAGGCCTCAGTTATGAAGCCAGAGTAAAGATACTCTAGATTCATATGAAACTAGAAAACCTAATGAATCCATTGGTACAAACTATGTCATACTAGCTTGTCGTGAAGGAGGCTAAATAACGCTCCAAACTTAAAATATGACGAGGAAAAATTGGCATGGCCATTTTCAAAGGGGTCCCTTGACCTCTGCCATCAAGATATGTGAATGTAAATGGGTTCTATGGGTACCTAGGAGTCTCCCCTTTACAAACATGCCAACTTTATGATAATCATGTGGCGTTTGGGGCAAGTCATAGTCAAGTCAGCACACTGACACAATGACAGCTGTTGTTGCCTTTTGGGCTTGAGTTTGCCATGTTATGTTATGTTATTTGAGCATATTCTTTATGCTAAATGCAGTACCTATGAGGTTTTCTGAACAATATTTGTCATTGTTTTGTGTTGTAAATTATTTCCAATAATAAATATATACCTACATTTGTATAAAGCAAGCATATTTGCCTCCTCCTATGTTGATGAGTATTAAATAATTGACAAATTTCTGTTTTGGTGTATTTTGACACGATAAAATATTAATCATGATAAACTAGACAATCATGCGATTAGTCGATTGACAGCCCTAGTTGAAACTGATTTTTTCATGGTTTTGAAACTAAATCACTGTTTAAGTATTGCATATTTGCTGTCGCAGTCAGTATCAGCCTGTAGAAACCCTTGTTGGTCAAATGTTGGTTGATTTGCATCGGCTATTATATTATGTGTGCCGTCATGTCACACCAATCTGCCAAAAAGAAAAAAAGAGAACATGTTCATTCCCTCAAACAAATCTGTTTTCTCTGAAGTCTAAACCCCCTTTATGTTCTCTGCCATTGTTGTTCCATCATGTGTAACAACATCTGCTGGTATCATACTCCCCATGAAGTGCTGTTGGTTAATGCATCAAAGTCAGGATTTTGTGCTCTGGGTTTCAAGTCCTGGTTTGAACCTGAAGCAGATTTCGTCAGCTCTGAAGTCACAGGAACTCGATGGGAGATAATACTGGGATGCCAGATGAAGACTTACAACTGAGAAATGTATTTCGTAAGCTTGTCCTTAACCATTGCAGTACGTTTCCTCATATTGTGTTGCCTGCCTCTGCTTTTCCTCTGCTCTTTTCCTGTATTAAAGGGCAAAGTTTACAATGTGAGAAGCTTAGAAAAAGCATTATCATACAGTCATACATAAAGATAGCAGCGTGCATCAGGACAGCTCCTTAAAAGTCTTAATGCATTGCACCCTCAAGCTCTTATCTGCAGGGAACCTCTGAGAAAGCCTCATCTGTGCTAAGTAGTAGCAGTATACCTTTATAGAATATATTTTTTTTACGTTGGTAGCTGTGTGTGTTTGTGGGTGAGGGAGAGAGAGATAAATAATTTAGTTGAATCAATGCTCGTTGGGATAGAGGCAGCAGGTTTTAGGGCATCGAGGGCAGGGGTTAGAAAACTCACATATATCAAAGATGTGACCACAGAATGTGCTTTCTCTATGTTCGTTGATAACCTGTTTTCAATACCCGCAGATTAAAAAGTGCAACCTCTCCCTATATGTATTTTACCCACAAACACACACACATAAGCATATAAAGCACTTGACTTTTTGGACTGAGAAAATTGTTGTGTTGTCTTACGTATGCTTGGAGATTTGTGTGTGAGAGAGGACAATGAGTTCACGGACACACATACACACACACAGATATACCAGTGATTTAAAGAGCAAAGGGTTAATCCAGATTTGATTGCATCCTCAGCCTCGCATTCCTTTTCCACAGCAGGATTTGTACACCTTTTGTTCATCCCTTGCTGGATTCGCCTTTATACGAGACAATGAGGAACTCTAATCTGTTGAACATTCTTTAACCTTTTTCATCACACACACATATACGTACTATATGGTTATCCACTCACACAACACACAGCTAAAGGCAGAAACATGCTTCTCCATTCACAATTGGCATTTTCTTGTAAATTTGTATGGATTTTGGTTTTAACATTAACATGTCTAATTCATTTCGAGTGTTGCGTTTCACTCGAAATCAGTTTGTTTGAAATGCAGGGTCAAACAATGCAATGTCAAGATTTCCACTTTCCTGTGCCTCTGCGGCCTACGCGCATACCTGCAAAATCCTTCTCTACATTGATCCACAAAGACGTTTACATGTAGACATGTAAAGAGTAAACTTGAAACTCCAACACTGGGACAAAACTCATGAGAGGGAAACACTACACACAGGAGCGATGACGAACTGACAATGAAACAGGAGAAACACAAAGACTAAATACACCAGCAGATCAGGATGATGAGATACAGGTGGAACAGATCAGGAAGGGGAAGACAATCACAAAGGCAGGAAGTAAAACCAGACAAGACACAAGAGGCGTGAACTTATCAAAATAAAACAGGAAACACTATAGAATGAATGAGACAAGGAATATAACAACAAATAAAAACAAACTAGAAACCAAACGTGAAGTCATGGTCGAAATAAATACGTCTACCCTTCTATAGCACTTCTTTGTTATTCCATGCTAATTTGAGCACTCGTTTCTTTGAGTCAAAGTTGAAGAAAGTCACACTAATAGGTCGTCTGGAGTTTGTTTGTTACTTATGTATGCTGTGTGCTCTTATAATACTGAGCTCATCTGGCACTTCCAGAGTTTCAGCAATTAGCTTTTGGATGAAGACTGTCATGTTACTGCTTTCCCTTTTTGTCCAGTTTGTTGCATAATTATCTTAATGTCCCGTTCCGTACTGTGTTCAAAGTCTTTAAGTTCACGTCTGAGTTCTTTGATTTCTTTAGTAAACTTGTACTTCAAGTCCGCAAACAATAGCTGCATCTTGCTTTTCTTCACCATGTTGGACTCCCATCTTTGTGCTTTGTTCTTTCTTTTTTGGTTTTGGTATGTCACACTTGGTTGTTATTTTTCTTGAATGTAGATTTGTTCCTTGTTTTTCAATGTTTTTTTTTTTTTTATTATTGTAGCTCTCTCATGTCAGAGTCAACAGGGTTTACACAAATTACAGCACCAAGGGTGACCAGGCCTTTTCTGTCAGGGTCCCCACTCTGTGGAACAACCTCCCTGAGGAGATCAGACTGGCGAGATCCTTATCCTCTTTTCAATCCCTCTCAAAAACATGTGTTTACAAGTGTGCTTTCACAGGGTTTGTGGCCTGAATTCTACTTTTATCTGTTAAGTAACTTCTTAAAAGCCATTTATATACAAATGCACTCTCTAAACCTTGTATTGTATTGATTATTTTAATTATTTTGTATTGTTTTATTTTACTTTTCCTCATAGGTCCTGTGCTCAATGTTGTATAACTTTTAAACTGTTTTAAATTGCTTTTATCATTGTCTGCCATTTTCTATTTTTGTTTTGTAAAGCATTTTGTAACTTTGTTTTGGATAGTTCCATATAAATAAAGTGTATTAGTATTATTGATATTGTATTGAAATACAAAAACAAATGTTACCATCCCTACCATAATTATGCAAAGCCATGCTGAAGGCTGTGCGTTTTTATGCCATTTTCTGCAACTGTATTTGTTTATTTCTGATCCCTCAATCATTCATGTTATGTGTTATCTTGTGTTATTTGATTATACTGTGAGATGATCTAAAGGTAAATAAGTAGACAGGTAAACAATGGAAGAAAGAAAAAAATAATAATTTGAAATCAAAGAAGATCTTAAAACAAATGTGATGAACAAAATCAAAGACTTTCTGCATAAAAAAAAAAAATGTGTCAAGCCTTTTTTCTCTCTGCAGAAGTTCTGTTTCATTGCTGTCCATGTGTAAGTGGAGAATACAAAGCGAGGATCATTTGAAATAATGAGGCAGTGTAATGTATGGTAAGCCGAGCAGGAGGCTCATTTCAAGAATATTTGAAAAGGGATCAGAGCGAGAGCCATTTCTCAGATGGATAATCGCTCCAAAGAGCATCTGCAGCTGTCCGGGATACGCAGGCCAAACAAACAAGTCGAGAGAAAGTAAAACCGATATTCATGAGCCTGTTGCACATGCAGACACAAACAGAGAGACTGACACCTGTGTTTTAATGACAGAGAAAGAGACAGTAAGAGAGGGGTGCGAGAGAGAGAGCAGCAGCAAAGTGGAGAGAACACACAGAGAAAATGACTTTTTTTTTGCAGACAAATTAAAAGTAAGTCTTATCTTCATTTTCAGCGTTGTTACTTGACTCACTCACTGGCTGGAGACTCGAAACCCCATTTCAATTAAGAGGGACATGTTTGTACTTTAATTCATTATTTCCTTTGTTTGTTCTGTCCTTAGATTATTCTATTTCTGTTTTATTATATAACAGTGGTGATGTAATGAATGGAAAAGATGGGGTCGCTGTTTTCTTCCTTCCTTCTTTCTACGAACAAACTCTATGAGACAGACAGAAGGCCAGGCTTTTTTTTTGGTCAAGACAGATGCATGTAAAGTGTTGGCCAAGAGGCATTATGCTCTCGTGTGGATGTGTTTATTGGAAAACAATTCAGTGTGTTTCAGTATCAGTTGCTCTACAGGGCAATGTCACATCATGGCTGCTCTTTGAATGATAACAGATTCATGTTGGCATGTTATCTCAGTGGCACTGGAGACTGACACTGAGTCCAGACATCCTGACCGTGATGCCAGCGTACATGTCTCGGTTTCTGTAAGGATCAGTGAGGCTCAGAGACAAGGGGAAAGACGTGGAAGAGTTGGATAGGGTCAAGGGATAAAGGCTGGTGTGAATGTGTGTTTTTGCAACAAAAAGGCGTATGAATGACACGATAATGCACAAGACGTTTAACGTGCAATAAGTACGACTTTCTTGATTTCTGCGTGTCATTGTTATGTATCCTTTGCTGACTGCAATGTAAACGCATCCACGTATAAATGCTACGGTAAAAGTTAGCGATGTAGTATAAAAAGCAAGAATGACCTCTTATGGTCGGCGGTTGGAGAGGTGGATGGTCCAACAAACACTGGACTTTTAACCAGGAGACCCGTGTTGACCGGTGTTTTGTTTTTGTAGGTTACGTTAGTGATGTTTGTCACGTGACGTTTGTGACTTGTGTTACTTTTGGACGGACCAATGATGGCGTGTCAATATACGCTCGTTACATGCATAATGTCCTTTCAAAATAAACTTTACAGGAAGTTAGGTTTAGGCAACACAACCACTTAATTAGGGTTAGGACAGGGTCGTGGTTGACGTTAACTTCACTGACTAGTGACTCACGTGATTGATGATACCGATGAGTCACAGGACTCACAGGACTGACGATACTAACGAGTCATGTGACTAACGACTGACTTGACAAAATAAGTAAACGTTACTTTTAGTTTCACACGGGACATGAACTCCTGTCACGTCGTTGAAAGTCATGTGTTTATTTACCACCTCTCCTGCCCACCCTTAGCGGACTCTCACGCTATTAAGACTAGGTCAATTGCGACCGACTGGTTGGTTTACATTGCAGTTAGTTGAAAGCCCGGTTCGTCACATACTGTTGCTAAAGGGTACATCTCTGCATGGGTTTCCGATGCCGAGGGGCACTGACCAAATGATGGTATCTGATGAGTTGGGAGCTAGAATAGGTTGTTTTTAATGATGTTTGTGACGTGTTTTCTGTAGTTGTTTCCGTACGTGTTTTACTTAGTTTACATACTCATTTTAAGCCAAACCATGGCGTTTTCCCTTACCCTAACTAAGTGGTTTCTTGTCTGAATCTAAGTTAGTGGTTTTCTTGCCTAACTGTGGATGTTTCCGTGGCGAACAAATGACACACGAAAAGCGGCGTATAAATTACATGCAAAAAGGCTAAAATGTGTACTCCAGACACGCGGAATTTCGGTGCAATGTCGTGGTATTTATACTCCTTCCTGTGGGACCAGGTTGGTGTGTGTGTGTGTGTGTGTCAAGGGTCTTCCAGTATGTCCAGAAAGTGCGGACGTTGGTACAATGGAGGATTTGCACAGAGGCACACACCAGTCCAGTTATTACATATTTCAGAATCGTAACAGTTGAATTTCTCTGAAAAGACTTCTACTAAACTTGCAGGACTGACAGGGAATGGAATCAGGAACAATCAAACTCTCACAATAACTACTTTTGTGCTGCCTTTAAGCAAACTGCTGAACTCCCCTGACCGCTCCAGTGGAGCTGCTCAGCAGCCAGCGGTAGAAGACTATGATTGTACTAAGCAGCTGTGAGATGTGAAGCTGGGCACTGCCAAAGAAGTTCTTTGTCAGCCTTCTCTACAAAGTTTGAAAAGGACTTTTCTGAACCACGGTGGTGTATACATTCACTTCGGGTTAACTGCAACCCGAGCTGCTTGTGATTAACAGTGAATTGTGGATCGTGCCGTCTAGTTTTACAACAAACTTTCACTCTGCATTGCTTTTGTTGAAAAACTATCCTTTGGTACATCAGCTGTAACTAAAATTAAATATTATTTTCTGTATTGGTAATAGGCTAAAAGTGATGGTGTACCTTAATCACACATTTGCTTTGACATATGGTGACTTTTTGAGTATGGCTATGTCAGAATAAAATGACATATCTTACATGTTTCCCTATCATCATACTAAGACCGACTAGCTCTACACTGCAAGGTAGAGTTGCTAAGTCAAAAACACATTGTTTAATGAGTTCAAGACTTTAAAGAATTTAAGAGTTAACTCTGCTATAATTATCTTTGTAAACTGCCATGTGAGAAAAGAAAGTTTGACAGGTGTAGCATAATGGGGTATGCAGGGAAATTAATAAGTGTGACAGATATATATGTAGATTGATTACCTTAATAGATGTGAAACCTGGTACTGCAGTAATGTTTACTGGAAATGTCTACTGAAACATGACGATTATTAGGCATTATATGAATTCCATATCTGTGAAATCGTCTGTCAGTACTAATAGAGTTTGTACATAAAAAGTATTTCATATCCAACTTTCTTGTAAACAAAGCATTGTCATTTATGAAAATGTACTCTTTTAAAAACACAATAATCATCCTACTTTTATTCTGAGTCTTGCTTCAATTGCTTCAATTATCTGCCCCTGTTTGTATTTTCTTTGTGATGTTATCTGTCTCAGTTTGTGCCTGGGAGAAGAGATATTGTATCACAATGGGACCTTTCTGGTTAAATAAAGGATACATACAATACATACATAACCTGCACAACTCTTAATTCATTGTTAATGTTACAGGCTATTTATACTTTTCATATATTCATACTAAAAGAAAAAAAAAATCACTCATACAGTAGTATGAAAGTATTTACATTTTTAGGTGATCTCCATTCCTAGTTCTATATACCGGATTTCTTATGTTCCAAAATGATCATTAGCTAGTAAATTTAAAACCCTTTTGCACATAATTTTCCTCTAATCTAATTGAGGTTGATGAACTTGGCCACACCTCCACATTTTACAGACATCCTCCAAGCCTTTAAATTCAGTTTGTTCTTTATCTTCTGTGCCCTAGCGCCCTCTTTCTATATTCTGTCTCTCTTGGTCCACATGAGCATTATAGTCGCAGTAGATTTCCTAACCCTTCCTCACTCAGCATATCACCAAAACTGTGTCCACACCTAATTCATCATCATGTTTAGACCTTTGTTTGAGCACTGTTTCACAATGTCCCAATCTCATGTGCTCATAATAGATGTACAGCACTAGGAGAAAAAAGATAATCTGTGCTGTTTAATTTACTCTGTGCAGATTAATACTATCTGTGTAATTCTACTGCATGTGCTAAAAACAGTGTTACAGACAGAAGCACAGTGAGGGGTATTAATCTGAGTTTTAGTGTGTTTAATGGACTCTATAGGCCTTTACAAATGTACTAAAATGTTCTAAAAATACCAAAAAATAAGTACTCACAAGCCAGTCAGAATATGCAAATATGTTTTCAGCCGTTATAAGGCCATGGAAACTGTTATAGCCATGTTCTCCCTTGTGTTGGGCTCCATATGCCTTAGGGTGACATCATTACTACATTACCTGTGGCAAAACACCTGGAGACATGGAGTCACTATGTTTCTAGACTCCCATCCAGAGAATAATCAGAAAAAAGGTTATTGTTCATTAAAGGGCCAGTGTATAGGATTGTGGCAGCATCTAGTGGTGAGGTGTGCCAAGAGTGTAGGAGAACTACGGTGGCCTAAGGTGTTTGGTTTGTCCGTTCTGGGCTACTGTTGAAACATGATGGTGCAGCATGAAGAGGACCCGCTGCGTATGTAGATATAAACAGCTCATCCTAAGGTCACGAAAACACAACGATTCTTATTTTCAAGTGATTATACACTAAAGAAAATATATGTATATTCCATTTATGCCAATAGAACCCCCTAAATGCTACGCACTGGCCCTTTAACAGAAATGCTTTCTTGTTTTCTTGTTGTAAAGCTTGCATGCATACATGTAGACCAGTGGTTCTCAACCAGGGGTCCACGAGAGAGTTCCAGGGGGTCCCCATAAAAATTGAGAATAGTTTATTTTCACTATTTAATTCACTATAAAAGTGAACCCAACGTGAGTAGGAGTCATAAGATTGACTATTTTGGTCATGGTTTTCACTTCCTCAACTTAACTGATTAGTTGTCAGCTATTGAATTAGTCACCGACTATTTTGATAATCAATTAATCGGTTTGAGTAATTGTTTAAGAAAAAAAGTCTAAATTCTCTGATTCCAGCTTCTTAAATGTGAATATGTTCTGGTTTCTTTACCCCTCTATGACAGTAACTGAATAACTTTGAGTTATGGACAAAACAAGACATTTGAGGACATCATCTTGGGCTTTGGGAAACAACATTTTTGACAATTTTATGAAATTTTATAGACCACACAACATATCAATTAAATGAGAAAATAATCAGCAGATTAAGCAACAAAAATAATTGTTAGTTGCAGCCCTAGTTGACAACTATTGAATTCTGCTCTTAACCATATCTAACAACCAACATCTTTTCAGATGGACGTCCCTGAAGAGAAATCAAATGGGGGTCAGTGACCTAATATTTATCAATTTCGGAGTCCTTGACACAAAAGAGGTTAAGAACCACAGATGTAGACTACATATATTATCTTTTTCTATTAAAACCCAACATAAAAACAGTCGCATATCAATGAAACCGAGTTCTAAACATATTCTTTTAGCTGCACTATACTACGGTTTTAATAACCTCCTCAGATATTTCCCCCAAATATTCTATGCACCGTAGAGCTTGGGAACGTAAGCCTAAAAATGGATCCTTGCACTGTAACAAATAAATCCAAAACAAATGACAGAAAATTCCACTACTTCACAATCCACAGTTCCAAGCCCGTGGCGGTGAAGCCAGCGTTGTTGAAATATCACACTGATATTTGACAAAGTCAGAGACACGGAGACACACCGCTCTGCTCTGCGCTGTATGACTGTCATTAATATTCAGTGGAGAGACTCCTCTCTACCTCTACCTGCCACCCACCCTCTAAAGTAAAAAGCCCTTTATTTCCATAGTAACACACTGAAAAACATCCCAGTGCCCTTTTGGGAAAATGCGGACCCGGCGATGGACCCTTCACACGAACTCTCTCAGGCTCTCCGTTTCAAACACACACACACACACATTCACTTACAAACACACACTGGGGAAACCTGAAGTATTTTTTGTGAGAGTATGTGCTATTTGCCGAGCTTGCATGTGTGTGTTTTAGCGTGCGCGTTTGTGTGCAAGATACCTGCATTATTCATTAATCTCTTTGTTTTTACAGATCCTCCCATCAGACCAGCAGTCTACTTGGATTAAGATAAAACTAAGACAGGCTCGCGCACACATACACACACACACACAAAGACACACACACACACAGCTCAGCAGGTATACGTCTGAATCCCGGTTTCATTAGACAATTCCTAATAGCCGTGGTAAAGGCACAGTAAGTAATTGCCTCCGGTGCGAGCACTGTATGCTTGAGGGAGGCGTGCGTACTGCCGTTCACTTCACTATCAGGTACATACATAGGAAGGTGTTTATTACTGATAAAACATAAGCGTTTCAAGTCACAATGGTGAAACCTCGTACGCAGTTCCCTCCTGTGCGCTGCAGGTTAATTATGAAGTTTGGAGCTACTTTAATTTGGAGCTTCACACTAACACAAGATGTGTGTGACAACAACTTTTTATGCAAGTCAGGTATAATATCAGTTAGTCGCAGTACGGGCCATCCAAAGCAGACGCAAGACATTAACAGTAAATTAGGTTAGCAATTAATCTCGCATGCTTCTATCCATCACTGTGCATTAGTGCATATACCTGCATGGGCCTCGCTGGAAATAAATTAGCTTTATAATACTCAAGGGGTTGATGTCAGAAGGAACAAGTGGGATAGTAGTCCTGGACCTTAAACCTACAGGGTCCAAGCAGAGTGCGTCATCAATCATGGAACAATTGTATCTATAAGTCATAAGTAGAGCCCAAACATTTCGCTATGTCTCCTGGGAAACGAATACATCAGTGACAGATGGTTCACTTCCACCTCTTGTGTGTGCTGTGGTAAACACACCAAACTCCATGACTGAGTGTTGCAGCCAATGTGTCCTGAGAGGCAGTTCCAAATGGTCAAAATGTGCTGGCTTAAAAATGATATATATATAGATATATATATATATCTATATATATATCTATATTTATATTAAGGGCTGTCAAAGATAACAAAATAATATTGCGTTAATGTAAATTAATTTTAACGCCACTAATTTCTTTAACACGTTAATGCACGCGATCTTTCGGAGATTGTAGCGGGCGTTATAGTGGCTAGAGTGATGATACAGGTATCATATGAAACTAGCAAACTAGGAATCAATTGGTACCAACCATGTCATATAGCTTGTCAGGAAGGAGGCTAAATAACGCTCCAAATTTGCGCTGAATTTTGGCGAGGAGTAACTGTCATGGCCATTTTCAAAGGGATTCCTTGACCTCTGACCTCAAATTATGTGAATGAAAATGGGTTCTATGGGTACCCACGAGTCTCCCCTTTACAGACATGCCCACTTTATGATAATCACATGCAGTTTGGGGCAAGTCATAGTCAAGTCAGCACACTGACACACTGACAGCTGTTGTTGCCTGTGTGTCAGTAATACATATATACATAAATTTGCATAAAGCAAGCATATTTGCCCACTCCCATGTTGATAAGAGGATTAAATACTTGACAAATCTCCCTTTAAGGTACATTTTGAACAGATAAACAGTGTACCATTAATTTGTGATTAACTATGGACAATCATGCGATTAACCGCGATTAAATATTTTGATCGATTGACAGCCCAAATATGATAAGACTAATACACATATATATATATATATATATGTGTGTGTGTGTGTGTGTGTGTGCATGTGTGTATCGATCAATCAGTCAAGGGAAAAGACCCCCAATGTCTCCCTAGAAATAAAGTCAGTTGTATCCTCAGTCTTGGCTCCACCAAGGTTCCACTGCTGTGCCTGCTTTTGGAGTTCTTTGCTCCAAAAACTGACAAGATGTCAGATAGCACTACGCTCAAAATACCAGTTTCAAAACATCCTTGAAAAACATGAAACATGAGATTTTTTCTGCCAAATAAACAGGAATTAAGCGATTCCTCTCATTAGTCAGTTATTTGCACGACGCTTTTTTATCATCCTTCAGTTGCATCGCACACTGCGTTGACAATTCAGTTTCAGCACACTGGTTTTATTTTCCCCTGGATGATCAAAACATTTCTCATCTTGTGTTATTATCGTCTTTTAAGCAATGTGACTTCTTAATTCACAGGATGGTGCTGCATTATCCCACACCATTGTATTCCGGTAGCATGTGCTTCAAACAGCTCCGTCTGTTAATTAATTATAGAGTGTCGACAGGAGCTCTGTGTGGAGGTGCAATAATTACAGAAAGGGTGAAACCAGTGAATGAATAGAGAGCGGCTAGAGAGTGAATTGCCTCATTTACATGTAAAACCTGCATAACCTTAACCTGAGTTGAAGCTGTGTATCTGTATAATATTACACTGTTAATACAAAAAATAAGCAGGTTACACTAAGGTGATATCCTGTGTATTTTTTCTGGGGAAATAGATGTTTTAGAGACCTGGGAGTGCTTTACAATCTACAACCGAAAAGTGCAATATTACTGGTGTTTGGACAAAATGTCAACTTTTAAGAAGTTCAAACAAGCTGTGTTTTTTAAGCTTGTGCATGTTTTTGACATACACCAGTGGGTTTTGATAAAGTTTTATGAGCCTTTAGATGAGCATGTGAAAATGTGAAAGTGATCAAATTTGGAGATACAAGGTTTTTACTGGACAGTGATGTTTTATTCTTTTTTTATATATATATTTAAAGGCCTTGATACATGTAGGAGCACTCCAGGACAAACTGCCTTTGAATGAAACATAACATTTAATGAAAACATAATTAAAACAATTAAATTGATCAACAAAGCCGGACCATTTGACCAGTTTCAGTACATTCTTAAAATTGCAACAAACGGGTCTATTTGTGTGTGTGTGTGTGTGTGTGTGTGTGTGTGTGTGCAAAAACATTTCCTTGGCAATACATTGTTCACCTGCAGAAAATCTTGGCTAGGGTCCTGCACATAATCCAGTGTGGTAGCTTATGCATTTAAAAACTACTTCAGGTAAAATTGAAATGCCACATGCCTAACCACATGGGAAATCTAATACTAGATGCAGAATCTGAGTGAAGTCCAAATAAATTTTTTATTTGCAGTGGCAAACTACATACACACAAAAAGCCTGATTGATCTGCTTTCCTCGACACAAACTAGTTGTTCATTTTCATGTCTCCACAAGGAATAACAAACCATAGTGTTATTCTCAAATGATCACAAATACCCTCCAGAAGAACATGAAATAGTGTACATGAAAAAGAAGCATATCTCATCATACTACAATATGCCCGTCTTCTCTGCTTAAAAAAAAGTGGGGCTGAATCTCTTCTCAGATTACCCTACAGCCGCCATGTGCCTTGTGCAGCACTTACAGAACAGACTAGACCCACATCATAATCTAATCGGTCTAAGTGGCTGTGCAACAACACCATCAAACTGAACATCTGATATGTCACTGAAATTATAAAATATTGCTGTAAATATTTTAAAATAACTCTCAAAATGTGAGAATTTTAAGAAAAAATCTGTCAACTCAACATGAGTAGTCCAAGCTGATTAAACACATTTTTAATCATAATTTTTTTAAATTTTCCCATAAGAGAAATAAGCCAATGTTCATGCAAATTGTCAGTCATTATGTTTATTAGACAACGTTATAAAAGGAAGCAGGGTTGTGAAAGGAGTATTAATTAGTCTGTATTCATACTTTGCAGGAATTTGAGGGATTCACATTTAGAATTTGTTTTTCTTGGGTAAAATATAAATACCTCTCCATTGTATTTATATCAGTATCATGCGTCTGAGACCTTTCATTGTAGGTCTGCACCAGTCACTTTGTGTTTTCATGAGCAGGACTTACTTCATTAATTTTTTTCTCATAGCCTTCTGCCAGTTGGAGCACTGTCACTGTAAAGTGTACCCCTGGTTTATTTTCAGCATGTAGCACACATTTTTTCTGCAAATAAAAAAAAAACATATTACCTCTCTTGACATTAAGCCAGGTGTTGTTCATCTTCCAATTTCCAATTTATTTTGAGTCTAACAATGATCAAGGGCGATATTTCACTAGCAAGGACCACACCACAACAGAGTGATTTTTAAAGGTTTAACATGAGGAGTAAAGGATGTAGAGGATGGATGTGAGGAAGGTGATGAATATGAGGAGGAAGAAGTCATACATTTAGGGCGGTCTGGGACAGATGTATGAAGGCCGGGAGGAGGAGACTCAGTGCGGGGGATCCATCTCTGGAGTGGAGTCATCCGAGCCAATTACGGGCCCAAGACAGTACCTGGAGAGGGAGATATTGGAATACTGGGTTGAATAAGAGGGAAAGAACGGAGGGAAAAGAAGGTTGATGAATATGGATAGGGATGGAGCAGTGGGAGGGATGAGGTCGGGGTAATGGATGAGGGGGAGGGAAAGGAAGGGTGGGTTGAAAAAACTGAGACAGTTATGGTTGATTAAGTTTAAGTAGGATGGACTGGTGATTACAGGTAGACACATAGATAGATGGATAGATACCTTAATAATCTTAGCAGGAAATTTTCCCTTTTACAGCATCCTAGCAAAAAATACAAAATATTCTGCAAAAAAAGTATACAATACTTATAAATACAATAACTTAACAATATACAACGATTAGCAATAAACAATATTCAGCAATATACAAAAAAGCAATATACTAAAATTAGCAATAAACACAATTTGACAGTATACAATAACTTATACAATATACAAAAACTTAGAAATGTACAAAACTTAACAATATACAAACATTAGCATTAAACAAAATTTAAAAATATACAAAATTTAGCAATATATAAAAAAAGCAATACACAAAAAAATAGCAATATATAAAACAGCAATAAACATAATTTAGCAATACACAAAATTAACAATAAACAAAATTTTGCAATATACAGAAATTAGCAATATTTAGCAATATACAAAACTTATCAATAAACACAATTTAGCAATATACAAAAGCAGCAATTTACAAAAATTAGCAATTAAACAAAATTTAGCAATATACAAACATTTTCAATATACAATAATTGTCAACAACAGTGAAATAAATGAGAGGATTTTTGGTTTTAGGTGAGACGTACAGTAGATTTAGGTGTGGATGAGGCATGGTCCTTCTCCTGAACCTAAGTTCACTTTAATACCTATGGCTAGACATGCTCAACTCTGTCTTAGGTTATAGGCCACACATTCACAATGAGCAGAGTGATGAAGGCTGCATGGGTTAAATATGGCTGCTGGCTAAAGGTGCAGCTAATGCATCATACCCTATTCATAACGAGCACACTGTGTTCAGATTCTGATTTCAAATGTAATTTGTGTTTGTGTTTCAGTCTAGATAAGACTCATATGCCCCCCACCCCCCGGAGTCAGGATTTCATACTATGATTACATATGATGGATACTGCTGCATGCAGATTTCAACAAGATGGCAAGTGACAGAGAGGAAGAGAGAAAGAGGCAGAAATAGAACCCAAAGATAAATAAGCTCTTTTTCTTAACCGTAGACAGGAGAGACAAATAATAATAAATTGCCTCTTGATTAATTGATTGTAATTTTATGACGGCATTTTTGCTCAATGATTTATCATTCCTCAAGACTGTCACCGTGCTCTTCGGCAAACAGATGCTGAAATATTTCATGCTGATGAAGCTCATTTAAATTCGACAAACAAGAGAGGGAGAGAAGCCAAGGGTTATCTGACATCTGCAGTGTCTCTGATTTTTAAACAAACACAGATCAACAGATCAGCCAGATGAAACAAATGTGAAAAAGATTCAGTCACCGTGTGTGTGTGTATGCTTGCGTGCATGTGTGCGTGCATGCATGTGTGTTTGTGTGTGTGTGCGCGTGTGTGCAATTTTTGTTTCCACTTATCTTGCTTACGTGCAAACCAACTCTAAGCGCGTTCTGCTGAATCCCCATTTCCCTTTAATCTTCACTCAGAGTTTATGCTGAGATGAAGCATAATGCACATCAATCAGAAACACGCACACACCAATGCGTATATCAAAGATAAAATTAATGATATCAAACAGAGTTATAAATATGTAGATTATGTTCTTACTGGGAACAAACACACGCCATGTTTGCAATCACAACAAAACACAGTCTGACACCAACACAAACTCGGGGACAAAAGTCAAATCACATAGTATTGAGCACTACGTGAACTTTATGGCACCGTTTCCAGTTGTAGTCCACTACTACTCCTGCAGGATTAAAAGTGTCTGTGTTTTTATTTTTCTTCCAGACTTCTTAAACATCCTGTTTTCGATGTAGTTCTAAAATATCTATTATTAGGAGGTCTCTGAGCTTGCAAAAAAAAAAAGAAAAAAACAGTATGTTTTTCCTGCATTATTATAGAAATAGCAGATATATTTAGGGACACTACTGCATTGCTTTGAATAGAAAAGGCGAGACCTTTTCTTAGAAATCAGAGTATCATACAAAAGCTTTAAGATGTTCTCGATGTGCATTGCATGGTGATGCTGCAGCCGTTTCACTGATGTGTATTTATAAAGTCTCACTTACACTTTCTCTTCCTATCTCGCACGTACACACACATAATGTGCCTGCTTCTTACAAGGACACAGCTCAATGCAGCCTCCACTGTAAAATCCCAGGGAGCTCTTACCTTAAAATGGGTTTGATAATTTACGCTTGTGGCTGTTTTAAACTGAGCTGGGTCCAAAAACATTTGGTAGGGGAGCAGAGCTCATAAAATCTACCAGCTTTGACACAACAAAGGATATTAAAACAGTTATTGCACTACGTCTTGGGTGTTGTATTCTTTCATATTTAAGGGCATCCTTGAGCAAATAGAAGACAGCTTATGCGACAATATTGCAAGATGCTTTGGAATGATGAAGTAATCACAGTGTGTGTGTGACAAAGAGAAGGAGTTTCAATGCAGGGGGAGAGATAGAGAATAACACTTGTATGGGCATGTTATTGTGACTTGGTATGTTAGGGTGTTTTATATGTGCGCAAACTGCAGATCATTTGTTCACCCTGAAAATTCTGCCAACAGGTTTTGAGATAAATAACAAATCATAAGCAATTGAGCAAGAACTGGAACAACTTTGGACAACTTTCCTGGAGTACATCCAAGTCGACATATTAACACCATTCACAAAAGTTTAAGGCAGAACTTTCAGCATCTGTTAAGTCATTAAATTGAAATTTAAGTAGGTAATACTCTGCTACAGTCTGCCTCAAGGCGTGTCTACACAGTAGGCTTTTCAGATGCAGTTTGTAGTCATCTGTCTGACATGCATCTGACGGAAAAGATATGTTTCAATATTAATCAGTACGTTTTACTTGAGCTTTACGCACGCAGCTGCGACCCCAAGCATATTTTTTTTGCTTCAAGTCTATTCTCTTCCGCAAGTAACTACAGTTTATGTATTGCGTGTATTGAGCACTGCCTTAAAACGGGTGCCCTACACACAATGCTGTGCCTGAATGTATCCTGTCTAGATCTCTGATGGAGGACTGAGGCTGCTGCTGCTTTCACTACGTAGCCTGTGAAGACTTTTTTCAGGGTAGCAATCATCCATCCATCAATTTTCTTCCGCTTATCCTGGGCTGTGTTGCAAGGGCAGCAGGCTTAGCAGGGAATTCCGGACATCCCTCTCCCCAGCAACATTTTCCAGCTCTTCCTGGGGGACCCTGAAGCGTTCCCAGGCCAGACGAGATATATAATCTCTCCAGCGTGTCTTGGGTCTACCCCGGGGCCTCTTACCAGTCGGACATGCCCAGAAGACATGCAAAGGAAAGTGCCCAGGAGGCATCCTGATCAGATGCCTGAACCACCTCAGTTGGCACCTTTCGATGTGAAGGGCAGTGGCTCTATTTCGAGCTCCCTCCGGATGTCTGAGATCCTCACCCTATCTCTAATGCTGAGCCCAGCCACCCAATGAAGGAAGG
Source organism: Sebastes umbrosus (assembly GCF_015220745.1). NCBI lineage: Eukaryota > Metazoa > Chordata > Actinopteri > Perciformes > Sebastidae > Sebastes > Sebastes umbrosus. The sequence continues at coordinate 6,159,552 of NC_051270.1, forward strand.
TCATTTCGGCTGCTTGAATCCAATATCTCATTCTTTCGGTCATTACGCAAAGCTCATGACCATAGGTGAGGGTTGCAGCGTAAATAGACTGGTAAAATGAGAGGTTTGCCTTCTGGCTCAGCTCCCCCTTCACCACATTGGTCCAGTACAGCGCTCACATGTGCTGATGCCACACCGAACCACTCTCCCGCTGCATTTTACCCTCACTTGTGAATGAGACCCAGAGATACTTAAACTGCTTCACTTGGAGCAGTGTCTCACTCCCAACCCGGAGGGCGCAATCCACCGCAGATTGGGAAGAATGGGAAAAACCTTCTGGGATTGTTGATCTATATTTCCAAGATGGTTACACTTGTTGCTATCCTTGTAGTCACACTACATGCATAAAAATTAGCTGTTTTTGTATTAGATATTTATAGAGGTTTAACAAGTGAAACCAGAGTGCATTGCCCTTCAGACAAAATACTTCTATTAGTGTTAATATTGGATTTTTATTTTGATGGGACTGCAAGAGGTTGTAGCTTTACAACCATTTTTAAACAGGTCTGTTAACACTTGTGTTGCCCTTTTTGCGACATAGATATTTTGTAGGAAAAACCCAGGTGTTACTAATAACATTAGGAATGTTTTTTTTTTCAAGTGTCCCAGTAAGTCATAACAGTGAACCAGCATGCACGATATCAGGACCCTGCGAGTGAAGCAGCTGAATGGAATTCAGCCATCGATAATTTTAGTCTTTACATCTGTGCTTTTCCTACTGTGTCAAAATGTCTTCTGTCAAAAAGCCCTGTTGCCGATATGTTCAACTTGGAATTACAATGAGGCGGCTGATATAAACAGCCTTTCCAACTTGGCAGCTGTCCGTACAATCTGTATATATGAAATGTATGCGGCATCAAATTTGTATCCAAGATGGACTTCAGCATGACATGATCCTTTAATGACATATTGAAGAGCTGTCCTTCAGCATTTGGTGTTCCCAATTTGGTGATGATCACAAATGCAGCTGGCCCGGGACCCCCACTGACATTCAATTTCCATCCACCCCATGGACACGCTTGTCATTTTAAAAACAGATATATTTCACATATTCGTGTAAAATATATTTATATATTTGTATTGTAACTTTCTATTGTATATTTATGATTCTTGGCAGTTGCAGTACTTTTCTTGTTATTCTCTTACTGTGTTAACGGTGACCGTTATGCACCATGAGGCAAATTCCTTATATGCGAAAAACCTATTTGGCAATAAAACCTATTTCTATATGTCACCGGACTCACAGAAGCCATCTGGCTAAACAGAATGGGCACAGGTTTAAGGAGAGAATAATTTAAAACTCTACACTAACACACTGATGGATGTTTGAAGAAGACGGTTTGTGCCTTGTGCGCGCATGTATGTGTGCATGGGTGTCTCCCCCCAGGCAGATTGACAAGCTGATCCAAATTGAGAGGGTGTTTCATAAGCAGATGGTATTGGTAGCTCAGGCTTTGGCCTACTGGGACTCAAGTTTGGCCCATAATTGGACCAATTAGTCTGAGCCACAAAACATTATCATGCTGCACAGGTACATATCTGCTCACAAAGCCAAACACATGCGGACACCGTAAAGCTACAGAATGAGGTACATGCACACATACATGGAGCCAGCTTCGAGTTTGGGAGAAGTGGGCTCAAAGTTTCTGGTTCGCAGAGACACACTGGCTGGGTAAGTGTTGGTATGGAATATAAATAGCGCAGCACTTCCACACTTACTCACCAACCAGCCACCACAGTGTCTATTCTGTGCAACTGAATTAACTGCAATAATGTCAAGGAAGGGCTACACAGAAGTTGGAAGAAGGGTGGTGGTCTGGATGGATTGTAGGCTTAACCTTTGGGACGCAAACCCTGGTCTCTGGTGTTAGCGTTCTGCAAATTCTACTGTGTGATTAGGTTTAGGCTACTAAAAGAATAAGGTTAAAGTCAGAATTAGTAGGATTGTCCTAAAAAACTATGTATAGACTCATACAGAAATTACCTCTGTCAACCTTTTATAAATATGTAGCAACAAGGTGCCAGATCTCAAGCAAGAGGAAGCAACGAAACTGGCGGACGAAGAAACAAAAGTATAGCGAGGCGGATCGCCAACGGACAAAACTGACAGTGAATGTGGGGTTGGCTTTCACCCGCTGGCGAGCACCCTAACCCTCGTTGAGCTGGGGAGGAGTGGCCAACTTTAAATGTTTGCAAACAGCAACCAAAAATACTCATTGTGCCTTTAAGAAAAGATTACAAGGAAAAACAGTAAATAGTTGTTATTTCCTTTAATTGAAGTAAATGTTGACTCTTTCAGTATTTAAGCAACCCTTAATCAAATGCTTAAGTGCCTAAACATAACCATGGAACTCATTAATGATTTAGTTGCCCTGAGTGGATAATGTAGGGACAAGGAATGAAGTAAATATATTGCTGGTCAGCGTTTTTAAGATATATTAAGTATTGTTGTAACAGATACATTAGTTATTGATTTTGCAAATTAGTAGTATAAAAACATAGTTTGGAAGAGACAGGTCCTTATAATTCTTCGATGGTGCTTAATGCAAATAAAACTAAGGCTGTTCGAAACAGAGATAATCTCAACTGTAACAATATATAAATAATACATATTTTTGCACCTTGTTTGATGAGAAATTTACATTAAATTATCATATACAAAACTTTGTTAGCAAACTTTTTTGCAGAGACAGAAGCAAGCAGCCTCCCTCTGAGTTATTAAAGTAGGAGGGTTGTTAAGGCACTTTTTCTCCAAATTCTGGATTATGCAGATGTAATTTCTCGAAAAACTGCTGCCTTCACACTTAACCCCTCACATTCTGTTTACCATTCGACTCTTGCGTTCATCACTGAAGAGAGTTACAATACTCACCACTGCATTTAACATGATGAGGTTGGTTGGGCTTTTTTGATTGAGAGACATAATAGCCACTATTATTAATCTACAAAGCTGATACCATTTATATTTTATGTTTGCTGCTCCAGTTGCAACAATGATCCAGTTTATATGCGGCAGGAAACTTGTACCAGAACTGATCTAGGAAATAATGCTTTTATTCGTAGTGTTAAACTGTTTAATTGTCAGTTATTGTGATGTGTTTCTTGGTGTATCTGTTTGCTTTGAGCAAGGCATTCAAGGGCACTCCATTACTCTTGCATTGTACTGTATAATATTAGATTTATTTCCGTCTGTTTGTTACATTTTGGGAAGAATCAATGTTCCTTGTTTACCTCAGTTTGTGATTTTTGACAATTCCCATGGTGCCTTGTGGCTACACCTAAAGAACAAGCTTGTAGTTGCCTTCAGCTGGATTTTGGAGGAAAGGTTTGTGTTCCCTCCCTCACCCTTACACTCAAGAACCAATATGTCTTGTTTCTGCAATGCATCCTGGTCCATTAAGGCTGCTGTCTGCGGAGAACCCTTTTGTCCCTGATTGAATATTGGTGCAGTAGCGACAAGCACTTTTTTAAGGAGCTGGACACAAATGCAGATACAATGAGGCTGAGACAGATGGTAAGGTTAAAGAGGTTTTAATGAAAAGGAGTGGAGGGAATGGAGCTCAACAGGAGAAGGTCGGCAGGCAGCAGGGGAGAATGGGCTAGAAAACCTAAAGGAGTAAGAGAGGAAGACTGAAGGCCACTGAAGAGTGCGGTCTGGCAACTGGTGAATACTAGGTTGAAGTAGGCTACACGGGACAGATATATGTACGAAAAGCCCTTTCGAACATGATTGATATTACAGGTGTGAATGGGTTATAAAGGATTTAGACCTGCATTAACTGTTGGTTTTTTTTGGCCACTCGGGGTCACCAGAAACAAGCTGTAACACTGACATTTTATTACTTTATTAGATTGACACAAAATTGATATGGCAAACATGTTGGGAAACAGTTGCTTATTTACAGACTTGAAAATGTTTTTCTGATCATTTGACAAATGTAGGTCATGAATTCACTTTGAGCTCTGTTTTTGGTCTCCACCAACCCTTGAGGGAAATATGTTGCTCCTTAACTGCTAAATGCTCCACTATGTTTGCTAACTTTGTCAGTCTGCCGTTTTTGTAATTTGGTTGTCATTTTAAGCCAAACCATGATGTTTTTTACCAAACCTAACCAGGTAGTTTTGTTGTGTTTTTTTGGTTTCAATTTACAACATTAACCATGTGTTTATCAGGTTGGCAAAAGGTGTAATTCTGCCCTGATCTGATGTAACTCAATAACAGGACAGAAATTGCATCTGTTTGCATGCAAAATATTAGAGATACAAATAAAATAAAAGATGTCTCTTTTGAAGGTTCTTAAATTATGAGAGGACCTAAGTATCAAAAACAGAAGGTAATGTGTACCTGGAAGTATTACTAGGGTAGAGGGAGAGCCATCACATGCATGTGTGCTCCTGGTGAGATTAAAAATCACTGATCAGGACATGCACATATTAAAACAACCCAACCTCTGTTGGAGAATTTAATTTAGGCCACCTGGGGCTCCAGATAGGCAGGAACCTGACATGACCAGGGGAACAGAGGCAGGCAACAGAGGAAAAAGGTAGTCAGTCCGAAAAAGAGTCCTGCAAGTACTGTAAATCTGAACTTCAGGCTGTCAGATTCACAGGTTAGAACAAGAGAACTTGCAAAACTGACAGAGGGTGGCCAGAGACACTGCTTGTAACACTCTGAAGCCTTGAGAAGCAGCTGGGAAGGGAAGTAATCAGGGAGATGCAGATGCAGCTGGGGTTGAGACATCCCAGGGCCGACTCAGGAACTGTCAAGTGATGCAGAGAGCATGACGTGACCACAGTAAATGTCGAAAAACAACTCCTGCTCTTTCAATCTAAGGAAGGGACACCAAAACCTGATGTCTGTCTCTGTCTGTCTAGCTGTTTCTGGAAATACAGTCCATATTTGTCTCTAGATGAATATGAAACAACCAAATATTGCCATGTGCATGACTAGTAGCGGGGCATAAGTTCTTGGCAAGGTTTCTGAATGTTTTTGGGGTTTTGGGCTTCAGATGACTAGACACAATCTGAACAGACAGGGCCCGACTTTATTTAAATGTCAGCTCCATCTATGTTTTAGTATATTCAGTTTGGTGTTGGTGTGTGTGTGTGTGAGAGAGAGAAAGAGAGAGTAAGGTCACGCATTGTGTATCTAAATCTTTGAAGGGAGCCGGTACGCCTAAAGTATTTATTTTTAGATTTCCTTCCTCACGTTTTCTGCTGACATGATTTATTAAGGAACTGGAACTGTCAGTCTCTCATCTCAACTTCTTTGTCTACAGTCCTGTTTCCCTTTTTTCCTCTTCTTTTAACATTAAAAGTGCATTTCCACTGTATTATATTTATACTTCTTTATCTTATGTTATTTTATTTCCCAAGTGATTTTGTAACAGACTACCAAAGAAGGCACATTTAATGCATGTGGTTGCAATGCTTGTTTTAGATGTGAATCCTCTTAAAGCGTTTACTAAACTAAGTACCAAACACACTGTATTAAAATAAAATATCCTTCTTAATGACATTTTGCCAGCAGGATCTCACTCGTAGATGTCAAGCTAGGTGTTGATTCCATTTTTAGAAATGCATTAATTGTACTGTCGCCACTCCTCATCCCGAGGCTGGCTCATTAAATCCTAAAAATAATATTTACTCACAAGCAACACACACACACATTCTTAAAATCACCGGTGGGTTTTAGCAACCCGTTCTCACTTCCAACTCGTCAAATACCGCCATTTGGTAAGTGCCCCTCGGCCCCTTTAGCAAAAGTATGTAATGAACCAGGCTTTCAACTAACTCCAATGTAAACCCAACCCCATTTTAATTACTTTAGTGTAATCAGTAATTGTTTTATGTCAATTATGTTATGAGCGCTACAGACTAAATTATTTATATCCTCTCTAATGTTTGATAAAGATTGACATATCACTGCTGATGATGGTTTTGAAGGTACATGTGATGAATTAATGATAATATGGGCACTATAAATAGCCATAGCCATGCATAATGGTTACGCTATACTTCTTTTCCTGTTGCTTTAACTGAAAAACTTGTAGAGCAGACAGAAGTATTCATATGCAAACAGGTGATTAAAGGTGTGTCGTAATCAATTCCTGGCTAACTGTGGGAGGGTAAACCCGGTTTGTGTGTGTTCTCAGCCCGTTTTCATTTCGAGGGAGTCAAATACCAAGGCTTTGTCACGGTCGCTGGCGTTCGGTACTGCCGCACAAGGCAGCCTTTAGCGGTGGTGTAAAACGCCCCGTGCGTTCCATTAACTATAATGTAGGCCCATCCACATTGGCGCTCCGAGAAAGTGCACCGGTGGGGATCTAGTTCAAAGAGCGAAATGACACACACTGGGCAGGCGGGAGGGGAGGAGGATGGGTAACAAACTCAAGGGAGACTGCTGTTGGTGTCTTGTGCGTTCCCGTTCCTTAAGTTTCACTTTCACGTTACAATCAGCTGTTCGTTCATGTCCCGTGTTCACAATGTTCAGTTTCATTTTCACTGTACAAACGTAACAGTTTTAAGACCAACCATGTGGTTCTTTCCTAAACCTAACTGTAGTGTTTTTTTTGCCTAATTGTTGACCGTCCTTTGGACCGTAATTGTTCAATACTTCAGTGAGAATGATTCAGATGTCTGAAAGCAGATTTGAAAAACAATAAATCTACATTAACCACAGTCATGCTGTACCACAGTCAACGATTGGTCTGTTACTGTGTTAAGCAATTATTAGCTCCAGAATATCTAATGCAACGTGATGAAATCAGTAATCAAAGAGAGAAATAGTGTATAGTGATCAGTATTCATAACACATTGGCCATGTAATCAAACACTGATTAATGAGAACCAGTCAAGAGCAAAATTGGTCAACCTTTGTTCCATGCTAACATGCAAACCAACCAGAACTGCAAAGTAAATCACCACCATGATGTTAAAAAATAACTTACTGTAAATCATGTTCTTTCATGCATGCATGCATAAAGAAAGATATTCAGGAAAAAAATGTTGGGTATCTGACCCTTGTCCTCGGTGGGGGGGAGGGGTGGGCACAAAAGAGAGACGTTCCTGTAAGGGATCATTCAAGTACATTTAAATTATTCACTGTAGAATTTAATTAGTCAATTCAAACAGTGTGTGTTAGTGCCTGTAAGTCCCAGAACACCTCTAATTTCAATAAATGTCACAATCCATTTTCTCAGCTCTCTTTTTATCTCATGTAAAAGAATGAAGACCTTTAAGCACAAGTCTGCCTTAGATCCTTTATTCTTGTGATCTTAGTTCAATCAGTTTTGTAAATTTGAACATTTCTATCCTGAGGCTATGAACCCAGAAAAACAAGGCTTTACTATGTAGTGTCATTAAAAGACAAAACCTGGGGGTGCTTTATTAAATGAGAAATTGCGAGCTGATGGTGTGCTCTCACACAGATCGGGGAAAATATGCTTTTAGCTGTGGTGCACTTCGGCAGTGGAAGGATTTATTAAATGTAGAATTGATTAGACATCCTCTCCCTGTCTTATGGTGTGCATTATGTCCTTTGTAGTGCCAGCATATCTTTGTTAATTGTTAGTATTCTTGGTATTTTGATGACTTCATGCATTCTGAATTGATTCTTTGTTAACTAAATCAGACTGAACGTCCATGAACTGCCATTTCATTTTCACATCTGACATATTTCTTTTGGCTGTTTTCAAAAACCATTTTCTGTAACTAATCATTGTGACTGATGTTTCCGTCACGTCTACAGTACATCATTCTGGACTTTCCAGGAGACCGCTGTTTGTGTGTCACGTTCAAATCAGCTGTTTGTTTGTGTCCCGTGTTCACAACGTTCAGTGTCATTTTCACTGTACAAAACTGTCCTAAACCTAACCATAATGGTTTTGTTGCTTGATCCTAACGTGACGCCGAGGGTAACTTTAGTGGTTTTGATGCCGAAAATAAAGTGACGCCGAGGCGCGTGACAAAGCGGCGGTATGTGACGAGTTGGAATGGCAAACACAGACTTACAAGGTGAAAACAATACCAGCCACCCACTGTCGCGGCTGGTAATAAATCAGAGATATGGGCAGCAATTCAGAGGTCTGGACTCAGGTTATGTTTGATATAATGTTTATTGTAGGTATAACTGAGAAAACAAGATACTAAGGTTAAGCAAAAGCAAGTCCAGCATGTGCAGTTTGAAGAGAGATCCAGCTACATTATTTCAAGCAAGTTAAACAACATGTTTTTTCACAAGTACAATAATGAGAATTTTTTGGGAGAATACGCACAGGATGAATAGTGGATGAATTACAATTTTAATACATCTAATGGTAAGGTTGTGGAGTGATTAGGGCTGTCAAAGTTAACTCGATAATAATGTGTTAAAACAAATTTAAAAATTGAACGCCACTAATTTCTTTAAACTGTCATGGACATTTTCAAAAGTGGTCCCTTGACCTCTGAACTCAATATATGTGAATAAAAATGGGTTCTATAGGTACCCACGAGTCTCCCCTTTATAGACATGCCCGCTTTATGATAATCACATGCAGTTTGGGGCAAGTCATATTCAAGTCAGCACACTGACACACTGACAGCTGTTGTTCCCTGTTGGGCTTGACTTTGACATGTTATGATTTGAGCATATTTTTTATGCTAAATGCAGTACCTGTGAGGGTTTCTGGACAATATGTGTTATTGTTTTGTGTTGTTTATTGATTTCCAATAATACATATATATATATACATTAGCATAAAGCAGCATGTTTGCCCACTCCCATGTTGATAAAAGTATTAAACACTTGACAAATCTCCCTTTAAGGTACATTTTGAACAGATAAAAAATGTGATTAATTTGTGATTAATTGTGATTAACCATGGACAATCACGCGATTAATTGCAAATACATATTTGAATCGATCGACAGCCCTAGGAGTGATGCAAACATGGATATTGCAAAAAGTAATTTTGTTTTTTTAGTGTTTCTTATCCTTTTGAAAATTACAGCATGTCCCCAGTCACCCTGTAAGAATATTTCACACATTTTTTTTCACTCCACAGCAACTTATATAATATAATTCTGTAACATGTAAGCCCATTCCACTTTAGCAGTGCAAAACAATACTCATTAAAAAAAAAATTGGACTGGTTCTGTCCCAGCATCACATCTTGTGAAATGTCAGCGGTGCACATGCTCTCGTTCCTAATCCAAAGCTGAGCCCACAGGTCGTTAATAGAGCTGCCAGTTTCTTCCTGCCAAATCCTAGTTTACACATAATTACCTATGCATGATTAGCACACGTGCAGTGTTCCCGCTGCGCAATCACCATCTCCTGCCAGTGGTTGGCGTCTATCATCCAGTTGTTGTACATGGGATTGTAGCATGTAATCAGAAGCATGACAGCCTGAATTTATGAATTTAGCATATTGACATCCAGAGCCAGCAACAAACATAAACACACATGGTTATTTAATTATAAATTCCTTTGAATTTGAATCCATTATTTGCACGAACACACATCCTTTAATCTTTTATGATTTATGGCTGGTATGTTTCTGCAGCTGTAAAGAGGTCAATGCTACTATAAAGTGGTGTCTTAACCTCGTGTGTGTGCGTGTGTGCGTGTGATCACTTAACATTTAAAGATTCAGTAAATTAATAGGTGCTCTTTTTCTCCTTCACTGTCTTCATCTGTTGATTTCCCCAGTGAGTGATTACAGGCAGATGAAGAGGATGTGGATCACCAGCCACCTTCTTCCGAAAATGACTGCCGGCTTAAGCGCCCTATAACTGCATTCTCAATATTGATCCAGGGCGATTACTGCACCAACACGCATGGTTTGGAACACAGTTTACATCTGTAGGGAGAACGAAGAGATTAGAGATTATTAAGTATAAAGTGAGCATACAATGTGGAAGGTGATAGAAGGAGAGAGCTTATTTGGTTGTTTGTGCCTCCGTCTGTGTGTCAGTGGGTTGGTGAGAGTTGTAATTTGCTGCAGCATTGCAGTGGTGTGGTGGGTAGTTGCTCTGAGAGCAGCCATCTCACCTCACTCATTAGAGGGAGTAATGAATCGCTGACTATAGATCAGTGTCAAGGGGCTACTCCACTCTGTCTGCCCACTGCATCAATGTGCACGGTAGGTGTGTGTGTGTGTGTGTGTGTGTGTGTTGCCGTGGATGTATTTGTGTTCGTGTCTGTCAATATGTGTGCATTTCAGCAGCATGTATGAGTGTTTGTCTGAGTTTATGAATGTGTGTGTACCTTCATATTTGTGTGTTTTTGTATGTGATTGTGTAAAAGCAAGATTAATACAAATTGTAAATGTGTTGGTTCATGTTCTGAAACCAACATAGTTTGTACATTTATTTGAAAGCATTATCCTAAAGAGGAATTGCTTTTTTCTTCCACACACACAGCCGTGAACTTCTATTTTTGTGAGGACACTCATTGACATAATGCATTCCCTAGCCCCTTAGCCTAACCTTATCACAACTAAATGCCTGACCCCAACCCTTACCCTAACCTAAACCTCATTCTAACCTGAACCTTAAAACCAAGTCTGAACCCTCAAACAAGGTGAAGGCCGGCCAGAATGTCGTCACTTTCCAAAAGTGTCCTCACTCTGTAGGTCTAAAACTCAAACTGGTCCTCACAAAGATAGCTATACAAGTACACACACACACACACATCTCAGTCAGGCAAACAAACCTAACTGTTTGTCTGGGCTTGATTCCTCTTTCATGTCATGTCTTCCCTTGCTGCAGAGTCACACGCACCCTGGGGATCATCTTGCATCTGTCTGCCACCACTATGCTTTATGCAGTATAGCCCTCTCTGTCTCATTTGGATTGGGACTAGGGTCTCTAGGTCAGGACTAAAGGCTGAGACGGGCTTCTCTGGGCTGCACATAGACAAACGTGCACAAGGGTCGTTCAGGGACATTCACATGGCTGTTTATTTTATACTTGTACGTTGTATGACGTCATTTTCTCTTTGGTACAAACTAAATTCACGAGTGGTCCAGAACTGTTGTACCATAATGTACAGATCTGTCTTTCTCCGCAGGGGAGAAAACACTTGTTTGACTTAAGAGTCTTAACAAACTTAAAGGAGCAATATGTAGTACTGTGGGTACTGCAGTCCAAATTCAAAACGTTGGAGCCGTGCCCCGTCCGTTCCTCTGGTGTGACTGAAAGCAGTTAGCATGTGTTAGCATCAGCGTTAGTCTCTGGTCAGCAGTAGTCGGAATCACTTCACTGGCTGTCTGTCTCAAATACTCACTGCCTTAGAGAACAAACTGGCTGCAGCATTGTTGTCGGAAGAGCCAGTATTTCAATTCAGCATGTTTCCTTAATCTCTGATGACATATCATGGTCAGCTAATGATCTATTACAGTAAATACATTACATATTGGTCCTTTCAAAACGTAACAAACGTCGTTTTCAGCCGAACCATGATGTTATGCTATGCTATCATGATTAATCATAATAATCCCATATTTTATATATGTTTAAAATGTACATTAAAGGGACATTTGTCAAATATTTAACACTCTTATCGACATGGGAGTGGGAAAATATGCTTGCTTTATGCAAATGTATGAACAAATATATTATTAGAAATCAATTAACAACACAAAACAATTACAAATATTGTCCAGAAACCCTCACAGCTACTGTATTTAGCATATAGAAATATGCTCACATCATAACATGACAAACTGCAGCCCAACAGGCAGCAACAGCTGTCAGTGTGTCAGTGTGCTGACTTGACTATGACTTGCCCCAAACTGCATGTGATTATCATAAAGCGGGCATGTCTGTAAAGGGGAGACTCGTTGGTACCCATAGAACCCATTTTCATTCACATATCTTGAGGTCAGACGTCAAGGGACCACTTTGAAAATGGCCATGACAGTGGAAGTTAGTAACGTCATTTAGCCTCCTTCTTGGCAAGCTAGTATGACATAGTTGGTACCAATGAATTTCTTTGTTTTTTTAAGTTTCATATGATGCCAGTATCTTCACTTTAGCTCTAAAACTGAACCTGATACATCCTAAAACGCCTAAAAATCCCAAGTTGCGTTAATGCATTAAAGAAATTAGTAGCCTTGAAACAAATTCACGTTAACGTGTTGTTATCGCATTAACTTTGATAGCCCTAGTTTTTACTAAACATAACCTAGTAGTTTAGTTGCATTGTTTGTTTTGTTTCAATTTGAAATAGTAACTATGTGTTTAAAACTGTTTAAAACTGCAACCGTAATCCAGGAGCAAGTACGTTTCCCTCAAAATGTTATTGAGAATGCAGTGTAGTTGTATGGGAACATACTTTTGTAGGAGACGGGGCTGCTCAAAGCTTGCATCTGTCTGTTTTGGCGCGTGTGTGCAATTTTGGGGGGTGTTTTCACATTTGAGGAGCCCAGTGATTCAGAACACTGGAGATTTAATTTATGATCTCAAAAAGCTTCTTTGGAGGGCAATCATCATGTCGGCTTCAAAGCTTCTAATAGGTCCTCTCTCACTTCAATTCGTGGATTTCATTCACACACACACACACACACAACTCCTGAAATGACGGTTTCACATGGAGCTGGAATCAAAAGCATGGATCAATTATCCACAGTTACTACAAGAACACAGCTTCAAAGGATACATATCAGATCACAATCTCTGAGGGGTTATGCTTTCTCCACCTCCTCTCGGATTTCACAAACACACAAACACAGAGAGAGAGTACACACACACACGAGTGAGGTGTGAAAACATTTAATTTCGACATCCTCGCATTTGATATCACCAGTGTCATCAGAGAAGGGGTACTTATTTGATTGATTAATCACGCTGATGAATATTGTCATTCATGACGGCAGATGGAGCATTAAAAGTGGATCATTAGTTTATGAATCTGACCCACTTGCAGAGGAAGAGACAGAAGGAAACAGAAACAGAGCGGATGCTGCTACGTCGAAGCACCCTTGAAACCAAATTAATGAACCTTGTGGATGTGAAGCCGCGTGTCACACATCAACAAAACCATGGAAGAAAGGACGGCATACTTCTGTCAGTGATGGAAATGTAAACTCACTCAAAGAAACATAAAAAAAACAACAAGAAAAATGAAAGGAGAGACATGAGTGGGGGCCTGAGCGCTGAGGCGTCGAACTCGGGCTCGCGCTGTGATGCTCCGGTTTCAGAGGAGAATAAACGAGGCTGAGAAAAGTGGGCCTCCAGATGTGACTCCTTGTTCTTACGCCCCCCTTGGCATCATCTTCTGACGGCTGGAATGTGTTCAATTATATTCATAAATATAGGAGAGTCTCACAGCTGACAAATATAGACTGGATTTGTATTATTTAAATGCAACCTGGGAGGAAAATTACAGCGTGAATATGCAAATGGGTTAAGAAGATTAAAAAGATCAGCAAAAAGTAGGAGTGTGTATATGTGGCACGGCGAGGCTTCACAATAATGGGGAAGAGGAGAGGAGAAGAAGAAGAGAAAGAGTGAGATAAAAAAAGAAGAAGAGAGAAAACAGATGAGAGAGAGAGAAGAAAGTGGAGAAAAGAAGAAGAGGAGATTATGAGAGATGGGAGGAGAGGTGGGATCAGAGGAAAGGAGACAAAGTAGGAGTGTTTGAGAAAGGATCGGGGTAGGACAAGATGGGGTGAATGCAGTTGAAACAGGACGAAAGGAGGAGATAAAAACGAGCAGAGGTGTTATCTGTAAAGAGGAGTAAGAGCATTATGTGCAAGGAATGAAACATACAATGGGCCCGCAAAGCTCCTTCTTTAAGAGCAGAGTGGGCCAGGCATGAAGACTGATGCTGATCTTTATTGTCCCTCACTTGGAAGTCTTCGGACTTTAACCACATTGCTGCCTCTGCACACACTCACACACACATACACTGGTTCACTCTGCTATCCCAGTTAAGTACAATTAATGTCATACTGTCATTCTGAGAAGAGGAAAAAATAAAAGAGGCGTTTTGAAAAAATCCACTAAATAAATCATAGAATGAGCAACGCGCCTTCTCCTCTTCTGTTGTTTTTCGGATGAATTTCCTAAAAACAAAAAAAGGATTTACAACTGTTTCTAACTCTTCTAGCTAACAGATAAGTCTCCATGGCAACAATACATATCATTCTTCTATCCCTATCTTTCCCCAAAGTGTAGCTCCACCACGGTGATAAACATTGCGGTATCGTCTGGTCTTCATCACGTATAGACAGATCGGAGGGAGCGATTTCTGTTCTTTTTCCAAAAAAGCGGCTGGTGGTGGTGGTTGGGGCAGGAGCCGGATCGACTGAAGAACCGAGGATAGACAGCAAGACAAAGGCTGTGGGGGAGATGAAGCAGCAGATATGTAAGGCAAAGAGAGAGCTGTGATGTTCAAACTTGGGCGTTCAAAGCTTTAAACAGTTGCTATCGCTTTCCAGATGTCATCCCATCGAGGCGTTTCATTTCAAATCTGTCTTTTTCTTTTGGATCTGTATGAAAGTCAAATAAAATATGTAATAATAAAGTCTGTGATATTAAATTTGCATTAAATATTAAAACAGTCTCAAGAGGAGGACTAGATCCATTTTTAAAGTGAAAGAATCACGGTTTCTGTGGTGCTGCGACCCCTCCCCCACCACCCTTACCATGTGTTCTTCCAAGCATACTGCTGGTTCAATTGACCTCTGTGGGCTACTTACTGTATTATAGTTATTCATGCACTTGCAATCTGTTTAGAAATAACTTCCAAGCATGTGAAACTAATTATAACAAGTCCTCTTTTTTCTTTCTGAATACTTCATTGCAACAGCCTTCAGAACTAGAAGAATGTGTTAAAATCAGACTCTTTTGAAAGCAACGATCCATCAAACAGAAATCCCTTCTTCAAGAGGAAGCCTTGCAATTCTGTCGATACATTACAGGCTAAACTCGAGAGAGAGTTTTTTTTTTTTTTTCAATTCTCATAATAAATCAGCGTGATGCTTCTTTTAATATTGTCTCAGAAGACTAAATTACCCATACTGTATGAACATCAACAGAAAATACATCTATCCAGCAAATTAGAACTCTCGCAGATATATGAAACAGAGCACTACTAAAGCTTCTAAAGCCTGTCTCAATGCTGTGATTCATGCATTTTTTTTTAACATAATATAATCTTTTGGGGTTTGCTGAAAGTATTGTTTATAAATACCAAAGGCTCAATCACTTTGCAGGCGAGCGCCGAGGTTTCTGGCTTTCAGAAATCAAATCTCACGACCGGTAATCAGTTTTGAAAGAAAATCTCCCTGTGCACGGGAACGTCTACTTCCTATTCCCCCACCTCCACCTAATTGTATTTTTAACTGCTCGGTGATTGAAGATGGTGCGACGGGCGATCAAGGGGGGAGTCAAAACACATTTCAGCAACAAAAGCTGCAAAAGTTGTTTTCGAGCCAAAAACGGCAAATGACAAGAGGTATTTTGTGTTTTGACAAATTATCACTTCAGCAGATATTTCTCTGGAATTTGTGCTCTAATTAGTTGGTTTATTTGTCTCCATTGTGAAGCTGTGACTGTATTATTTGTGTCAATTACCGCCGTAGCTCGAGGAGAAAAGAGCTGTGTGCGTGCGTGGGGAGTGTATGATTAAGGCTGCTGTCGCTGGGAAAAGTGGATAGAGGTCAATTGAGTTCATGTAAACATCAGCGACAAGAAGAAAAAAAAAAGTTTTAATCTTGTGTCCCAAGTGTTAATTGGTCAGCTATATTGGGGTTTCTGACAAATATAGGCCTATGTAAAAAAAAAAAAAGAGCTATGAAGTTACGCTAAATTTTGGTGAGGAAAAACTGTCATGGCCATTTTCAAAAGGGCTACCTTGACCTCTGACCTCAAGATATGTAAATGAAAATGGGTTCTATGGGTACCCACGAGTCTCCCCTTTAAAGACAAGCCCACTTTATGATAATCACATGCAGTTTGGAGCAAAACCATGCACTTTTTGCATGCAGTATAAATGTGTTATTTTCGCCTATACTAAAATGTTGTATTCGGATATTTCTGCATACTGAGGTCCTTAAACAGTGTTGGAATTACATAAATTGGGTCTCACTGTAGAGCTGAGAGTCTAGTGGATCCAATGAGCCCAACTGTATTCATGTTTGATGATAGTTAGTCCCCATGGTAGCCATTTCATTGTAGTGAGACCATTTTTTTAAACTTGACATCCCTGTATAAAATTACCTGTGATGACCTCTAGGATAATCACAGCCTCATGAAACTTTACAAACACAAACTACAGACCGAGAGCATTCAGAGGATGGATGGCTTTCTTAGGTAGATTGACAATAAGGGGATTTCTGAGCAGTATCCAGAACAGAAGCGCTCGCCATCCAATTGCCGAAAAATGCAATTCTTGCAGAATTCTCCAAATGTCAAATGCTTTTGAAACCAAATCACAGCATGGCTTTTGCTATGGTGTTACTCAAGATCTTGGAGTCTTAATGTGGTATTTTGGAGGGCTTATTGATAATTTTTATCAATTATGGAGTGGTAAAAAAATTGTTAAATTTAGCACCAAATCTGTGTAAAAGAATGCCATCAACCCAAAAATTGCTGCAACAACTTCGGAGACACAAGTGAGCACGGGAGTGGCAACCATATACTTATATCATCATGTTCTAAACCCTTATACACTTTCACAATTTATATTAAATAATCGATTAATTCATGTTCATTTTTAATGTGAGCGTGAATGGTTGTCTGTCTCTATGTGTCAGCCCTGTGATAGTCTGGCGACGTGTCCAGGGTGTACTCCAGCCATCGTCCACTGTCAGCTGGGATCTGCTCCAGCCATCCAACGAACCTGAGTAGGATAAGCGGTTACAGATAATGGATGGATGGATGGATGGATGGATGTTTATTTCTGATTCATGACTAGAACAACTTGACACACAGTGCTGAGCTGCATCTCAGATTAATCTTCAGGTTCCCAACTTTCAGATGATGTACACTTCTTCACCACTTCTTCTACTGTTGACCTGCTATCTCCCCCTAAAGACCACCTGTACCCCCCTAAAAAGACAAACACAGATCGAGCCCTGGAACAGCACGTTGTGTTGTTCACTCCGTAGGTCGAGAGAAAGAACTGGTCACATTTAAAATGCAGAAATTATGCTGCAAAATCTGTTTATTCCAATGGAATTGCTGCAATTACTGAATTTGTGGCAAGGTCAATCCGTGCATGTTTACTGTGATGAGTTTAACTTTGGTGAATTTTGGTGGAAAGTCCAAAATGGAGGAAGCTTTCAGGGCTTATTGGCAGTGTTGCACCATCCAAATTTTATCTAACTGTCCTTTGTCAGAGTAAAGTGCTACACAGAAAAGGAATACTTTGCAGACAAACAAAAAATAAATATCTTTTGAATAGCACCTTTCATTCAAGAGCTTCAGCACAAAGTGCTTTACAAATAGAAAGAACATAAGAAACAGGGAAAATAAGACAGAAAATAAAATGCACTTGATAAAATAAGATAAAATAGAATACATAGAATGCATAACATGAAATATGGAAAATAAATCCCACTGAATAATAATGACAATATTAAAACCAGTATCCATATTCGTAACATGCACATATACATCAATAAACACTACAGCAGCATCAAAAGGTCTACATATCATCTACTCTGTTCTGATCATTTCTACATCAATGGTAGAGATCTGAACTGTTGATTCAAAAACTCTCTACCAATAAATATAGATGAAGATAATTTTAGAAAGCAGAGATTACAGCAAAAAATACATTTGCCACAAACTGGCTCAGGGAAGGAGATCATGGAAGAGGTTTACTTAAATATAGAATTTATCACACTAAGGTTAACACAAAAGAAACAATGAAGTGTGGATCAGTGTCAGAAATGAAAGCAGTGAATGAAGGTGTGTCATGTGTGCTGTGGAGGTGTTGAAGGTGTAAAACCAACAGACAGTGACGCAATTTGATTTTGCCTTTAACTCCCAGGAAAGAAAACTGAATATTTTTTCCCTTAGGTGTGAACTTGGCGTGTGAATCTCTGGCATAAACTAATATTCATCACTTTTTATTTATTTTTTGCCCCTGGTTGTGTATTTTTTCTCTTAGTTCTCTCCATTTCTCTCTCCTTCTCTCAATCACTTAAGGTCCTTTTTAGACAAAACGTGACAACGGCACCACATGCACTCTCAAACATGTTATTTCCAGTGGCTTGCGCCGCGCCACGACAGCTTTTCACTGCATCGAGCAAAGCCCAACTTTGGGCGCTGCATGCTGTGGAAAGAGCAGCTTAAAAACATGAGCTCAAACTGCGCTGTGTCACGAGCATAGACCATGGTAGACTGCTCTCTTCCGCCGGGAAACAACAGTTGGTGTAGTTCTATTGTCATACGGGTGGAAACAGTAGGTTATACACACTGTTCAGTTCCAGAAACAGGCTAAGATAACAAAAGGAAACAAAAAAACAGGAGAGGGCAATGAAAAATGGGAGTCTCCTGGGAAAATTGGGAGGTTTGGCAAGTATGTATGTATGTGTGACATATACGCAGGAAACAGGAAATGAGTCCCAAACAAAGTGCTGGAGAGTCTTGCATGAGTGGCAAAGAACAATGTGGCACGGAGTGCCGTTGAGGCTGGAGTATATATACTGGCAATGAGGACCAGGTGAACAGAGTTGCTGTGATGAGGTGGGCGTGGCTGTAGCTGAGGAGCGGGAGAGCCAGGGTGAATGGAAAATGACTGAATGGGAGCTGGGTGACTGGGCATGCAGGAATGAGCAGGTGACCGGTAATGCAGAACTGTGACAGCTACAGTGTTGGACAATCTACACAACATTGTTTAACTTTGTTAAGATCATGAACGTTTCAACTTTAAATATCAAGTACCGTTGTAGATTTATCTTTGAATGTGGACAGTAAATGTCAAGAGCACACTTAAAGTTTTGAGAACAACCAGTGAGAGACTTGCTCACTAACTTGCTTTCGTTTCACTTAGGAATATGTCACATTGCAGAATCTGAACGCCGCCTACCTGCCGTTTCACTTTGACTTTAATGCCCCTTCTGTCTAGCATGTCCCACCGAGTGCTCCTTTTCTTTCCTCCATATACATATAAACCCTCTCCTGCCTTTGACTGACAGGCTATTCCAGAAAACATGTCGCCCACCCAAAATGACTCAAGGTTTTAATTAAACCGTAGGGGCATGAAATGTTTGTGATTTCAGGAAAAGAGATGGAAGTTTTCATTCAGGAGGACCTTTTTTTGCTTCTCATTCAGTCTCTTTCTCTCTCCCAACTTAACAGCCTGGTCTCAGCGTCTTGATACTGACACATAAGGCACCTTCTAGTGTCTGTATTAGACGCACTGGGCTTTCATTTACCTCCAATGTAAACCCAAGCTCAGAGCAATGGGCGTAGTATAAAGAGCAAAACATTCTCACACGGCAGATGGTAGGGGTGGTGGACGGGACAAACAAACAGGACTTTTACTCAGCGGACTGACGTTCGTGTCCCGTGTGAAAACAAAAGTTCAGTGATTTTTACTGACGATGTCATGACGTTCTGTCACGTGACACTATGCCACTGAGTCACATGATGTAACATCAGTAGCTTACGTTATATTAAAAGCCTACTTATTTTAAGCCAAACCATGATGTTTTTTTCTAACCCTACTGTACCTTAGTGGTTCTGTTGCCAAAACCTAATCACCACCGTTTCACAACGTTTACCGCGCGCAAACCTTCAGCGATATGGAATATAACATTTATAAGTATGTTTCCTTTAGTCTATAATTACCTGATAATAAGAATGATTGTGTTTTCGTTAGCTTAGAATGAGCCGTTTATATCTACAAAGGGAGTGGATCTTCTTCATGGAGTCTGCCATGTTGCACCGCCAAGTTTCTATAATAGCCCAGAACGGACAAACCAAACTCTGTAAACTTTTCCTGCTTGAGTCAATAACGTTAGTCGCTGCTGTCGTCGCCGCTCTCTCTCTCTTGCTTCACCACTCACTTCCCACGTACACATACATTTTATGCATTGGCTCTGTTAAAAATGACCTGCGCTATTCTTACAAGTGGGCCATTCGCGTTTTCGCATCGGCCACCGTAGCTCTCCAACACAATTGGCACACGGGAGAGGTTTCAGTTGGTTGCAATCTCCTCACCTCACCGCTAGATACCGCTAGATCTTACACACTGGACCTTTAAACAAACCAACCAGATTTCGCCACGATCTCTGTGAGCCAATCATATCGTTACCGACAAACTTTTAAACCGTTCTCCTCTCTGCTGCTGTCAATTGCGACCCTCCACCTCCTCGTTCACCTCTAGTTCTCAACACATCCAGCGCCCAGCGTTCCTTCCACCATGGGGTCTAATCGCCAAAGACTCTCCACGTTTCGAAACTTTATTGTGCACCACGTCAATACATTTATTTCACTCTTAAATGAAGTCTCTCCTGACTGAACTTCTATTATCTGCAGAAACACAGAAGCCGAGGTGTCACACTGGGCTTAAATAATCACAGTGTGGCTAAGGTTTAGCACTGCTAAAAAAAAACTACTGCCTTGTGGTGTTCTGGCCTTAATCTGTTAATGAAGGGTATAATTATGCAACATCATCAGGTAGAACATGAACCAGCTCCTAATCCCACCCACCCAAGCTTGCTCATTGAAAGAATCAGTGGAACTGATTGGGGGAGTACATTGTGGGTGAAAGAGCCAATTGAATTTTCCACCCCCTCCCTCCTCCCAAGAGACCGTGCTCAACTTCCCCCCTTTAAATGTTATTGCATTTACAAATCCATTAAAATATGTCCTCATTTTTATCTTTTAAATAAGTAATTGGAGGTGCCAGCACTACACAGTGGCTCCTGCAGCAGCAGCTAGTTGATATAATTGCAATGTACGCGTGACTTGAGTATAATACCAATTAGCTGTGTTACCTCCTTGAAGAGCAAACTGTGTCCAAATAAACACATCTTAATTATGCCCGCAGAGAATAGGAGTTGGAGAACACACAATTAAAGTGGCTAATTAATTCAGTGTTTTATCATCGCGGTTTTTCTCTTTTTTCTTTTACCCTTCTCGTTTTATGCCAAGAATCATGCAACTAAAAGATTAATAAACCGTCCGTCCCCTCCACAGGACGTTGGGTCAGCCTTTGTAGATCACTGTCCTGGCAGCCATTGGCCTCTATGGGTTTAAGAAAAGGGGACCAGCGGAAAAGAAAAAAATATAAAGTGCCACTCACTGATTTCTCTGTCCTAACCAGACCAATCA
The DNA here is from genome assembly GCF_015220745.1 of Sebastes umbrosus. Classification (NCBI taxonomy): domain Eukaryota; kingdom Metazoa; phylum Chordata; class Actinopteri; order Perciformes; family Sebastidae; genus Sebastes; species Sebastes umbrosus. The sequence goes on from NC_051270.1 coordinate 6,180,873, forward strand.
CATCACATGGCTTCAATGCTCCACCAGGCTTGAGGGAATCTATACTCATACATCCTCTCAAACTTGACAATGTTTAATTTTGTTTGAGTTAAATCTATATATTTACTTTTCTCCTTTATTGCCTTCTGTTCTGCATTCATGCCACCATCAACTGGGTTTGACGAGCCTTAAAAAACTATTAGGGAAAACTTTTCTTTGGCTTTGAGCTCCTCCACAGCAGTCCAGTACTATGCTTAGCCTCCACTGAATTATCAACACATAGGCTCGGGCACCAAAGCATGCTGGGGACTGGGTGACGAGGTGTCAGAGTGGCCTCGTGGGGAATCACTTTAAAGGGAAACTTTGGTATTTTTCAACCTGGACCCTATTTTTCCATGTTTTGTGTCTAGCTGACTAATGGGGACAACAGTTTCTTAACTTGGTCCAGTATTGAGGGAGAGCGCTGTAGACGGCAGCTGTTCACAGGCTGCAATGTAATCCTATTGGGGCAAGCTGGCACTATTATTAACATCCACTAAAAGTGCTTGTTTTTGCCATGATTGGTATTATAAGTGTGTGACATTATGGAAAGAGTCTCGCTGAAGGAGAAGTCTCGTTCTGAAATCTGGTGAGGTGACGTGTTGCCGGAAGACAACGGTGGAATAGTGGAATACATCCATGGTGGAAACAGAAGTGCGAGCCGGGCAGAGTTTCTCGTGTTGGAGTACAGAAAGCGGAGCTTAGTGTTATCTAAAATATTTTCAATGTCATGGATGAATATTTAGATGATATCAACAATGTAGATGAGGTCTTTGAATTCGATGGCCGCTCGTATTTATTAGAGCCAGAGACTTCTTTTTGAGCGGGACTTGGCCAAAATAACAAACAGACCGGACTTAGCGGAAGGTAAGAAAAAAGTTTTATTTCTCTGTAGGATCCTTTCCATAATGGTGTCAGACACTTATAATAGCAATCTGAGTCTGTCAGCGAGTCAATAATGTACTGCCAGATCAACCGCAGTTGATTATGAGTTTGTTTTGATGTGCTGAACGACAAAACATATAATCACATAACACACAAAACAAAATATACTGCCACAATAATGATACAGTAACCATGCAATAAATACAAAAGTGCAACCAGATGGCTTATGCCCTTAAAGTGACAAGTCAAAGTGCATGTGCTTGTTAATACAGCCGGTGAAGCATTTAGAATGCAGATTGCTTCAGGATAAGTGCTATTGTAAAAGCAAAATGTTTTAGTTTTAATACTGTGTAGACTTTTACCCAAAAGTAGAAGACTGAATAGAGGGTTTGCAGGGTGGGAGGAGTCCTTTACAATCCTTTCTGCTGGATGCGGATGTGGTATAGGTCAGACATGGTGGGGAGTACACAGCGCACGACTCTGTCCATCAGTTATTTCTCGTGGGCTGTAGAATTGCCATACCATACAGTTATTGAGAAGGTGAGCACACTTTATATTACTGCTCTGTAGAACTGTAACATTGCGACCTTTGACACACCAAATTTCCTAAGGTGTCTCAAAAAGAGCAGTCGTTGGTGAGCTTTCTTCTGGATGATGGTGGAGTTGTTTTCCCATTTAAGGGAGGAGGAGATTGTAGTGGCCAGGCATTTGAAAATGCTCTCTCTATACCACCTGGTTGTTGATAACCAGCAGTAATAGCTCTCCCTGGTTTTTACGGAAGTCAATCACAAGTTCCTCAGTTTTGTTGATGTTAAGGTATAGATTGTTAGTGCTGAACTAGTGGACCAGAGAGGAGACCTCGTTCCTGTCTCATCATTACAGGAAGTCAGTCCCACGAGAATTGTATCATCAGCAAAGTTAGTCATCTTTACAGTGGCAAAAACAAAAACAAGCGTCTTGTGGCTGACGGTTACAATCATCCATCAATACTGGACCAATTTAAAAAAATGTTGTCCCCATTAGTCACTTTGGCACAAAAACATGGGAAAAATAGGGTCCAGGTTTCAAAATACCAAAGTCACCTTTTTAAGTCTACTAGAGTCACTTTAGAGGGCATCACAGTGGTGACCTATCCAGGGTGTACCCCACCTCTGGACAATGTAAGCTGTCAATATCAGCCCCACTATGACCCTCAAGGATAAGCAGGTATAGCTAATGGATGGATGGAGTCACTTTAGAGTGTTTTAAACAGGCCAACCCTCTCTGCAATTGAACAACACATCCGATGGGTTAACACAGTATTAAGCAAAACTTGATTAAAATGTGATTGGATCATTACAAGATACATGTGACTGTACAGTAACTGACTGAGTGAGCATGAGTGAGATAATCACCAGACATTCCTGAGCAGGAAACGTCTCCGTCTGAGACGACAAATGTCTGTGAATAGGCTTACATCAGATCAGATACACAATTCGCAGTAGGCCGAGGCTAAACCGCCGCAGTACAAATGCAGGTTCAAAGTGTCAGTCCCCAGAGTGTCAGCCGCGCTCTTGACATTACGTTGTGAAGAGGAGTGGATCACATAGTGAGTCAATGAGTCTCCATGGCTTTGTGAAATAGCATAGTAAAATAGCTTGCATCAGAGAATGACTGTACTCACTCTCTGATGCAAGCTCTTGCATTATTTTTTTTCAAGCAACAATGGAAGGAAGCGCTGCAGACAAGTGAAGCCTTCCCATTTTATTCATTTTTCTGAGACATCGTCTAGATCTTCCTGCTGTAATAATTATGTAATACTGGGTTTGGAAATTAATCTCTATTAACAATGATCATTATCACTCTAAACTATGTCTGTAGAGCCTCTTCACACATGCACTGCAACCCTGAATTTGTCAAGACATTACCCGGAGGAGCTGTATGTGAGAAAGCAAATGTCTGAATGAGTTGGAGTTGGAGACAGATTTTACCCTGCCAGCTCCTGAGTACATAGTCTGTGTGAATGTCGGATGGAGTTCATGTGTGAATAGAGCTGGTCATTGTCTGGAGAATTCATGGCGAGCCAGTGTGAAAACAGAAGAATACAAACATCCAAGGGTGAAGAAGTAAGGTCGCCACCAAATGCTTAACTGGAGAGACGATGACATTCAGTCACCTCTGTTGGTAAGCGCCAATGCCAAAATTGCCAGATTTACCAGAATTGCCAGTTGTTTATGACCAAATTGCAAACCGACTACGTAACCACTGTGTTTTTGCATCATGTCCCACCTCCTGCACGCTCTACCCAGGTGCCACCCTTTGAATAATCAAAACAGAGTATTTCCAGTAGTTGAGAATGTGTCTGACACAAACAATCTCCTGTTGTATACTACATGTGTGAAAGGGCAACTCCTGACAATGTCCGTACCTGATTCGCAGACACAAACGGCTTATTTAAGTCCTGAATTATGTAGTCATTTTAACTGTGAAGACACAAATACCCCATTTACACCTGGTATTTACATGCAATATATGTCTGGGTATCTTATCTGAATAAGGAAAACATATACTTGTTCAAGGTGTAAATGCATGCACAGTACAGAGAAGATAAAAGTCAATTCAAGGACATCAAGAGACTTGGTTGTTGACCAAATTACAAACCAGCTGTGTGACAGCTGTGTTTTTGCATCTTGTCCTGCATCAAGTATGCTCTACACAGGTGTCGGCTTTCTTCTAATGACGCTTTGTCAGACCCCTTTTCGGTCGTCATAAACACGTGATTAATGTTATGAATTTAACAAAAAAACGCTTGCTTAGGTTTAGGCAACAAAACCACTTAGTTAGGATTAGGAAAAAACTACATGGTTGGGCTTAAAACTACTACGTTTGTACAGTGAAAATGTTACCCCGAACGAACAGCTGATTGTAACGTAAAAGTGAAACTTAATGCACAGGACAGGAACAGTGGTCTGCTGGATTAAAGCCTTGTGTTTGTTGGACCTATCCACCGAACATTGTCCTGAGTCCATATGAGAAAACGGCTCTTCAAACATCTCTGTCTGTCACGTGACCCTCGCCTTGCCTTGATGGTAATACTTCATTATGAAACCAATTATGGTCCAATCAGTTTTGTGAGCTCTCCTCCTATTACAACCTATATGTATGACATCAGTCTGCATGATCCCTTTTCCTCCTCTTATCAGGC